>NC_137936.1:26020126-26432126 GCF_963969265.1 Rhamphochromis sp. 'chilingali' | reverse complement strand
CAGCACCGCCTACAACTGCAAAGCTCTCCAGCGAGTAGTGCGGTGCTCTGAACGGATAATTGGAGGTGAGCTTCCCTCCCTCCAAGACATCTACAGGAAGCGGTGCCTGAGGAAAGCGGGGAGGGGATCATCAAGAACTCCAGTCACCCCAGCCATAAACTGTTCAGACTACTTCCATCAGGAAGGAGGTTCTGCAGCATCCGGTCCCGTACCAGCAGACTGAGAGACAGCTTCTTCCACCAGGCCATCAGACTGCTGAACACGTCATAGACACCTCAGCTTCACTACTGGAACTTTAACATTATGCACTCCATACTGTACAGTAATGCCACTGTTTTGCACATGTCTCACTCTGTATATTTTATTTTATATATTTTATTTATTGTTTACTCTATTTAATTTGTAAAATATGTGTACACACACACGTAGAAAAATATTTAGTATACACATCCAGAAATGCATATACTATTATATATTGTACATATATTTATTAGTTTCAGATGTAGCCATTCTTGTATTTTGCTTGTTTACATTATTGTATTTTGCACAACTCTGTTGCTTGTGAAGCTCGCACACAAGAATTTCACTCACATGTGCTGTACCAATGTACCTGCACATGTGATGTGACAATAAAAGTGATTTGATTTGATTTGATTTGATTTGATTTGATTGACGTCTATAGCCGTCAATGGCAGTGAATGAGTCAATGGGTTTAACTCATTCACTGCCAATGGCTGGCAGTGAATGAGTTAATTTGTCATTTATTAAAATTATAAATATATATTTTAACTCAAAAGTACAGTTTTTAAGTTCAACCCTAACACTTGTGCGTGTTTTTTATTTTGACAGCGAATGCGCACCTGCGGACCACTTATGTGCACCCCTGGTTATTTAGCTCATCATTTCGCAGCCACAGAAGTTATTTTGTCCATGAAACCATAAAGCTGCACTTTCTTTTTGCCTTATAGTCTGATTTGTCATAACTTTTCCGTTTTGCGGTAAGCTTTTCTTTGGCTGTCACTTCTTCACCCTGACCTGTCTTATTTGGCTCAGCAGAACTGAAATATATATCCTGCTGCTTTTACACACGCATTCACATAATGCTCAGCGATCCTCTGCGCGATCAACCTCTCACATGTTTAAGCTTGCTGCGGGAGATTTCACTTGTCATGTTTGCGTAGTAAGCTAACGATTAATAAGACAATGTCAGAGGAATTGGTGCACAAATTATCATCACTCACAGATCAGTCCTGTCGGTCTCTATACAAAGTGAAAGCAAAAAAACAAGCGCAAATTCAAACGCGATTTCAATATGTCACATATTGACAGTGGCTCACCGATGCCAATGACATAATTACCCAGCTACATTCCCGAAAGAATGCAAAAGCATTGACATATATTTTTCCTTCCTACAATAGCCCGACGGGCAGGGCAGAGATAGATTTTGGTAGCCCGACTGGAAAAATAGCTAGCCCTGGGACGTCGATGTGCAGTCATATTCGTTGTGTTCCCACTAGTGCTTTCAGGTTAACCTCGTTAAAATGACCTTAACGCCACAACACGGCAAATCTCCGTTAACGAGCTACCCCTGATAGCCCCGTGCATAGGGTTGCCAACCGTCCCTTAAAATACGGAATCGTCCCGTATTTCGAAACAAAAGTACACGTCCCGTATTGAGCTAATAAGGGACGCACTTTGTCCCGTAATACAGTGAGAATCAAAAGTAGTCTATAACTTTTAATGGAATTAACGCTTTGTTTGAAAACATAATTCCCAGCCCCTCTCCTGCTTTGTGACCAATGAGCTGACAGCACACTTATGACAATTCGAGTATGACAATTCAGATTACCGCTCATCTCATTGGTCGAGGAAAGGTCGCTTACGGAGAAAATACCGGAAGACAACAGATGACCACAACAAGAAGCATGGCCAACAGGGAAACAAACGCCGACTCTGCGGTGCAAGTCTCGGACGACAGTACACCTAAAGCTGGGCAAACACTGTGCGATTTTTTCAGTCACGTTATTCAGCACCTGCTCAAACTGTACGGTTGACTCGCAGGGGTTAGAAGTTGGTAGGTCACGATGCAGGTCTCACACTATACCACCCGATGCTCTGATGCGACCTGAGTGCTCACACTGTGCGTCCATAACATGAAGGTTATAACAGAAAATCTGTCGCGCTCTCTCTCTCTCCGTCTTACACTCACACAGACACACACACCACCACCATCAACTTTGCTAAATTGCTAATGAAAAACACTCATCAGGCAGCTGTGATTGAGCAGCAATGTAAATCCAACTGTTTTCACGGTTGTTGTGGTCGTGATAATTTTGTGATGCCACATCGAAAAGGCTCGGATGAGCTTTCCAAAGTTCTACAAGTTGTGCCTCCATCGCTTGTGTCCAGATCACACGCTGCACAGCCGTGCTGCTCCATCTTTTACACCAACGTTTACGTGTTTGCGCGCGAGCAGTGTGAGCGGCTGTGGTGAGAACCTCACGAGCGATTGATGATCGGGAGCTGGTCGTGAGGTGTTAATCACTTCTCGTTACCCCACGTATACTACACGATGCACGATGAAGGCCAAAATCGGTCCGATCACTCAAAAATCGGCTCAAAATGGGCCTAAAACTGCACGGTGTAAGCCCAGCATTAGAGCAGCAATGTTTGTTCCCCTCAGACAAAGGGAAGAATGGGAAAAGGAAAACACCTGGCTGGAAAAAGTTAATATGGGCATGTGCAGTGAATATCAGCGCTATGTGGCCAGAAGTGTGATAATATAACTTATTTTGTGTAATAAACAACTGCAAGGATAGATGATTACAACAAATAGATGACTAATACATAAAAGTAATACATAGATGAATAATGATGATGAGTTAAGATGCGTAATCATGGGAACAAGCGGGTTTACAAACAGGAGCAGCTGATTAGCATTAGAAAAGCTGAAATAATATTTCAACTGAAGCCGATTGTACTAAATGCACTAAATGTGCACTGTTACAAGAATGTTTTTCTTTCTATTGTTTTCTATTATTTTAAGTTAAGCAGGACAGAGTTCTTTTAAAGAAAGATTTACTTATATTCTCAAAAGTTAAGCATGACAGGCTTCTGTTTAAGAAGGAGACCTGTTTTATTGTGTTAATGTTGTCATTTTGAGCTAAAAATAAATGGCTAAATGATCATTTGTTTCACATGTGTTCATATCACAAAGAATACACATCTACTTAAATCAAATTCAAGTCAAAGGGTTAAAAAAATAATTTCACACACAAAAAAAGAGCTAGAAAATTCACCACACTGGGAAGGGTGAAGACAATTGGGTCGCCCGGCCCTGGCCACGAGGTGTCCCTTATTTATTTTTCAGGGAGTTGGCAACCCTACCCGTGCATGGGGCTAGACGGCCAACACGTTAACGAGCTAACTGCGCTAACACACTAGCTCCCACCCATGTAATTGAGCATTGCGTGGCACATCCAACATACTGTTTTACTTTAGTCCATGAGCGCTTACCTTCAGGGTCATACCTCACATGAAAACCAAAATAATTCCAAACACCAGATCTGAATGAGGGTGGGGGAGGTTCAATTTGCCATGTTGCAAGGAGAGCTTAACTTCTGTCTCGCTAGCTTGCCCTGCGCTCTTCCTTCTGACTATGCTGTCTGTGTGGAGCGCTCAGTGGATCTGCGCTCGACAGTGCAGCCTAGGCGGAGTAGTCGAACGCAGATTCAAAAAAAAAAAAAGTTTAGTTTCTGTTTCCAGAGAGGATTTTTTTTGTTTACTTTTCATTGTTTGAAAATCCTTAGTGTTTCTTAGTTTCAGTGTTAGCTTTAGCCTTTTTAATCATGGTAAATGGCCTGTATTTGTATAGCGCTTTACTAGTCCCTAAGGACCCCAAAGCGCTTTACACATCCAGTCATCCACCCATTCACACACTGGTGATGGAAAGCTATATTGTAGCCACAGCCACCCTGGGGCGCACTGACAGAGGTGAGGCTGCCGGACACTGGCGCCACCGGGCCCTCTGACCACCACCAGTAGGCAACGGGTGAAGTGTCTGAGACTGAGACTGTCCAAGCCGGGGCTCGAACCGGCAACCTTCCGATTACAAGGCGAACTCCCAACTCTTGAGCCACAATTATTAAACCTGCCGGCCTCACATTAACCTTTTTATTACAGGTGCGAACTCCCAACTCTTGAGCCACGATCGCCCCATGGAGGGCATATGTCAGAGGCAAGATTTAAGAAAATCAGTTTTCCTATTTTTTCTATAGCATTGATATTGCATTAAGATGGTTATTAAACCTGCTGCTCACATTAACCTTTTTATTACAGGTGCAGCCATAATGATTGTACACACACATTGCATTTTGTGCTTATTAAAGAGTTGAAGTTCAGGCAATTAAGGAAAGGTCATAAGCCTTGTTTGGCGAGATGTCCGGACGATCTATTGTGTAAGTGACTTGGAGCTATAGAGGGTTAAAACTGCATACACGCTTGCAAAACATATATAATACATACAATCTAGGAACAGGCCTGAGCAAAGGCCTGAATCTATTCAGCAACCTGTTGCATTTGAGTTTGCTTAGTAACAGGTGACAGAAGATGTGTCAGAGAGGAGGGCAAGTCCACGGGGGCCTTCAGGGCCTGAAATCATCGCCATATTTGGAAAAGATGCTAGAAAGAGGAACTTCTGTGTCTGCCTTTAGCTCTAAAAATTGATCATTGTCTGTAAAAGATGCAAATAATGTTCTTAAGATGCAAATTATGTTCTTAGAACACGAGAAGGGGCGTTTAACCCTGACGTTATAAAAGCAACTCTTTTGTGTATTTTTGGGCGAAGAAGTCTGCTGATGTGATGCTGTGTGCTTCTTCCCATGGTGTGTTCTGAATAAACTCTTCATCTGATTGCACTGTACTGGGCCTCCATTGGTTTGTTTTTGTGCCACATTTTCGAATTCGGGACAGTCTTTAAAACAACAACTTCTTAATAGAAAATCTGTGTGATGTTTGTTGTGCATGTGAGAATAGTGACGGTAATAATCCAGTGCATTTATAACAAAGGAGTAGGTTTTATGTGCTCTGCCTCCTGCATGGAGGTCTAAACTACACTGAGTATTTCCAGTTTGTCTGTTGCTTTCTAATATCACCTCAATTGGTGTCATATTTTGAAACTAGTTGATGCATTTTAAGCATTTATGCTTAAACAAACCCACTTCCATGAGTAAGAGAATAATAATTTGAGAAAAAATGGTCTCTTTATGTGAGAAATATCAGCTCAGCATGCAGTGCAATATCTAGATATTAACTTACTACTCTCACTGCCTTCCAGATACAGAAATATCTGACCAAACTACAAAAAAAATCTTATATGGAATTTAATAAATATGATTTAATATAATTTTCATGGAACAGAACATGTCATCGAATTACTGTGACAGTGGTGTAATTTAGAGGCCTGAGCTGCTGACACTTCACTTGCTGTCTCCAGTGTCGACGTACTGTCGTGCTGAGTTTCAAAATTAAAAACATCAAACCATAAGCATCAGTTATTACTTTTCAAAGTGTTTGGTCTAATGATTCCACAGCAGGGACATAGATCTCGCCTGCACAAGCATTTCCATGCTTTTTAAAGCATAATAACACATGAAGTGGATGATTTTGTTGACTTTAGTTTGAAAAATCTCTGAAAACTAACGCTGATAAAAAAGATTTCATCTGTCAGTTTTATATTGGGTAGTGTCCATGAGCATTTTAATCTGCTCTTTGATTTTAAAAAAAGTGCAAATGCCTGTAATTCTATAACTCTGATTAATTTTCTGACATTGGTTCTAGAACATTTTCACTTAGTTTTTCTTCTTTCTTGTTTCCAGATCTGCATCTAAAGCAGTGTCCCATGTAAAAGCAGAAAAGTCTCTAAGTAGCAATCATTGGATTTGTTTTCAGAGGATAATTGGGTCATTATGTCAAACATCAGTTTGATATTCACATATGACAAATGATAGAATGAGCTCACTAGTCAATCAGATCATGTGAGCCCTGATTAAAAGTTTAACCTCTGCCTGCTCTAGCCTGACAGCTCACATCCTGATTAAAAGTAGCCATGCATTCACGTGGTACTAATATACATATCAGAAGGTCAGCTTTCAGAAAAGCACCTCATAGTACCTTTGCAGGAAAAACGTATAGACTTTGTACTTTTTACAGGGGGGTGTTTTTACCCTTTTAGTTTCTACCTTATAGAGGTCAGTCATTAATTCTGGTCACAAATGTGCACCTTTAAGTAACAATACAAACAATACACATTTTTTTAAAAGTGCATAACTAAGCACATCTCAAATTATCACCAAACAGAGAGGCAGCACAGACCGGACCATACACATGTTATTTAATGATGTGTTTTCTAATTTAATCCCATAAGTGTGGCTAGTTGTTTTTGTTTCTTGACATACTGGCAACCTTTCCAGGGTATACTCCACTTCTCAAAGCTGGCTCCAGCTGCTCCCAAACCTGAGATCCTGAATTAGATAAAAGGAAGAAGGCAGATGGCTTGATGGCCTTTTGTTAACTTCTGACTCTGTCCAAATAAAAGTCTCATCTTTTCCTATAAAATCTGAAAGTCTCCCACAGATGCAGAATATAAGTTGTCAGGAGGTAATATATGTTTTTGATTTAGTTTTAATGAATAATAAAATGGTAAAACTTTAAAGTTTCCAATTGCATTTTGTTATTTGACAAATACAGGTTACCTCATATCTACATTTAGATCAGAAAGGCACACATGATTGCCTTTAGGTACAAAAATTAATGCTAGGGAGAACCTTTGTGTAAACTGGGGAAAATAAAGTTAAGATATTAAAATATTGCAAATGATGCCCATACCTTTTTTTTTCTTAAAATACAAGCAAATTTCTGAGTGTGTTTTCTGTGCTCATCTGCAAAGTGCTAAAGAGAAACAAAAAAGTGAGAGAAAATAAACATGTTGGCTGAATAAAGATGCAGTATGTCAGTGTATGATTTGAAACTAAGGTCTATAAAACGTTAGCTCTTAAAAAGAATGCAGCTATCAAAGGACGAGCTGCAATCGATCATAGAGGCCTAAATACATGAGCAGAAATTAGGAGCAGATGAATAGTGAGTAAATGTGTTATTAGCACCATTAGCTCAACATCAGCCAATACTAACTAACTAACTAACTACCTCTGGGATTTCACTCTTTACTTGTTTTATTTCTTACTTGTTTTTTTTTTAGTTTTCTTTTGGGGTTTTCTTAATCTCAACTAATTTTAAAAGAACAAGGATGCTTTTGACTGTTGTGTGAAGAAAACCAGATGTAGTGTTTATTTATATATATATATATAAACACTTTGTTTAAAGAGGAATATGTTCAAGTACCATGTATACCCCAAGACTGTACTTCTCGTGTCTGGTTGCAGATATTATATTGTTTGCTTTGAAATGCCATGTATGTAGAGATTTTGTAGTCTTATTGATTATTCACACCACGCCACACTGCAATTCGCATCCATATATTCATACAGCTTTTTATTCAGTGCAGCAGCATCCACACCTATGGCATATTTAGAATCACCAGTTAACCTAACATGCAGGAAGCCAGAGAATCCGCAGGATATCACCATGCCACTGTAAGTCTATCAGAGCTTGTGTGAATTCACTGCTGAAGCACAACAAAGATTTTAACCAGCTTCACATCCGAAGCTTGCTACTCACAAATAAGCAGGAGGCTTTTATTTTTAAGGGGCTATAGGAAATACAATGCATTAATCAATTTGCTGTGCTTTTCTTTTAAGCATTCTCCAACTAGATACCCACCCAGCTAGCCTTGATGTTTATTGAGTCATTCTTCTACTTTGCAAGGCAAGGATTGGCAAAGCAAGAGTCACCTTCATCCAACTGTTACGAACTGGCATGTCCATGTGTTTGTTTTGTGCAGGTGTTGTGTTTTTTTATGTTAATTTAGCTGTGCCAGGGCCCTGCTCCGATTGGTGCATGGATACACCGCCCGATGTGACTGGTTCCAGCTGGAGGACCCGCCCATTAATAGGAGGCTGGAGTGCTACAGTGGCCAGAGGTCCTCGCGTTTCTCCTCATGACCCAGCAGTATTCCTGTGGCACCCGCTGGCAGTGCGCTTGAAAGTTGTGGAAGTGGAGTGGGTAGGGGTGAGCTGCCGTTTCTTTTGATCACCCGTTTTCTCCTGTTTTGAGTTAGTTAAGGAGGTCAGACTCTGTCTTTATTTTTGACTTTGTTTTGGTAAGGTCAGGGGTGCGGGATTTGTGTAGATTTGTTTTGTTTATTGTTTTGGCCTTGGCTCACCCTGAAGTGTTGATACTCCCGTTTTGGTTCCTTTATTTCACATTGTAAATAAATCACCTTGTATCTACCGGTTTTGTTTCTTGTGGCTGCTTGGGTCTTGGGGGGGAAGCGAGTGCCTCACTCATGTTATGGCCTGGCCCTAGACGGGTCGTGGAAGTACAGACCTTATTTTGAGTTTGATTCCATAAAAAGTGACAAAAACAGTGTCCGTTGTGCGTGGGAAGAAAACTTCTTTTTAAAGCGAAACCCCCCCCCTAAACTTCCAAGCAAGCACCGAGTGCGCTACGACGTAATGGGAAACTCACAGAGAAAGTCGCGGATTCTTCCACTGACCGCTGCGGCACACCTGCACCAAAGCACACCTCCGCCTATGCCACTCCTGCTTTACAGGTGAAAATAGAGCAACAGGACCGCTAGTCTTTGATGTTATTTATTTTCTGCTGTGTTTTACTTGCATCTATTTGAAAGGGTGAGTGTAAACACACAAAAGAAATATATTTTATGTGCTGGAATGTGCAGAAAATAAGTTTAAATGTTAAAAAAATTTCTTCCAGTCAGAGAATGTTGCATATAATTAAATTTTTGCTTGATGCATAAAGTTAAAAGGTTAAAACTAATAAAAAAAGTTTTAAAAAGAGACTTTTCCATTTGATTACATTTTGTATGATGGATTATCCAGAAAAAGTAGAATTGGGCTGAAAGATCCATCGCTTTATCACCTCTTCAGGTTGTAAATCGTGTTTTTAAAAAGTAACTAAGTAACTAAGTAATTAATTACTTTTGAAAATAAGTAATCAGTAAAGTAACAGGATTACTTTTTGGGGAGAGTAATCGGTAATTAGTTACTGATTACTTTTTTCAAGTAAGTTGACCAAAAACTGGTGACGAGACCTCGAGGCAGAAGCAAAAAAGATGGGCTACAACGGGACCCATCTAGAAAGAATGGTCCAGTACAGAAAACTCTGGAGATCTACTTTTGGCAGCCCATACCCTGGGAGGAGTAATGGGCAGTAGTAGTAGTAGTATTCTACAGTTTTACTCTTTTACCCCCCTCCCTCCCCTGTCACCCTACTTTTATGTTTCTCCAGAAAGGTAAAATTCTTTAAGTCAAACATTGCATCACTTACATATGTAACTTATTTAATTTCACATGTTCAACATATGTTGAGCCAAAATAACAAATCTGAAGCAGAGCCCCAGCATGCCATCAAAGGAAAGAAGCACATTCTGTGTCTAGGGGAGGGAAACGCCCTTGCAAAATGAACAGTATGACTAACATAGACTCCTAAACCCATATGGAAAAGAAATAGTAAAAACTTCTATATGATTACTCATGAAAGTGGCCACTTTCATGAGTAAATCATATAAGGTTTACATGATTTACTCATGAAAGTGGCCACTTTCTCATTACTTTCATATATTGTTTTAGTAAGTATCCAAAACATACAAGTTTCATTATATAATTTTAATTTTTCAAGGGATCTTATATCTGTTTTCACTCTTATATGCTTTTCATACAAGTTTCACACAAGACAGATACAAACTTTATAAGATTTATATATATCTTTACCATATGGGAAGGGACACTTTGAATACACATCAGATCTAACTGTGAAAAAGAAAAATATTCTGTATATCTATACTGATATGACTGGGTAATGTGTTAAGAATGAAAGGATGCCACATGTTTGATGAAAATGAAATGTATCAACCAAACAACCTCCTCTACCTCTTAACTGACTAGATCTGTGCCCAGAGGTTTAATTCACTTCTGATGTACTCTAATTGAAAAATAATGTCTTTGAATATTTTTTTGTGGAAAAGGGCTTATTATGGTCTCCTTTCTTTTTAAGTATGATGTTCATTGGTACAGACCCAGACCTCATCACAGATGGATTGTTTCCTTCCCTCAAGCTATTCAAGCGTTTATTTGAATGAATCAGACTCAGATAACAATAAAGTATTATCATGGAATACTAATACACATTTATGTTTATTGAGTAACTGTGAGGACCCAACCACAAGTTTATGAAAGGGCGAGTTTTAGTCTAAAACAAAGACACTATCCTCAAGCAGCCATGTGAAAGCTGGGAAAAAGGCCAAAAGTTCTTAAGGTGTAAAGGTAGTCCTGTTAAAAATGGAGGTACAAGGTACACCAGTCACACACACAAAATCCATCACAAACCACACATTTTTCTTTTTTCTGTGTAAAATTGTTTTTGAATGTTTTACATTTTTGAGGTTGTTTTGAGGTTGGTATGTTGTTAACTGACTCTTTTGACATAAGGGGGAGTAAATAATGAGTTTAATCTCAAGCTGCTGTGTAGCCGTACCCAAAACCTCCCACTGCAAGTAAGTGTGACTCGATGAGCCTGAGGCAGAATGGAGCTGACAAAGAGAAAAAAACATGAAGAGTGTAATGTTCCCCTTAACTTTTAAATATTAAAGGTAATATACCAAGATATGCTCAGAGGCAGGGTACAAGAGAATTCAAAGCCAGCCCGCTATCATGAAATGTTGCATGACTGACATGTAAAGTAATTTTACATGTTATCTTTTTTTTTCCTTGTCATGCCATTTCTGCTGACTTACATGGTGCAAAGATGAATGATGCCCCAACACCACCCTCAACCATATCCCATAACCAGGCACTTTATAATCCCTAGCCATTTTACCTTAACTTGTCCCAGGATTAGTCATGCAGGCATCATTTCATGGAAGAAGCTCAAAGTGGTAACAAAAATGTCCCTGCAGTAGCATAATTTTTATATTTAATTCGATATTGTTACTATGAGCAAAGCTGCAAAATGAATCTAACCACAAACTTAGGTAAAACTTCCAATTCCCTTGTGTCTTTGTGTCTTCTGCTGTCGGTTGCTTGGTAAGTTGGTTCTTCCTGTACTTAGTCTCTCATTCCTTTCCCCTGCCTCTCCTCATTCCTCAAACGTGACATTTTTTATTCCTTTATTGTTAGTAAATGGCGTTTCTTTGGCTCTAAATCAGTGTTGTGGTCTTTTGAGCGAGCTGTAACAGCTGTGAAATCAGATCCATAGATTAGGCTTTGTGCAAATGCTCTATCAGATTGGATTTTGTGAGGCTGGAGGTCAGGATAGTGCTGCTGGCTTTCTGTGTGTTCTCAATCCATTCCTAGTTATTAGGGGGTGTCAGAATGCATTCATCTGGTGTGGGAGGTTGCCACCGCAGAGATGTAGCATTAGGAGGGGTATGTCATATTATAGACATGAGGCTCTGATTAGCTCGTCCTCTTTATCATGGCACTTGTTAGTTTTTGTGCTCAAAGTTGATGTGTTAGAAGCAGGAAAATGGGAAAGTGTATGGATTTGAGCAACGCTGACAAGGGCCAAGTTAAGATCTCTAGACATCTCCAAAACTGCAGTTCTTGTGTGGTGTTTCTGGTCTGTATTAGTCAATATCTATAAAAGTGGTCCAATGAAGGGCGACGGGGTCATTGGAAGGTAAGGGTGAACTATTGGAATTCAAATTGCTAGAAGTGTTCGTGCTGGTTCTGATAGAAAGGTGTCAGAACATAGAGTCCATTATATTTTTGTTGCATATTGCATGGTAAAAGCGTGTAATAGACACGCTGTTGACCATGTCCATTTTGCACTTTGCCTCGTATGGACACATATGCAAAAGTTGCAGTAAGCTGCAGTAACAGCAGAGGGAAATATTTTAAGTCAGCCTGAAAATAATCTCAGGAAAGCATTTAAACAGAAATTATTAACACATTTATATGTAAATATTTATGAGCCACCTAGCTTAATTGTTTCCAGGGACCCTGGAGTGCACTTCATATGTTTTTTGCTGTTTTTTGCTGGTAATGCAACTTCTGCATGCATTAATTCATTGGTGGACCAGCCTTAAAATCTATAAATTGTTTTTACTATAAATGTAGTCCTGTAGGCACCTTTGTACGGTGGCCCCTAGAGACAAAGCACGTACAAACTCCAAAACACTTGCAAACTCCAAAACACATGCAAATTCCAAAACACATACAAACTCCAAAACACTTGCAAAATCCAAAACACGTACAAACTAAAAAACACTTGCAAAATCCAAAACACTTGCAAACTAAAAAACACATGCAAACTCCAAAACACGTACAAACTCCAAAACACTTGCAAAATCCAAAACACATGCAAATTCCAAAACACAACGGAAGTGCTCCAGGACGCTAGGGGCAGTGTTGAGCTTTTGAGCAGCAGAATGGAGCTAAAAATAAATGTTTGTTTCAGTTCTATGAAGCTTTGAGTATTTTGGATTAGTAGCACTGCTGTGTTTGTTGCATCATATTGCTGTAATTGTTTATATGCTTTATATATTCTGAGGTAAGTTGATCTATAGTGTTACATCATATTCTATAAGGATGTTATGTGTTTGTATACTTTCTGCCCAGTTTGACCCATTTAGCAGAAGCCAGCCTGTTTAAGGCTCTGATATCTATTCTGTATGACTTAAAGCAGTTATGACATGGTCTGATTTTCTCACCCAATAAAGGAATATTTCATATATCAGTCTACTCTTCATTTTATCAGACACAGTTATCACAGCTTGTACATTTTCTTTTTATAAATATATGTAAGCAATGAGCCAAATTTAGTAATGCCAGCATGAAGGAACAACATTTGTCTCTTATATATGATACACCTATATATGCACTGTCAAAGATACTTGTCTTTGAGTGAAGATTTAAGGTGATAAGACATATAAATAACTGCAACTTGAATCTGTACTGAAGCTCAGTATTTGACACAGAGTTCATGTTCACTGCTGTAATAGCTAATAATGATTAATATAATAACTATAATATTGGCCATATTATATTTACATTACCAAAGTGATATGACTTTAGTCTCATGAACAACATCAGCTAATTGTTATTTACTAACTAATCTTGAAATAACTGTTCAGTACAGAAATGAAGCCCAAAAATCATGTTTTACTGTCCTGTGGTCTCAGCCTCAGATACTTATCAAACCACACAAAGCTCTTGTAGAAACAAACAAACAAATGAACAAAATATGTTCTCCCTCATTTCTGTCAAACCAAGTTGTGTGACACGTTTCCAGCGGTTAGTATCATGGTTGCTAGGCAACCTGGGAAGCGCGACGGAGACTAGACCGTCCCATACAGACAAACTTGCCGTTTATTTTGCAAATCGAGCTCAACACTGCCCCTAGCATCCTGGAGCACTTCCGTTGTGTTTTGGAATTTGCATGTGTTTTGGAGTTTGCAAGTGTTTTGGAGTTTGTACGTGTTTTGGAGTTTGCAAGTGTTTTGGAGTTTGTACGTGTTTTGGAGTTTGTACGTGCTTTGTCTCTAGGGGCCACCGTACCTTTGAGACCACAGAACAATCACAATATATATCCATATATATATGGTTTTTCACACATATATATACTGTACTTTGTGCAAAGTTCATCTTGGATGGCTGAATAACTGACCTGAAAGTCTCTGTTCCATCACACAACTGAGTGCAATGTCTTTAGCATTTCTGTATTCGCCATGTGTGTCTAGTGTGTATGAAATGTAGAAAACGCTCCACATTTTCAGTTGGGTAAACAAATGGTGGATTAAGATGTAGTGTTTAAGTTTGAATCTATTTCATGGCTTTGTGTGATCTGAATACTGACATTAGCCCCGAGGACACAGAATAAAGAGGTCAGAAAATAAATATAATGTTTCTTGCACAAACACATGCAGACACACACAGCGACCTCATTTCCTGCAATTTGTTCTAAGTTGTTTTCTATTACATTCACTTTTAATCTGACTTTATGTCTTCTGTTCTGTGAAGAAGAACTTTAAGGCCACCCCAGTATTATAAGTTGACTTCATAAATAAAATTAAATAGATCCATGAAAATAAATAAAGATCTTATACATCAGAGGTTTTGTTTTCCAACTTGGCAGAAACTGCATATGTAATTGCCAGCAATGTCTGGAAAGGGTTTAAAAGACAAAGAATTGGTGACGACCTATGATCAGATTAAATTCAAAACAAAGAGCAGGAAAGAAGGCTGTTTATAATCTCTGACCCAAAAAATAAGTTTGGAGGTTTGCAACATCTTTAGTTTGAAACACTACTCTGTTATAGCTCTAATTTTCTTTCCTTTTTTTCAAAGCAATTTTGTTTTCTCTGGTTTAATTCACCGTGCCTTTTCTTGCATTGGTTTCCTTTTAGGAACTGGCATTTATATGGAACATATTTGGTCTTCCAAACCATGTAAGCACTATATACTACAAGCTGCATGATACCTTTTACTTATTTAGTTTGACTTATTTACTACTTATTTACTTTACCCAAGTACTCAGAAGAAACCAAACATGCAAACTCAGAAAAGTAAACTGCACCAACTTTTTAGACCAGGAAAGGATATCTTTTATAAACAGTCTGTGGTCCCAAATCAGAATTTTATCTCATATGGAGCCAATCTGTTCCTATTCCCAGAGAAGCAAAGACTGCCACATTGCCCATGCCCCTGCTGTTTCAAGAAGGTGAACGGTATAAGGTGTCCTTTGGAGTTGGTCCTGTGATGCAGCACATTATGACAGTGTGAGATGGGTCTGTCAATCCCAGCTGGTCTCATATGGATGCTTGTAAAGAACAGCTTGTCATCCTTTTTAAGCTGGGATAAATATTTGTCACAAGAAGGATTCATATTTATAAGGTGATTTAGTGCAGTCAATCATTTCTTTAACCTTAAAAAGGAGTTCTTAATAGAAAGTCAAATAGTGTGTATAATGGTACACAAGCTACAGACTCCTGGCTGAAAAAATTGTGACTAAGGGGCCGGCATCAGAGCCTACACATAGCTGTGCAGGTGTTTACTATCACCAGGGGGCAGTGTCACAATCAACTACCTCCTCATAAATATGACAACCAGATACCGGTGACAGACTTCTCACCTGACTTTTGAAGGTAGCTGCTCGACAGCCACCACATATGACATCCATATATGATGGATGTCATATTGTCAACCTTCATATTTGAGACATCTTCACCTTCTTCACAGCATGTGTGTGTGTGTGTGTGTTTATCTGCGTGCGTGCGCACGTGTGTGTGTGCGTGCATGTGTGTGTTTGTCTGTGTGCGCGCGTGTGTGTGTGTCTGTGTCTGTCTGTGTGCATGTGTGTGTGCGTGCATGTGTGTGTGTGCGTGTGTGTTTATCTGCGTGCGTGTGTGTGCGCACGTGTGTGTGTGCGTGCGTGCGTGCGTTTGTCTGTGTTCGCGTATGTGTGTGTGTGTCTGTCTGTCTGTGTGCGTGTGTGTGTGTGTGTCTGTCTGCTGTGTGCGTGTGTGTGCGTGTGTGTGTGTGTGTGTGTGTGTGCCTGTCTGTCTGTGTGCGTGTGTGTGTGTGTGTGTGTGTCTGTCTGTCTGTGTGCGTGTGTGTGTGTGTGTGTGTGTGTCTGTCTGTGTGCGTGTGTGTGTGTGTGTCTGTCTGTCTGTGTGCGTGTGTGTGTGTGTGTGTGTGTGTCTGTCTGTGTGCGTGTGTGTGTGTGTGTGTGTGTGTGTGTCTGTCTGTGTGCGTGTGTGTGTGTGTGTCTGTCTGTCTGTGTGCGTGTGTGTGTGTGTGTGTGTGTCTGTCTGTCTGTGTGCGTGTGTGTGTGTGTGTGTGTGTGTCTGTCTGTGTGCGTGTGTGTGTGTGTGTCTGTCTGTCTGTGTGTGTGTGTGTGTGTGCGTGTGTGTGTGTGTCTGTCTGTGTGCGTGTGTGTGTGTGTGTGTGCGTGTGTGTGTGTGTGTGTGCCTTGTTGAAAAGGGCAAGCAGCAGTTGCCTTGGATGTGAATGTCACTGGCAGGCTGTCTGCTCTCTTCTCTTCACCTTGACACTTGTTTTCTTTCATGCCTTCATGTCTTTTTTTAAATATTCTCTCTTGTCTTTTTTTTCAATCTGGTCTCTCTCGTCTCTTTCTTTGTGTCTGTCTGTCAAATCCTTTCTCATTTTACATCTTTTCTTTAGTTGTTCCAGAAAGGCATTCTGCCCTCTATTTCACCTCTGTCTGTAAGAGCTTCCAGGTAATCAGTCTCTCTCTAACACACACATACACACAAAGACATTTTAATATTCTGTGTTTATTTTGAGACAAACTCATTATTCATGTTTCTTCTTAACATAATTTAAATAATAAATTTATAATAAATTTTGCATCGGATTTTTCTTTCGTTAACAGAACCCAGCAGATTGACTGATCGACTTGTGCGATCCATCTCGTTTCACAGAGCCAGTTGCTACTCATTTCTTCATCCTGAGCAACAGAGACCTAAAATGTCATTTGTTCTGAGTAACAGCTCCCACTCAACATAAAGGCCAAGGAGAAGAAAATTATTCAACTGAGCAGTCAGGAATGAGGATGGCTGCATTTATCTACATGCAGAAATGGCTGCGGACAAGATGGAGAGCAAAGAAAGTGCCACAAAGAGGTAAAAAAGAAGAGGATACAATTGCATAAGAAGTACAAAAACTAAAGGCTATCATGTCTTGATGCATTCTCAATCATCCAGGAAAAGCATATCTTCCCTTTGGCTTCACCTGCACAAATGCCAAGGTAGGTCTCCCCTGCAGAATTGGTTTTCCCGTCAGCGGGAGCACAGGCTGGGTTCTTCAAACAGTATCCCACATTCTTGATTTTTAGTTCACAAACACTTCTTGTAATGACTAACTACTCCTGACATTTTGGAGATGTTAGCTCTTTATACAGTAAAGTTACAGTGGGATACAAATAATATCAGGCTGATCCTGCACGATATTGTTTTGTGTTTATAATCACACTTTAAGGTTGGATAACTATCATTAATCTAGGTCACATTTGAACATGTGCATTACTTCTGAACAACAGGAAAAATGTAAAATTTTGAAACTAATTTTTTTCTTTCTTATTTTACTATTGTATTTAACCGAGTCTTCATTCTTCAGTTGTAGATTTGAAGAATAAAGACTCGGTTAAGATGTGAGTGTGTACTTCCTGATAAATGTCTATAAGCTTTGAAAAGACCTTTTTACACAAATATACAGTGGCCTTGAGAGGTCAAAGAGGTCACACTGCAACTTAAGAAAACACTACCAAGTAGAAAACACCACCGCACAGTAGTAAAAAGGCTGCAAAAGCATCCAAAAACACAACGGAAGTTTAATAAAGAACAACGTAATTGTTTTGGAGGAGACAATAATGTCACAGAACAGCTGCAGAAGTGACAAGCTAACAGTAAGTGGCTAATAGCAAACGTGTATCTACACTATTACATGAAAAATGTGATAAAACACATATTACCTTGCATCTTTGTCATCCTCAAGGCACAGAAAAAGCCTCTGCTTCTTTTAAGTGTATCTCAGTGCAGTCCTTTGCATTTTTTAGTTTGTCATTTTGTAGATGACATTATTCATTATTCATCATGTTATTGTCTCCCCAAAACTTGCATTGTGTTTTGTGAGATTTTGTGTCTGGTGTCTTGTTTTGTGTAGTTTTTTTTTAAGATGCAGTGCATTTGAAGTCTCTGGGCCACCATACAATTGCGATAAGATATGGATACATGAGCCCAAATATAATATAATATAATATAATATAATATAATATAATATAATATAATATAATATAATGTCTGGGATGAGTGTTACCACCTTTGAGTCCAAGACCATGGTTCTTAGTAGGGGGAGTGCAGGAGTGGAGTCCAGGTTGCTGCCACAGGAGGAAGCACGTACTTCAGGGTCTTGTTAACGAGTGAAAAGTGAAAGCTTGGCAGATTGATTGGTGCAGCATCCAGCAGTGCAGTTACTGTATAATATACAGTCTGTTATGGTGCAGAGAAAGCTGAGCTTGAAGGCATGTGCTGTTGATTTACTGGTTGATGTTCTTTCCTAACCTCACAGACGGCCATGTGCCGTGGATACTGACCGAATTATCAGAGCAGGTGTCTTGTCTCACACTTAAAGATAGGATGAGGAGCTCAGTTACTCAGAAGGGGCGCAGACTAGAGCTCCTGTTGAGGGGCCTACTGATGAGGTACATTTGTCTGACTTGGATGCTTCCTGATGAGGTATTTCGGGAATCCGTACTTATTATAGAGATAATGTCTCTCAGCTGTCTCTCAGAAAAGCCTCAATATTCACCCAGAAGAGTTAAAGGGACTGACTAGAGACAGAGCGGTCTGAGCACCTTTGCTCTTCTTCCCCTGTAATTAGGATCTAGGAAAAAGACATATCATATTGTGTTGTGTAGCATCATATTTGTATATGGTAATTGCAAACAGTGGATGTTTATCTAAACAATTCCCAGATTTTCCCACTACCAGGGTAGATAGCGTAGACCCTAGGTCACCAACAGGTGGACTGTGGTCCATCCAGACCTATTACTAGATTTTGATGCACCGTATTTATTTTACTCTGTACGTGTTACGGTTCGACGGGGAGGACTCAAGCGCGGGACTCCAGAATCAGCTGTACACAGTAATTTATTTACAGAATCCACCTAGTGTCTTTACAGGCAGTGCAGGGCAGTGCAATATACAATTAAGTGAAGGACGGGGCTCTGGGGAAATCCAAGGGGGTAGTCACGCGTTCTCCAAACTCTCCACACTCACGGCCACAGGTTCACTTTTCCACACTCGACACAAAGAATCACACAGGGAGGGAATCCAAGAGGTTAGTTACACAGTTCACTTTCAAACACTTGACTTAGCTTAGCTGTAGACTTAACTTTCACTAACGCGCGGCAGACAACAATCCAGCGAAGAACAGCAGTCGCCTCCTGGCTTAAATGCTAGCCGCCCTGATTAGACTCAGGTGTTTCCTCTCACCGAGGGCGTGAACCCACAACGTGAACCCGGCGATAGAGAAGAGGAGAGAGAGAGAGAGAGAGAGAGAGAGAGAGAGAGAGAGTGGAAGTTTGGAGAGAAAGATAGAAAAAAAACCTCTGATCAGCTGGACACTGATCCCCCTGGCCGTGACAGTGTGACTTTTAGCGTAATTACAACAAGGCTTAATCTGTCCTTTGTATTTATAGTAGTCACAGTACACACACAAACCAATTCTGTGCTTTGGAACTCACCTCATGTGATGCTCCTCAGCCAATTAAATAATTTGTTTAGAGCATGTCTGAAAACAGAAAACTCTGCGAGGAGACCAGATGAAGAAGTTCAAAGAAACAGACAGAGTCAGAGAAACAGACAGAGAAAAAATGAGGGTTAAAGCTGAAATGGTTTACATGTGAAATGTAGCTAAGGAAAAAAAAGAAGAAAAGGGCAACTAACTTTTCAAGACAACTTTTCAAAAGCTCTTTTTATGTTTGAATGCTAACCTTATTTTATTTATTACTGTGTTATTATTAGAAAAACCTCCAGTTTGCTGTGAGAAATATGAATAATTGTTGTTGAAATACTGTTGAAATGTACTTTCACTTTACACTACTTTTTTTATAAGCAAGACCTGCAGCACTGCATGTGGCAGAAGTCACTTCCCAAAGACTTCTTTCACACAGCACGCCACTGGTGATGGGTAAAGTGAAGGTAGTTATCAAACAGTCCTAACATGCTAATAAGGAATGAATGTTTACATGATATACACAAGATTTCCAACAATGTTGCTCTTTAAATTTGCTCTCAAGCTTTTCAACTTGAAATGAAATCCAAAGAGAAATATGAGGAAAACATAGTTCACATAATCATTTGTTATGTGTAAATTGCAAAGTAAACCTTCTTATCTTTGTTGAAGTTTCAGAAAAATATAGTAGAGAGAATCAAAGCATCAGAAAGAATGTCGTTGTTTTTTCAGGACGTGAATTTATTTTAGTTTTTTTGGTCAACATGTCCCATCACAAATCTCCCACTGTCCATATGCTGTGTGATTAATAACTAAGTATGTAATTCACTTACATTTCTATGGCACTAGATTACTACAGTCGTCCTTGGGGCACTTAATATTGTGAGTATAGACCTGACAATATTAAAGACAGAAGCCGAACCAGCCTCTATAAGCACCCGTCAGGCAGTACTGATGGGAAAAAAAAGCCTAAAAAAAATCCCGCTCAAAAACATCAGGAAGGGCAGCCATCTGCCTCACCTGGTTGCGGTTAAGGGAAAGCAAAGAAAAAAAATGTCTGAATTCTCTGTTTTACTATTATCTTTTCATTTTATTTACAGATAAGCAGAGGAGGAGAAATATAATAATACGAGCCAAGAAATGAAGGTTTCTCAGCAGCCGGTTTCTTTGAACAGCAACACTGTAATAACAGTTTAAGGCACCATGTATTGATCACAGATTTCTACTGTGTTATTGTTGTACTTCTTTTAGCACAGTAGGACTGGTATCTTCCATGTGGCGTGAACTTAATGTAGAATTTTCAAAGAACTTGAATAAGTGTGGATCAATATGAAATATAAACGTATGTGACTGCAAGTCATCCACTGTTTTATCTCACAGTAATTAGACAGTTTCACTTTTCATCTCTTTTTACATTCTCACTCATACAATCTCTTTTGTCACTACACTCTCAGTGGGAGAAATTACTGATTTTCCCATTCAGTTTAGTATGTAGGACCAAAGACAATCAGTGGTGACTACAATTCTCCATTTGATACTTTCTATGTGTTAAATTTAACACTAACACTAACCTGTATATTTTATAATCCAGAATCTCAGTAGTTAAGACGGTCTATTTCATGGTAACACCATTTTTCCAGAAAAATGATGAACTGAAGGCCTGAAACAAGAAGCAGTGTGAGATAAATAAGGATCGTATTAAACTGTAAATCATACAAAGCCAAGTTAATAGAATCAAAAGAATAAAAATAAAGTGTTGTGAATTCAATTTAAATACTTTCTTGATTCAACAGGTCCGGCAGTATTCAGCCTGGGTGTGGGTTGTGAAATTAAACTCAGCTTAAATGTTGAAACCAAAAATAGCTTTCTCACACAGGGCCAGGTGGCTTTGGGTAGGTTTTTTCCCCTCTAAATAAATAACATTATCATTTAAAACTGCAATTTGTATTTACTTGGGTTATTATTGTCTAATATTAAAATTTGTTTCCTGATAGGAAATATTTAAGAGTGACTTATTTGCAAAAACTAAGAAATCAGGAAGGGGTTAAATATTTTTTCACAGCACTGTATGGAGCTGGGAATGACTGTTGATCTTGCCTTAATGATGCATGCTCCCCATGTATCACATTGTACTGATATTAATGCCTCAATCTTGGATCAGCAAGGACAGTTATATGGTGAGTGACTGTAATATGGAAAGTTGTTATTTGTTGTTGTATATTGGCCATGTATATTAAAAATTATAATAAGCACAGTTGTTTTTGCTGTTAACTTACTTTAATCTACAATATATCAATAAAATGCATAATGTCACACATGCAGCTCAAAGGATGTTGCTAATTAAAACAGCAAGCAGGGCATTTGCTCTCGCTTCTGTTACAGTTTTAGTTTTAGCTTTCATCATGTTTTATGTTATTAAAGCTTACATTATTATTACTTTTTATTTCAAGTTGTTTTAATAATCAAAATTATTGCCACGGTTAGTGAAGCAAAACGTGTGAGGACCCAAGCGCAGACACACGGAGATGAGGCAGGATAAACAAAAAGCTAGCCTTTATTGTTGGATGCAAAAACACTTCAAAACAACTAACGAAAACCTAAACTGGGGACAGCTAGACATGGAACTGGAAACATAGAACTACAGAAAACCTGAAACCTCGAAACGCTTGGAGAGATACACATGGGATGATGAGCAGAGGTATGCAGAGATAACGCAGACGATCTGCCGAGGAACAGAGGTCAACACACACAGTATATACACACAGAGGGAAACGAGGAAATGCCACACAGCAGGGAGACACAGCTGACACTAATCAGACAAGAAGAGACCGGGAGGAAGCAAAACAGATTACACTGACATAGGACATGGACTTTCAAAGTAAAGCAGGAAACACACAAACATGGAGGCAAGGATGACAATGAAGACAGAACACAGAGGCCTGAAACGTGGGACAGGAAGGTGTAGACATAACACAGAACACAGGGGAGGCACATGATCAAAACCTAAAGACTAGAAGTCATAATATAGTAAAGAACGAGGGAGCTGGAAATACTGAAAAATGAAACCAAGACACTAGCAGTGAAAACTTATGATGAAATCAAAGATCAATAATAGTACAAAACTCAAAACACTGGGTTGCAGACCCAGGACTGTGACAGTTATTATCCAAATTAACCTTAAATCGTAAAAGGCCATTTAATCTTTCAACAATATCAGCAGCTGGCTGCCATTGTAGCTCACCTGATTGAGAAGTTCTCCCATGTACTGAGGATTAGTCATTATTGCAGAAATACAGCTATTTCTTATTAACTGATGACAGCAGTTCTCCTAAGTGAAGGTCTAGAGCAAACAATAGTCAGGCTAAATTTTAGCTGTGTTGCTGCTGTAATGTAAAAGTGACCACTGAAAGACTCTACAGGACGTATATTGTATTGGCACTTTGGTGAATGTATTTGTTTGAATTATTGTCATTTATAATACAATATTCAACACTCAGTTTGCCCCTGCAGAGAATCAAGATTCTGTTGTTGTTGTTGTTTATGGAGTGCATGCTTTCCTATTAAGAACTAATGAGCCGTGTGTTTTGTAACTTGTTTATAGCCAGAGTGAATTTGAAAAAGGTCTCGGTGTGTGACAGATTAATTATATTTTTCTTATTTACGTTATGTTTTGTATTACAAGGTGTCAACGGGTCTTGTGGACGTAGTTTAAGTTTGTAAATCTGCTTGTAAAATTACAGATGCTCTAGAGGCGAAGCTTAAAAGAATGTAGAGTTGGCAGCTGGTCCCGAGTAACCAGTAACCAAGCCCTAACTGACGAACTGACAAATCATTGCCCTTTATCTACTACAGTCAAGGTAAAGAGAGCATTGTTCTCTTTGTTTAAATTACAAGTGAATAGAAAAGTCAGAACATGCACAAGTTACAATTACAGCTATCTTAACTAACAACTGTCCGTCAGAATAATCGTAATGTTTCAATGCATGAATTTACATGAATCTTCAGATTCCATTACAGCAGCAGTGTTTATTTATAAGAATATAGTTTTATTATAAGTTTATTTATAAATTAAATATGAATAAATATAAATAAAATTCATATTTGTAGTAAAGTCAAAGTATGTTTTAGCATCAAAATAGAGTTGAAGTATCTAAAGTAAAAGTACTCTTAAAGCAAAAAAAATCTTAAAAGCATGCATACTCTTATACAATACAACAGATCAAACATATTAATTAATTAATTTGTATATAAAGTGGATCATTTTAATTATTTATATACTGCAGGGCAGCTTTATTTATATTATAGCAGCACAATAAATTTGTAGATATATGTTTTCAAAGCTTTAAAATAAATGGAAAGTGCTATATTTGTATCAGGAAGTAGAAAGAAGCGTAGCAAAGAAATATTACACATACATCTATCTATTGTGATGTGTAACATATTTGATACATGAGATTTTATGCATTTTTGAGGCCTCTGCATCATCAGTGGGATTTTTTCCCACCATTGCAGTTGTACCAGAGCACAAAAGCTGGGTTTCCTCATCTGTGAAAGCATCAGCAAAAGGACAAAGCCAGAACAACAGGGTGAAATAAAACTCCACCCCATTGCTGACTTACTCGACCTGAGGCAACCAATAAAAGTGAATTCACAGATTCATGTGAGCAGTTGTGCAGAGAATACAGACACACATTGACAGATAATTACTTTCGCTATCAGCATAAACTACGAAGTCTGCTCTGGAAACGAGCTGCAGAAAAGAGCGCCTGATACTGTGAGTACTAGAATGTTTGTGGAGGTCATTGAGGGGGGAAAAAGATTAGGTGGGTAAAGGAACTTTAAGATTTTTTTTATCTGTGTATCTGCTCTGCTTAAAGCGTCTTTCAGAGAGAAAATGACCACACAGTCAGAAGACCATCTCTCCTGTCCCGTCTGCCATGACATCTTTGAAGATCCTGTCATCTTGTCATGCAGCCACAGCTTTTGTAAAGCCTGTCTGCAGAGATGGTGGCTTGACAAACCAATAAAGCAATGTCCGGTTTGTAAGACGATATCTTTACAGAGTAATCCACCCCGTAACCTGGCTTTGAAGAACCTATGTGAGGCGTATTTACAGAACACAGAACAGAGAGCTTCAAGAGGTTCCCAGACACTTTGCACTGTGCATTCTGAGAATCTCAGGCTCTTCTGTCTGGACCATCAGGAGCCAGCGTGTGTTGTCTGTCGAGATTCAGCAGTGCACGTCAACCACAGATTCAGCCCCATCAATGAAGCTGCGCACACTCACAAACAGGAGCTCCAGGAATGTCTGAAGCCTTTAAAGGAGAAACTGAAGCTCTACGAGGAAGTTAAAGGGAAATGTGTGCAAACTGCAGAACACATTAGTGTTCAAACCCAGGAGACAGAAAAGCAGATTAAGCAGCAGTTTACGAGGCTTCGCCAGTTTCTACAAAACGAAGAGGATGCCAGGATTGCTGCTCTAAAAGATGAAGAGAAGCAAAAGAGTCAGAAGATGAAGGTAAAGATTGAAACTCTGAGCAGAAAGATTGCAGATCTTTCAGGCACAATCAGAGCCACAGAGAGGGAGGTGAGAGCTGAAGACATCTCTTTCCTACACAACTACAAAGCTGCAGTGAAAAGAGTCCAGCAGCTATCCGTGCTTGATGTTCCTCAACTGGTCTCAGGTGCTCTGATTGATGTTGCTGAACACCTGGGTAACTTGTCCTTCAACATCTGGAGCAACATGAAGGACATTATTTCATATACTCCTGTGATTTTGGATCCAAACACTGCTCATCCAGATCTCATCTTGTCTGAAAATCTAACCAGTGTGAGACGTGCAAGGAAACAGAAGGTTCCCGAAAACCCTGAAAGGATTTATCTCTATCCTTCCGTCCTCGGCTCTGAGGGCTTCAACTCAGATATTCACAGCTGGGATGCTGAAGTTGGAGACAGTCCAGTCTGGGCACTAGGAGTCTTTTCGAGATCTGCCAACAGTGAAGACAAAAAATGTAACTTATTAAAACTTGTTTTCTGTGATGGTGAGTACACAGCAAACTCCAGTGACGGCCCCCCAACTGTTCTCTCAATAAGAAAGAGATTTCAGAGGATCAGAGTTCATCTGGACTGGGCCAAAGGAAAACTGTCATTCTCTGATCCTGATACTGACACACACATACACACCTTCAGACACACTTTTACTGAGACACAGTTTCCATATTTTAACTCAGTGAATCCACACCCTCTAAAGATATCACAACGTCCTCTCCATGTAGTTATGTAACGTGTGTGATGGTCGTTGTTGACAATAATCTTTCTTCTTTCACTTTGACACACTTCATGGATTAGCAATGATCCCAGCAGAAAGAATGTAGACCTGGCTGTTGATCCTGTGCGACCAGTAACCCGTCAGGAACCTCTTGCAATTGTACCATAGATTCTATAAATAAGGATGTAACAACTATCATTGTTTGGTGGACTGAAGCAAACCTAATATTATAATACATGACAAAATCCATCAATTTTCTTCTGCTTATCCACTAAGCAAAATGAGCATTATGCTATATTCAATAATAAGATTTCATTTCTTTTAATTAGTGAGAGGGTTATTTTCCTGACGCAGCAAGACGACTTGTTTGGCACCCATTAATGCAGGTTTAAGGGATGTCAGCATTAAAGCCCTTTCACAATAAAATGTATTATGCACTGCACTGACTACTAGGTTTGAGGGGACCCCCCAAAAAGTTTTTGTGATCACTCATGGTTTTTATGTGTGCTATAAATGCCCACTCCTGTCACTCTGCATTTCTATTGGTCATGTGCATGTATGTCCACCAATGTGTGGTCAAAGTGTTCCCCACCTGGCTCGCTTATGCCACGCTGCAGTCTGCTACATACAGCAGGAAACCATTCTTGCTTAAAGAATGGGTGTAACAGCAGAGGGGTACATTAGTCATGTTCCATGTAAAAGGTTTTTTAGCTTCATTTATTTTACCCAAATGTTGATCTTCATATACGGATGGGGCTTTTATCATTATAGATGTGCTCATGATAATTATTTGCATGCAAAGAGTGATCAGAAAAATATGACCCTTTATGCTTTTGCTCTTTTATTTATGTAAGGAAGTATTAAAGGAAGTAACCGTACTTCTTCGACCTGAAATTGCTAAATATCAATCTACATGTTATGGTTTGTTTATGTCTGTGTTAAGCTGCAAAGTAAACAGTGATCTGGTTATGATGTATAATGCAAAATTAAATAAATACCTGATGTGCAGATGAAACAGATTTCAGCTGACTGTCTGAACATGACTCCTTTCATTTTTTTATTCTCTTAGCACAGAAAGCAGCAGAGACCAAACTGTGGCAGCTGCATGGTAAAACTTTGTCTTTCTCTCCTTTGCTGCTCATTCTTGTCGGATTGCATTTAAGGTGACAACAGTCAGCAGAGAGCTTCGGTCGATCTGCGGCTCAGGAGATTTAACCTGTAGCTGTAATCGCTATCGACATCACAACAGCTTCCTCCTTCCTGCTGTGCGCCTAAGTGTGTAAATGGGACAGTTCTCAGCAATTACAGCACTCGTTCCACCTTGGGGGCATAGCAAAATAAATTTGGAAAGCTCTGAGAAGATGCAGAGGAGGGCAAAGCAATGTTTCTCATTGTTTCTAATTACGATTTCTTTCGTGAGTCCTAAAGAATGTGTACTCTCCATTCCATTATATTATGAAGTACATGAAGGTAATCAGTGGTCATTGTATCTCATCTAATTATTACATCCCTTTACATGTCTGAGAGATGTGACAGACTAAACATTACCCATTGATCAATCATGCTTACCAGACTTTAATGTAAACAGACAATGGCAACTTTAGGGGTGTATACAACACTGGCTGTGTTGTGTTACTCAATTTCACAGTTCTGACTAACACACACTGGCAGCGTTATTCATTTTTTGCTTCACCAGTTCTTGCAGTTGTACGTAGGTGAGTGGTAGGAAAAAAGGCGTTTGGCAGAGCGCTCTGTGCTCATACTGGTCAACCATGCCAGACTTGAGAGAGCAGTCAGGTACGACTCCACCCGTGCTGTGACCTCCCAGATGCAACATCCATGTTTTAATGTTTTATGACACACTGTTTCACCCACTGCTGGCCGCAACCTAAACCATCTTAACTGGGCTTTGATCAGGTTGATTCTGTGTAGTCAAAAACCAGCACGAGATTGACACTGCACAATCAACTGCAGAAAACAGTTACCAGAAAATTCAGTATTTGTGAATGATGATTGGTAAAAGTGAGCAGTTATATCTTTCAGCTGCTCCTGTTAATGGTCACCTCAGTGAATCACCTGCCCCTACTGCAACACTCAGCATGACCTCCTCCACTACATCCTTGAACCTCCACTGTGGTCTTCTTCTTTTCTTCCTTCCTGGCAGCTCCATATTCAAGATCCTTTATCCAATATATGCAGTATTCCTCCTTTTCACACGTCCAAACCAACTCAGCCTGAGCTGTCTCACTGATGTACCCGTTTCCAGTGTTTATACAGTATTATATTATCAACTTTTGTATTAATGGGATATAAATTTCAGCCAACAGTGTTCTCTTGCATCAGTTTCTCCCTAATGCTTACAAAAAAGTGACTGACACTTTCTGCACTCTAACAGTCGTATGAAAAAAAACGAACCCCAAAGGCTTCTAGAGATTATTACAACCTACAGTAACATTTGTTGCTGTAAATCCCTCTACATCTGTCATCCGCCTGTTCATCATTTTTCTTAACTGTTTATCTAACTATGGTTATGGGAAGTTGGAGCCCATCTCAGCTGAAACTGAACCTGAGGCTATGTACTCTCTGGACTCTGAAGCTTCGTGCTCTGAGGCAAAAGTGCTAACCACCTAACTCTTTCTGTCCATACAGAAATTATAATGTAGTTATAAAGACATTGAGTTAAGAGGAGATATGCGAGGAAGGAAAGGCTGACCTTAGACTTTACTTCATCGGCTCAAGCTGTTCTTTGGAAAAGTTGCAGCATATGGTAAGTTGCATTATTCTTTAAGTAATATTCTCATTATAAACCCGGAGCCTTCCCTCCAGCAGTTTGTAGTAGGTGTTGATGAATAATGCAAATTGATTTGAAATCGGATTCCTTCTTCTTCTTCTTTTCTATGATTTTCTGCCATTTCTGAGCTCTGGAGAAAATACTACAATCAAGAACATTTTTTTAGTTTATTAGCAGAAATTCCCAGAAGTCAGAAATTATTACTCAGTGGATTTATAATGGGTTTACAATACATGGGTTTACCGGCCAGTAACAACAGCACTATGGTAACTAAAGACCCATGGTGTTTTTAGAATATATACACAGTTAATTTATGTGCAGTATTAGAATAAAAAATGAGGGTGTTTTGATTATTCTACTAATGATGTCCACCCTCTGTATTTATGTATCAAACCATTCTGTTTCTCTGTCTGTGAGTTGCATTTAAGCCTTTAATCTTTATAAGCACTGTGGCCTGAGGGGCAGAGTGTGTGTTAGAGTATGTGTGCGAACAGGTGAGGCAAATAGACCGTGACAGCAATAATGCTCCGTGTAATGGAAACAACCAGCACATCACAGTGGTGGTTCATTCTGCTCTCAGCTTCAGTTTGCTCTGTGACTGTTACATTTAAAACTCACCTGTTCAGTCCTACATGGGTGGAGGTCTAATAGGTTCAAGTTGAAAGTGCATCAGTGGGCAGGAGAGCAAGACACAGCTGGATTTCCTCTATAGTTTTGAAGTCCAGTGGATTTAATATTTCTGCAAATCACCATTATTTACAGTTTTTTCTGATTGCTTAAGCACATTTTTTGTAACTATTGGCTAATTTTGCAAAACTCTTCACACAAATAAGAAAACCTGTCACCCAATCATCAAAACATTGTAGTTCTCTTGCAAAAGCAAACACAGCTAGATTACAGTTTTTTTCAGTCGCTAACAAGCGTTTGTCCAAACAGTTGTCACATTTGCAAAACTCTAAACACAATTAGCACAGCATTGGTCTGTTGTGGCCATACCATTCACACATTTCATGTCGTGTTCACCCAATATGCAGTCAGTGAACACATTTCCACAATGCTTACATTTTCTTAACAGACAAGCTATACCTCCCAACAAAATTATGGACTGTTTCTGTAGTATTTACGAATGTTAACACACAACATCCCACAATAGCAAAAACAATATTCCAAACCTTAGATACAGTATAAAAACCTCTGCCTCTGCAATGATATCAGTACAAAAACAATATCAATATCAAAAATACATCTCAGCTGATAATAAACAAACAATTGAATAATTGACACACAGCTGATTTATGTTGGGTAAATTGGGCCAACCACAGCTTCTTCCATTCTGGCTTAGAGTCAGTGGGGTTTATAAGGCAAGACCTTGAGGAGTGATGTTTTTGGAAACAAAAAAAAGACAAACACTGTAATGTCTGGTCGAGGAAGAGTAGGAGCAAGGGGCCCAGGGAGAAGAGCAGGCCCAAGGAGAGTGCAAGGTAGAGGTGTAAGAATGCGTGGTGGTGGCATTCCAAGGGCTGCAAGAACAGTAGTCAGTGATGAAATTCGTGCCACTATCGTTGACCATGTAATCAACCATGGTCTTTCACTAAGAGAGGCTGGTGAAAGAGTGCAGCCCAATTTGAGGCGGTCAACGGTTGCCTCCATTATACGCATCTTTCAACAAACCAACAGGTAAGTATTGCATTTTACATGGATTGTTTCTATTCTCACTTGACATGTCAATATGGTCATACAGTAATGCATATGTTGAATTGTCTGTCTTTCTAAAGAATGCAACGTCTTCCACCCTCTGGGGGAAGAGGAAAGCTCCTCAGTAATGATCAGGAGCTTGCCATTGTAGAAATGGTTACTGCAAATACAGTTTTTTTCAGTCGCTAACAAGCGTTTGTCCAAACAGTTGTCACATTTGCAAAACTCTAAACACAATTAGCACAGCATCGGTCTGTTGTGGCCATACCATTCACACATTTCATGTCGTGTTCACCCAATATGCAGTCAGTGAACACATTTCCACGATGCTTACATTTTCTTAACAGACAAGCTATACCTCCCAACAAAATTATGGACTGTTTTTGTAGTATCTACAAATGTTAACAAACAACATCCCACAATAGCAAAAACAATATTCCAAACCTTAGATACAGTATAAAAACCTCTGCTTCTGCAATGATATCAGTACAAAAACAAAAAACAATATCAATATCAAAAATATATCTCAGCTGACAAATTTGCTGACAAACAATTGAATAATTGACACACAGCTGATTTATGTTGGGTAAATTGGGCCAACCACAGCTTCTTCCATTCTGGCTTAGACTCAGTGGGGTTTATAAGGCAAGACCTTGAGGAGTGATGTTTTTGGAAACAAAAAAAAGACAAACACTGTAATGTCTGGTCGAGGAAGTGTAAGAGCAAGGGGCCCAGGGAGAAGAGCAGGCCCAAGGAGAGGGCAAGGTAGAGGTGTGAGAATGCGTGGTGGTGGCATTCCAAGGGCTGCAAGAACAGTAGTCAGTGATGAAATTCGTGCCACTATCATTGACCATGTAATCAACCATGGTCTTTCACTAAGAGAGGCTGGTGAAAGAGTGCAGCCCAATTTGAGGCGGTCAACGGTTGCCTCCATTATACGCATCTTTCAACAAACCAACAGGTAAGTATTGCATTTTACATGGATTGTTGCTATTCTCACTTGACATGTCAATATGGTCATACAGTAATGCATATGTTGAATTTTTTGTCTTTCTAAAGAATGCAACGTCTTCCACCCTCTGGGGGAAGAGGAAAGCTCCACAGTAATGATCAGGAGCTTGCCATTGTAGAAATGGTTACTGCAAATAATGCAATAAAACTGCATGAAATTCAAACTAGAATTGTGGCGGACCATAAGATATTTGACAATATCGATAGAATCAGCCTCACAACCATTACGCGGACATTGTCCAAACACAGAGTGCGGATGAAGCAGCTCTACACTGTTCCCTTTGAGAGGAACAGTGAGAGGGTCAAGGAGCTACGACGACAATATGTCCAGGTATAGTGTATATTCAATCCAATGTCCAGTTCTATAAGCTTTGCACTTTGCAAGTAGGTAACCTACACAATACTAGGTTACAGTACAGTATGGTATACAGTAATAACATGACTTACATAAACTTTGTTTCAGAGAGTTATGGAATTGGAGGCCAACCAGGCCCCTCATGAATTCATATACATCGATGAGGCAGGATTCAATCTGGCCAAAAGGCGTCGACGTGGACGAAATGTAATTGGAAAAAGGGCCACAGTTGATGTGCCAGGACAGAGAGGGGCAAACATTACCATGTGTGCAGCAATTGCAAATGCAGGATTACTCCTTCACAGATGTCAGGTTGGACCCTATAATACAGAGCGCTTGCTTGCCTTTCTCAATGATCTCCACCAGCGCCTGGTTCCAGAGCAGGGTCAGGAGGGTGAAAACATGAGGACCTTTGTAATTACCTGGGACAATGTGGCTTTCCATCACTCGCAAGCAATAACAACATGGTTTGAAGTCCACCCAAGACTGGTAAGTCTCTTCCTTCCACCCTATTCACCTTTCCTCAACCCCATAGAGGAGTTCTTTTCTGCATGGAGGTGGAAGGTTTATGACCATCAGCCATATGACCAGATGTCCCTCCTTGAAGCCATGGATGCTGGCTCCAGGGACATCACAGTTGACGATTGCCAAGGGTGGATCCGACATACCATGCGGTTTTATCCCAGGTGCATCGACTTGGATAACATCAGATGTGATGTTGATGAAAACATGTGTCCTAACCCTGAAGATCGCAGGGATTAGATGCAAATTTTTTGCCTTTTTTTAGCCCCCCTCCCCCCCTTTTTATCTTGGCTTTTTGCTGTTGTTTTTTTGTTCAGAATGCGCTTGTGTGTTTCATGGATATTTTGTTCACTGTAAGCAATACTGTAGAACTTTCTCTGTCCTATCATACCGTGTTTCTACTGTACCTCCTGTAGTAAACAGTAAAGAAACAGAAACTTGTTTGCTTTTTACTGGAATGCTTTTGAATGTGAACATTACTGTACATGTGGACATACAGTTACCAACCAAGACATTTCTGGTGTCAAAATGGTGGATTGCATGTTTCGCATGCAAATACCTGTAAAACTGAATCATAAAGGTCTATGCAGTTTTTGTAATGTCAATAATAGCCAGTATTTTGAAACCTGGTGTACTTTGATTGACTGCATGTACCTTGTGAAGTGAAAACAAGTGTTATTCTTTGACAGACTAATTTCATTTTGAGTCAGATTTATAGTGTTTTTGTACAGTTAGTGTGTGCAGAGAAAGATGTGTTCTATTTTGAAATGAAGAGGTAGTATATATTTAACAAAATGTATTTTTGAGAAGAAAATTATCCATTTGGCCAATTGTGTTTTGTAGGTGTGAGTCTGTGTTAAGAGTTTAGAAAAAGTATCTGAAGTATGGGTAGGCGCTTGTTAGCGATTGAAAAAAAACTGTAACTCTTCACACCTTCGTAAAAATGGTGTTTCCGTATCAAACAGTACACACAAGCCATCATCTACTAAGCACACAATGCGCCAACTGCACACTGATGGTATGAATACAAAACACATCTGGCTTTTGCTTTCTCTGTGCACAAGGTAGGCTATGTCAGTTTGAGCTCATACTTCTGTCATAGATCCATAAGCATAGAGGGATCCAAACTTCAAGTACTGCTGTTTATTCAAACACATCAAAACAAACACAAGTGTTTATTTCCAAGTATAGGATTATTTGCAATCGCCATAATGACTATATGGGTTACTTGGTCTGCAGTGAACATGCTTCCTCTGCCCCCAGCATCTGGTCATCTAGCAATTCTGTAAAGTAACAATTTCAGTATTTTTACATCAATGGTATTGGTGTGTTTCTCATTGGCATATGGCAGTGCTACAAATCTTTGTGCGAAGTGACTGTACTAACCGATTCTCATTTCAAGATGTCCTTATGGTACTTGCTACAGTGTAGCGGCTCGAGTTAGGCTGGACCCGTTGGCCAGCTACCCTCAGGGTCATTCCACGGTTGATGATATGGTCCACTATTGTAGCTCTGATGTCATCAGCAATTCTATTTCTTACTCTTCCTACCCTTCCTCTCCCCCCTCCTCATCTTCCTCTCCCCCCTCCTCGTCTTCCTCTTGCTCCTCCTTGTCCTTGTCGTCCTCTTCATCCTACTTCTTCACCTCCACGTCCTCTTCCTCGGCCTCCTCTACTTCTCACTCTTTCTGCTCCCTCCATTGTACTCTGCACACACAGCTTACCTGTATTATAGTGCTTAGGCTGATTGCAAAGTGAACTAATTATCTAAAAAAGTTTTCACATGTGAAAGTGTGCCAGACAGTTGGCAAATTAGTGTTAATGATAGCCATACATGTGTATACTTTTGCTAGGAGTGTGTTGGAAATTTGGTAATTGAGTGTTGTGCAGTGAATTGTGCCTACAGTTTTGCGAAGTGTGTGTTACAAAATTGCAAACTGAGTGCAAAGCAGTTTTTGTGCTTTTAGTTTTGCAAACTCAGTGAGTGGTTTTGCTATAAGTCTGAATAGTTTTAGAGATTGTGCTACAGGAATCACAGTTAGGGTTTAAGCATTCAGAAAAAACTGTAATTACTACAATATTGCTTTATAGGCAAATTACTGTTTAGTAGATTGAGCAAGAGACAGTCTTTAGAGAGACAGTAATTCTGATATGGGAGCCAAAATGTGAATGCGTAGGGCCTAATCGTGGTCATTGACACTGTCAATGATTTTTTATCTCGTGTAAATATAAAATATATAAAAATATTTACATATCTTCATGAGATGATGAGATAATGCAGCCGTGTGTCACATGAGTGTGTCCTCTTTTGTATTTATTATGTCTTGAGCACGTCATGTCCAGATTTTCTGTTTTGATCTCTTGAATTTCTGCCGTCACCACTTGCACTTACATGTCTGCGATTTCAAACTTTAAACTTGCACTGAGAGCAAACATCAACCTCTATGGGAAATAGATCCAGTCTTACAGTTTTTGCTCGTTGCTTGAACACTATAAACCCATGCTTAGACTAAAGTAACACAACTTGAAGCTTTTGTTACCATACCTCAAACACATGTACCCATACCTTAAACAAAAGTGCTGCTTTGCACTCTGGTTGCAATTATGCAACACACTTACTCCTTTATGCAACACACATGGTCCTGCATACTACACTCTATTTCATACATAAGACACTTCGTTCAAAAATGAAATTTCAGGGTGCCATTTGGAAAACACATGTATCCAAAATACAAAACACATCGGGTAATTGCAACCACTCAAATACACACCTGAAGGCACTTACTTGCAAAACTGAACACCAATTAGCCAACCACAAAAAGCCCTCAGTTTAGCCATTTCAAGAACTTTGCAAGCATGGATGGAGGGAGAGCAAGAGGAAGAGGAGGAGGAGGTCAAAGAGGCCATGCACGGACCCATATTTCTGATGATATAAGAGCAACTTTGGTGGACCATGTCATCAACCACGGCCTGACTATGAGGGAAGCTGGGCAGAGAGTCCACCCACATCTAAGCCGCTTCACAGTGGCATCTGTAATACAGTTTTTTCTGAATGCTTAAACCCTAACTGTGATTCCTGTAGCACGATCTCTAAAACTATTCAGACTTATAGCAAAACCACTCACTGAGTTTGCAAAACTAAAAGCACAAAAACTGCTTTGCACTCAGTTTGCAATTTTGTAACACACACTTTGCAAAACTGTAGGCACAATTCACTGCACAACACTCAATTACCAAATTTCCAACACACTCCTAGCAAAAGTATACACATGTATGGCTATCATTACAGTTTTTTCTGATTGCTTAAGCACATTTTTTGTAACTATTGGCTAATTTTGCAAAACTCTTCACACAAATAAGAAAACCTGTCACCCAATCATCAAAACATTGTAGTTCTCTTGCAAAAGCAAACACAGCTAGATTAACTCTTCACACCTTCGTAAAAATGGTGTTTCCGTATCAAACAGTACACACAAGCCATCATCTACTAAGCACACAATGCGCCAACTGCACACCGATGGTATGAATACAAAACACATCTGGCGTTTGCCTTCCCTGTGCACAAGGTAGGCTATGTCAGTTTGAGCTCATACTTCTGTCATAGATCCATAAGCATAGAGGGATCCAAACTTCAAGTACTGGTGTTTAGTCAAACACATCAAAACAAACACAAGTGTTTATTTCCAAGTATAGGATTATTTGCAATCGCCATAATGACTATATGGGTTACGTGGTCTGCAGTGAACATGCTTCCTCTGCCCCCTCCTCGTCTTCCTCTTGCTCCTCCTTGTCCTTGTCGTCCTCTTCATCCTACTTCTTCACCTCCACGTCCTCTTCCTCGGCCTCCTCTACTTCTCACTCTTTCTGCTCCCACCATTGTACTCCGCACACACAGCTTACCTGTATTATAGTGCTTAGGCTGATTGCAAAGTGAACGAATTATCTAAGAAAGTTTTGACATGTGAAAGTGTGCCAGACAGTTGGCAAGTTAGTGTTAATGATAGCCATACATGTGTATACTTTTGCTAGGAGTGTGTTGGAAATTTGGAAATTGAGTGTTGTGCAGTGAATTGTGCCTACAGTCTTGCAAAGTGTGTGTTACAAAATTGCAAACTGAGTGCAAAGCAGTTTTTGTGCTTTTAGTTTTGCACACTCAGTGAGTGGTTTTGCTATAAGTCTGACTAGTTTTAGAAATTGTGCTACAGGATTCACAGTTAGTGTTTAGGCATTCGGTAAAAACTGTAACACTAACTTGCCAACTGTCTGGCACACTTTCACATGTGAAAACTTTTTTAGATAATTAGTTCACTTTGCAATCAGCCTAAGCACTATAATACAGGTAAGCTGTGTGTGCAGAGTACAATGGAGGGAGCAGAAAGAGTGAGAAGTAGAGGAGGCCGAGGAAGAGGACGTGGAGGTGAAGAAGTAGGATGAAGAGGATGACAAGGACAAGGAGGAGCAAGAGGAAGACGAGGAGGGGGGAGAGGAAGATGAGGAGGGGGGAGAGGAAGGGTAGGAAGAGTAAGAAATAGAATTGCTGATGACATCAGAGCTACAATAGTGGACCATGTAATCAACCGTGGAATGACCCTGAGGGTAGCTGGCCAACGGGTCCAGCCTAACTCGAGCCGCTACACTGTAGCAAGTACCATAAGGACATCTTGAAATGAGAATCGGTTAGTACAGTCACTTCGCACAAAGATTTGTAGCACTGCCATATGCCAATGAGAAACACACCAATACCATTGATGTAAAAATACTGAAATTGTTACTTTACAGAATTGCTAGATGACCAGATGCTGGGGGCAGAGGAAGCATGTTCACTGCAGACCAAGTAACCCATATAGTCATTATGGCGATTGCAAATAATCCTATACTTGGAAATAAACACTTGTGTTTGTTTTGATGTGTTTGAATAAACAGCAGTACTTGAAGTTTGGATCCCTCTATGCTTATGGATCTATGACAGAAGTATGAGCTCAAACTGACATAGCCTACCTTGTGCACAGAGAAAGCAAAAGCCAGATGTGTTTTGTATTCATACCATCAGTGTGCAGTTGGCGCATTGTGTGCTTAGTAGATGATGGCTTGTGTGTACTGTTTGATACGGAAACACCATTTTTACGAAGGTGTGAAGAGTTAATCTAGCTGTGTTTGCTTTTGCAAGGGAACTACAATGTTTTGATTATTGGGTGACAGGTTTTCTTATTTGTGTGAAGAGTTTTGCAAAATTAGCCAATAGTTACAAAAAATGTGCTTAAGCAATCAGAAAAAACTGTAAGAAAATTCCGACTAGAAAACAGGTCTGTCTTCATCTCACTGCCTTCTACTCTACTCAGATGGTTTTTATAGTACTGTTCTACAGTTACCATATCAAGTGTACAGGGTATTGCAGGGTGCTAATGCTCCTTTTGCAGCCAAAGTGGTAGTTTCTGTGAAACATACCATGATTACTTATATTGAAGTACAGTGTTGTACAGTGGACGATACAGTATATACAGTAAAGTACTGTAAGAAAAATAAGCAAACCGATGACAATATGTGGTTGTATTTCTCTAGAATGACTCGAAGACCTTCTGGGGGAGGACGCCAACGCCTGTTCACACAACAGCAGGAACTCGCCGTCGTGGACCTAGTGAGGGCAGACAATGCCATCCGTCTCCACCAGCTACGAAAGCAAATACTTGCAGACAGGCAAGTGTTCAACAACATAAACCATGTGAGCATCACCACCATCAGACGCATCTTGGGAAAACACAGCATCACCATGAAGCAGCTCTATAGAGTCCCATTTGAGAGGAACAGTGACAGGGTCAAAGGACTTCGAGCTGAATATGTACCATATCAGTACCACATGAATACATTCTGAGAGCTACACAGGTACCCGTGTGATGGGGTGAGGGTTCTGTATGTGTAGCACACAAATATCACATTGTGTGCCGCCATAAGCCTTCGAGGGCTTCTGCATCATCATGCAAAACTAGGTCCAAACAATAGGCAACATATACTCACATTTCTAGATGCTCTCCATGATATAGTTGTACAGAACAGAGCAGATCAGCCCATGTTTGTAGTGATATGGGATAATGTCAGTTTCCATCGGGCTGCTCTGGTCCAGGCCTGGTTCTCCAACCACAGTCAACTTGAAGTGGTATGCTTGCCCCCTTACTCACCATTTTTAAACCCTATAGAGGAATTTTTTTCGGCTTGGAGATGGCGTGTATATGACCGCCAACTACATGCCTGCATGCCTCTTCTGCAGGCAATGGAACAGGCCTGCGGCGACATTCAGGTGACAGCAATCCATGGATGGTTTTGACATGAAAGAGGATATTTTCCCCGGTGCCTAGCGGGAGAAGACATTGCTTGCGATGTTGTTGAGGTCCTGTGGCCAGACCCCAACAGACGGCGGGATCCATGAGCCCACGTATGCACAATTGTCATGATTTTTTGTTTACAGTATAGTGATTTTTCTATTACTGTATTATGGGTTTTTTGTTTTTTTTTTGTTTTTTTTGCTTTATCTGAATTCATGGTACTGCAATGTACAGTGCTGCAATGTACAATATTGAGTAGGCCTATTTGCTTTTTTGGTTGTTTGCAAATGTGTCTCCTGAAAATATGCCTTCTGAATGAACAATGGAAATCAAAGACTGCAGTGCTTTATATAAAGTAGACTAGTGTGTTCCCCCTGCTCTGTAAGTGTTTGCATATGATGCAAGTATGTGTCATTTTGTCAACAGAGTTACATTTTGACAAAGGAATGTTAGGTTTTGACAGCAGAGTTTAGGTTTTGAGAGTAGAGTTTCAATTTGGTGCAGATGTGAATGGTATATTTCCCAGTGTTGTGTCATGTTTACTTGTGTTTAGGGTTTTGGCACAATGAGCAAAGTTTTGCAAAATGTGTTCAGGCAACGGGCAAAAACTGTAATGTCGAGGACAATCACTGTTAATGAGAGCTACAGTGCAAATAAGGAAAACTAGTAAATGTGGTCAGAACAAGACTCCCAGAAATAGAAGATGAAGCTATGCGGGAAGCCCACAAGAGCACAAGAGAAACTAAATTTCTGTTACATGTTTTTTGGACATGGGTTACAATACATATGTAAAGATATGTAGATATAAGTGGTTATTTGTGTCAGTGTGTTTATCCCAGCGTTTTGTTTCACTATAAAGAGTTAATAAAAAAAACATATCTATCTGTCAGTTGGCATCTTTGCAATTCAGAAGTGCCCAGAATCGAAACAAGAATTAATTTACAGTTTTTTCTGAATGCTTAAACTCTAACTGTGATTCCTGTAGCACAATTCCTAAAACTATTCAGACTTATAGCAAAACCACTCACTGAGTTTGCAAAACCAAAAGCACAAAAACTGCTTTGCACTCAGTTTGCAATTTTGTAACACACACTTTGCAAGACTGTAGGCACAATTCACTGCACAACACTCAATTTCCAAATTTCCAACACACTCCTAGCAAAAGTATACACATGTATGGCTATCATTAACACTAATTTGCCAACTGTCTGGCACACTTTCACATGTCAAAACTTTTTTAGATAATTCGTTCACTTTGCAATCAGCCTAAGCACTATAATACAGGTAAGCTGTGTGTGCGGAGTACAATGGTGGGAGCAGAAAGAGTGAGAAGTAGAGGAGGCCGAGGAAGAGGACGTGGAGGTGAAGAAGTAGGATGAAGAGGACGACAAGGACAAGGAGGAGCAAGAGGAAGACGAGGAGGGGGCAGAGGAAGCATGTTCACTGCAGACCACGTAACCCATATAGTCATTATGGCGATTGCAAATAATCCTATACTTGGAAATAAACACTTGTGTTTGTTTTGATGTGTTTGAATAAACAGCAGTACTTGATGTTTGGATCCCTCTATGCTTATGGATCTATGACAGAAGTATGAGCTCAAACTGACATAGCCTACCTTGTGCACAGGGAAGGCAAACGCCAGATGTGTTTTGTATTCATACCATCAGTGTGCAGTTGGCGCATTGTGTGCTTAGTAGATGATGGCTTGTGTGTACTGTTTGATACGGAAACACCATTTTTACGAAGGTGTGAAGAGTTAATCTAGCTGTGTTTGCTTTTGCAAGAGAACTACAATGTTTTGATTATTGGGTGACAGGTTTTCTTATTTGTGTGAAGAGTTTTGCAAAATTAGCCAATAGTTGCAAAAAAAGGGCTTAAGCAATCAGAAAAAACTGTAATATCCAAATAATGAACATTTGTATGCAACACAAATACATGTATCATTTTATGTCAGTCTAACAACAAAATATTAGCAAGCCCAAGGTGTTAACAAATGGTTCATTGAAAAGCACTTCTACTAACAAAAGGTAACTGCTGCTCACAGCTGCTCAAAGCACTGAAGCAAAGCGCACTACTGTGGAAAACTCTACAGGCAAACAAACACAGCTACTCACTAGCAGTTTAGAAACACACCTCAAGCTCACCACAGTACTGAAGCTGGCACTCACACTCTGAAACCGGGCAGCTCGTCTTCTCAGCTTTTATAGCTGTGTAGTTAATTGCTGCGTGGGCTGGTTTCTCAGGAGAAATGGATGGCAGCTGAATCGGTGGGAGTGAAGCACCGGCACACAGTAGGCCTGCTAAAGCCACAACAGGTGCAGCGTTAAACTGCCGACACTAATACAAACCATGGAATGCACAGAACATCTTTAATCTCTGCTGGAGACTCACATTACGATCCCGTGTTCTTTTAAACATGCTAGTTCCTCAATTAAACATGTCACTACTAGAATTATAACAAAAACGTGCTCTTAATGGAAAATAACAACAACAACAAAAACAAGAAACAACAGCAACACTCTTCTCAATTCATCTCCACCCCTCCACCCTGAAGCCATCTAAGCCTTTCCCACCAGCCACTTCTCCTCTCTCCCTTTGCTCCCTGTCTCCTCTGCCACATGATGTTCATCCCTAAAAGCTCAGAGTTTAATTATTCAGTGTTATGGGAGGTGAAGGAGACAGTTTCATGCCCGCTCTACACGTCTGAATTAAGAATCCACCAAGGTCACAAACACAAAATGACCTGCTTGTGAGTTTCCAAGATGTTGGGTGGTTAACACAGCTCAGTCTACACTGCTTGTTAATAAATTCAGTGATCCTGTGTGCTGTGCCACTTTGATGGCTGCATAAATCATCAGAAAGTCATGCAAAGTCACTGGTATGAGTAAGTATGTGGTACATGTGTATGTACGAGGATGTATATATTTGTACAAGCATTTAAGTGAAAACAAATCCGATTTTGCTATACGCTGAACCTTTCCACACAACCTCCTTTTTACTGCTGTAGAGCTGTAACAATGCGCTTAAAGGACAAACAGAAGATCAAAACCACTCCTTTCCCCATATGGCCGGCAGGGCATTTGTATGGATGTAAAGCTTAGAAGCGACTCGCTAGCTTACCTTTTTCTAAAGACTGCTCACAAGTGGAAACACGTGCTTCCCCTGACACATTTAAATATCACCAACTGACATGCTGAGAGTTGAAAACCGATGCTTTGAAGCATCACTCGAGATTCGTCTAGTCAAGCTTTCATTTATCCATGTGACAACATGCACGCGATGCTCGTGTTTAACTCATGAGCTCTGATTCGCTTTCTGCTGACCCAGCCTTTCCCTTTAAGGAACAGGGCCTTGTGCGTAACATGTGTGTAACATGGGTTCAGTGCTGGGGTTTGACACACAGATGGATCAGGTAGATGGCTGTGTTGTGATTGGTAACTTTCTTGGTAGCCTTATGTGACTTCAAATCCACCCAACCATCAATCAGGCACAGATGGCAAAGAGCCTCGAGAACACTTTAACTTTGAAAAGTCATAGCTAAAAAAAAAATTGCTGTGAATCAAATCATTTCAAATACATAGACATCGGCATATCAGCAGCATAATGTTGTGCTCGAAGCAAACAAAAACTTATCTTGAGAAACAGTTGGTGTCACTTTGTCCTACCCTTTCTAATTAAGTACTCACATCAGGCGCTGATAGACAGTCACGGATGAACATGCATACGAATGCTGTTCAGGGCTCACTTATAAAAAATTCAGCTTATATACCCATGTGCATAACATGGCATAGTACATTAGAACCAAAGCTCTGTGAAGTTCATCATTTATGAAAGAGGTATCAATATTGCAATATTGCAAATATCAAAATTTGAGCGGTGGAAAATCTTTGGTGACTGAAAACAAACACAAAAAAAAAAAACCTGAGAAAACAATGACTTCTAAGACAGAGCAGGTCAGCCAAAATGTGATTAAGTGATATGAAACAGGCCTGTCAGAGAATATACAAAGACAGAAAAACAAAATTACAGATAAGAAATCATGCATTAGTGTAATGATGAGCTAATGCCTCTCAGTAATCTTGTCTTTGATCCAAATGACAGGGACTGAGCACAAAAACACAGCGCAACTTCAAACAAAGGACACCCCGGAGGATCCAGCGGCAGTGACTTTTCTGGCCTCAGAGCAATAAAAGTACATTTGGTACTCATTATCCATAATGTGCATTACATGTTTTTCTGTGCATGTTGTTTTTTGTGTGTGGTTGTTTCAGACTTCCTTTTAAGCTTGTACACCAGGATCCAGAGGGAGACATTTCTGTCCAGAGGAAATGTCGCTTTGACATTTACAGCATTTATCAATTTCCATAGAAACAAACAAGAGACACTGGGTGTATGAAAACATGTATAGTTTTTGGTTTGGCGTTTTTAAAATCTAGTGGATATTACAGTTTTTTCTGATTGCTTAAGCACATTTTTTGTAACTATTGGCTAATTTTGCAAAACTCTTCACACAAATAAGAAAACCTGTCACCCAATAATCAAAACATTGTAGTTCTCTTGCAAAAGCAAACACAGCTAGATTAACTCTTCACACCTTCGTAAAAATGGTGTTTCCGTATCAAACAGTACACACAAGCCATCATCTACTAAGCACACAATGCGCCAACTGCACACTGATGGTATGAATACAAAACACATCTGGCTTTTGCTTTCTCTGTGCACAAGGTAGGCTATGTCAGTTTGAGCTCATACTTCTGTCATAGATCCATAAGCATAGAGGGATCCAAACTTCAAGTACTGCTGTTTATTCAAACACATCAAAACAAACACAAGTGTTTATTTCCAAGTATAGGATTATTTGCAATCGCCATAATGACTATATGGGTTACTTGGTCTGCAGTGAACATGCTTCCTCTGCCCCCAGCATCTGGTCATCTAGCAATTCTGTAAAGTAACAATTTCAGTATTTTTACATCAATGGTATTGGTGTGTTTCTCATTGGCATATGGCAGTGCTACAAATCTTTGTGCGAAGTGACTGTACTAACCGATTCTCATTTCAAGATGTCCTTATGGTACTTGCTACAGTGTAGCGGCTCGAGTTAGGCTGGACCCGTTGGCCAGCTACCCTCAGGGTCATTCCACGGTTGATTACATGGTCCACTATTGTAGCTCTGATGTCATCAGCAATTCTATTTCTTACTCTTCCTACCCTTCCTCTCCCCCCTCCTCATCTTCCTCTCCCCCCTCCTCGTCTTCCTCTTGCTCCTCCTTGTCCTTGTCATCCTCTTCATCCTACTTCTTCACCTCCACGTCCTCTTCCTCGGCCTCCTCTACTTCTCACTCTTTCTGCTCCCTCCATTGTACTCTGCACACACAGCTTACCTGTATTATAGTGCTTAGGCTGATTGCAAAGTGAACTAATTATCTAAAAAAGTTTTCACATGTGAAAGTGTGCCAGACAGTTGGCAAATTAGTGTTAATGATAGCCATACATGTGTATACTTTTGCTAGGAGTGTGTTGGAAATTTGGTAATTGAGTGTTGTGCAGTGAATTGTGCCTACAGTTTTGCAAAGTGTGTGTTACAAAATTGCAAACTGAGTGCAAAGCAGTTTTTGTGCTTTTAGTTTTGCAAACTCAGTGAGTGGTTTTGCTATAAGTCTGAATAGTTTTAGAGATTGTGCTACAGGAATCACAGTTAGGGTTTAAGCATTCAGAAAAAACTGTAAAAGCAACTTCCACCAAAAATTCAAACTAAAAATTGTGGACTTATGGGACAAAAACCAGAGAAAACCAGTTTCAAGCAAAAACCATAAAAAAAAACACAGTACCATTAATGTCTCCAGGGCAGTTTGCCCCCGAGGTACATTTGAGAGGAAAAATGTACTGTCAAATGTAGCTGTTAAATCAGTCACCTGCTCTTTTCAAGTCTATTTATCTGCACTCATCATTATAATTAATGCTTCAGATGTCATGGACTTGGAAAGCAGATACGTTTGCCTGTCAAAGAGCCTCTCACTGTGATTTAAACTTATACAACAGAACTGATACAACCCAAGTAACGCGTGCCGATAGAAGCGCTTATAAGGATCTCAGCACAATTCATCTGAATGAACAAATAAACCAGACCCTGTACAGCCCATAATCTTCACGACAGCTAGCACGTCTGTAATTACACAACATCATCCATGAAAATGATTTGAGATAATTACTTCAGCTGTCAGCTTGCTCGCCACTGTTTGAATATTGATCTTTTCCATTTTTTTAATAATCCTCTCTTTCTGTATGCATCTTTCATTGTAAATGTGTTGCAATTCACCACCCAGTTAATTCAATTCACAACTGTTACAGATTATACTTGCTCATTAAAAAGCCCATTGTGTGCAGGACTTAGGGTGTTCATATTGTCAATACATAATGTCTGAAAAATATGTCTATATATTTTGTCAGGATTACAATGGGCCCTTTATACCAACAGAAAAGCAGATTTTTTTCCACAAAGTCCACCATGTTTCTACAAAGTGTTCTCATTTAGTGTCTCTAATGTTGGTACCATAATACACTGACATTAATGAGATGCGATCATCACTCTAGATTCATAATTTTTCAATGTGGATTGTTGCTGTTGCGAAGGGGTGTCGTTTTTATCTATATAATATTTTCCTGAACATAAACCAAGCTCACTTTAGTTCATAAACATAACAACTAAGCAAAAGTAAAAAAATAAATAAATAAATAACGACCTGGGGAAAGAAGTGAACCCAAACAGGATAGAAAGAGTCTCATAAGAGATATGCACTCACCACCTCACAACTTACTGATGCAGAATTCTATGTCTAAATCTGAACCATTTTATCTTGCTGGGGAAAATTTCCGTACCCAGTAAATCCAACGATGGTGACGACAGTAATGATGAGACAGACACATTTGTCAAAATGTGTTCCACAATGAGAATGTGTTGTATATGCATAATCTGTGCTTTAAGGTTGATGGTCAAATTAGCCTTTGGCAGTTTTGTGTTTACCTTTTGATTCCCTTGTTTTCACTGTCAGACAAAGCACAAACATACCTACTAATAGTTATTAAAATGGTTGTGGCTTAAGTTAAAATATAGTTCTTCACTAGCACTAATCTTGCATTTTAAAAAATATACATACTTAATGCATTTAAATATGACAAGTTATCCATATTTGACAGAATAGAAGTGCAGACCTGTTTCACTGGAACCAGAAGTGCAACACCATACAGATGATGCAAAGGACACCGTTAGCCCTTTAACACTTGGCTGGGCACAGTTTTTAGGGTTTTCAATTAGGTGGTAGTACCTGTTACCAGGTAGTTTTTTGGTACCTATTCGGCTGTGGTTCCAAGCGTTCTGAGGCAATCCGAAAACGTGACATCAACAGATGGTATGGCACCGACTGGCTAGTCAGAGGCATCACTTGATGAGTCGTGAGAGCGTGTCCTTCATGAAAATCAAAACAGCCATTTTTGAAACCGGGCAACACTGTGGTCCCTGAGTCTGACAAAAAGCCGAGTCTGATTTTTAAACTATTGACCAAGGAAACACTGGTCCCTCTCTGGCTGTCCCATGCCAGAGAGGGAAGTTTGGATGGTTGCTATGGACAGTCTCAACTGCCTCAAAGAAGGAGATATTGTAACTGAAAAAAACAAACGAACAAAAAACCATTGCCCCTAAACAGAAGACAGAAAACTATAAAATAATGCAATGTGTCATTTACTTCAGCCATCGGCGTACAAATGCTAATCTGGGTTATTTTCATTTTAATTAGCAGATTTTCTCTTTTAAAAGATCTGCACAACGCAACCTTTTTAATGATGACTGAACAGCTCATCTTCAGTCTCTATGGAGTAGAGCTGCACAGAATGCATGAGTGCACTGTTCACAACAATGTCTGTCAAAACTAGAGAGCAACTAATACATGAAGTGTTGTAAATTCATAAATAATAGGAAAATTGAATTGTGCATCCGAAATAAAGCAAATCTGTCTGAATGTTAAGGGCACGCTACATTTTAATAATGTCTTTAGGTAGAATATAAACATTTCTGAACACCATAATTGTTAAAAAGAATCCATTGTGAAAAGCATCATTAAACTTTTAACTAAATTCTTCTTTTTTTACGCTGTAAAAGCAAAAATGGGCAATTAATATAAATTTGACTTCCATCTCCTTTCCCAGAAGCAATGCCTTTGTTATTTATGTAAAAGTTTGCATGTTTGTGTTTTCCAATGCAAAAAATGATCATTTCAAAATTTTCTTCTATTTTGTTTTTCTATTTTTTCCGTTTACTGCCATTTTTTGTTTCCTGCATTGAAATACAAAAACAGAGGATGACTGTTGAAAGACTGCTGGCAGACCTGTTCCACCTCAGTGATACTGGGGGGTATTTAATGGGTGTTGTTTGGGTTGTTTTTGTTACTTTAAAGAACACACCAGGATTGTGCAATGGGAAACAGAAGGAAATACTGTATATTTCTGTTGTTTGGTTCAAGCGAAATGTATTATTTTACAATTTTAAATAGAGGTCTATGGTTGAAAGGATTGGAAATGCATCCAGCCACCAAATTTGATTTGACATTGTAGGTTGATTGTTGTTTTTGTTATATAAGTATTCACTTGTAATATGTTTGTGAATCATTAAACTTATCATATAGGCTCTGGAAGGGTTACAAGACACCATCGATCATCACAAACCACACATTGTTATTGCCACAGGCTAAGGATGCAAAAGTTGCCACCATCACCAAGGGAGCAAATTTCGCTGGCTGACTGACCAGGCTGCACCCCCAGGCTGTGTGTGGTTCTGCTGAGTGGGGATTTTCCTCACAAAACTGAGAGGTTTGCTGGGTGAAGACCTCGGGCAAAATAGTGCATTGTTTATATATGCAGTTTATGCATCAGAAACTATTCAATAAACTGCATTTTTCATAGACAGAGGAGTTAAGATAAGAAACATTGGAAATATCAGAAAGTCGAGTTGATCTTTTTCTCTTCCATCTGTGCTTGGATTCTCAGTCTGGGTCTTTGGCTGGCTTTTCTTATGGTGTGTCACACATGTCTACTGTAGAATGGAATTTTTTTCATACAGCCAATCAAACTATAGTCTACTTATTGTCCGTACTGCAAACAATGCTGTTGTATTTTCTATCTCTCTGTGCAGGTATGTCCTATGCCCAGACTGGACAGTTTGCTGCTCTGTGAGTTGTACAGTTAAGAAGCATTTGAAGCTGATATTTTCTGTCTCTCTGTGGAGTCCAGAGCCAACTATACACCACAGCCTAAAGGCAGAGTTGGCTTGCTGAGGCCGGGGTGATTGCCGGCTTATTACTTACAGGGTGGTGGGTCTGGGAGGACAACTGCTGTTTCCTGTCGTAGTTGTCAGCGTGTGAAGTGTAGCTGATTGTGACATAGCTCGCCCTGGCCTTGCACTGTGTGTTTTATCCCTTTTGCCAGTGGGGCACTGAAAAGTTTTATCCCTCCATTTTTTTAAACATTGTAGCAGATATTGTTTCCTATTGACCTCAGCAATTTAGCTAATAACATATATTTTTGGAATTTTATTGGTCGTCATCTTTTGCTCACAGCTGAGACTCTTGGTCAGACTGAGAATCTGTGTGTAACAAATGATTTCAGCTTTGTATCACAAGTACAGTAGAAAGTCTCACTGAGCGATACAGCGGACGGCTATGCAACCAACTTTCAGCGTGGTCAACAACACAGTGTAATTACTGCTGCTGCCTTCTTTTTATTTAACATCTTAACATATGCACGTCTCACTTTGAGGTTGTTAAACAAACGACCAAACAAAGACGCGCTGTGCACTGCACATCAGTTTGCGAGCTAGATAACTAATTAGCTGCTCACATTAAAAGCATGTAACTCTTATCTACATATACTTGTAATACCACTCTGGCTGCCCAAGACAAATATCTACAGTAAAGGTACTTTCACTTAGTCTCTTATCCCTTGCAGTGTAACATTGGCAGTCTTATAGCCTGCTTGCTGCAGAATGCAGAAACCAACAGAAAGAAGCTGCTCTGATTATCAGTAAAGTGCTTTTTTCTTCCACACTCTATTATGTTTACTTTCATTGCAAGTTTTTAACCATGTGAACTTTGCTTGTCTGTCTTCTGATTGCTTCTTGCTCTGAAAGTAAGGTGTTGTTTAGTATTCTCATGTGTCTTTGCAGCTCACCTCACTGTCACGCTGAGAGTTCAGTTAAATTCATACAGATCAATAAAAGTATGAAAGCATCCCACTCTTTGTTCATGAACCCACACCAACATCCTTTGACCTAAAAAAATCATTCCTGACGTACGAGTTAAATGAAAAAACACTGCGGCGATGGATTCCTCTGATCTGATGGTAGAGTTCAGCAGCAGTACCGCACTCCCAATAGTGAGCTCCCATATTTAATCAGGGGCCTTGATGGGCAAAACTGCTGCTGTGTGCAGTATCCCATCATGTGTTTGATTCATCAAACACAGACACACACCTGCAAAAATAAATGTAGTCTTCAGCGGATATATTTACTCAGCGAGAACTGAGAACTCAACAAGGCAGTTTGATTATACAATGAGATCAGAACAGTTTCTACTACAGAAACTGAATCTGAGTACTGCTCACTGAACATACTGGCAATATGTGGGTAGGATTGTTTTTTGCAGTATGCTTTGGGTCATTGTCCATTTGCATGTGTGCAGCATTGTCTGATGAGTCTTGTAGCATTTAGCTGATTCTGAGCAGAGAGCAGAGCCGTGTTCACTTTCATCCAGCTGCTTCGTTCAGCAGTCACATCATCAGTAAACACTAGCGACCTGGTTCCATTGGAAGACATAAGTGTCAGAAATTTAGAGAAATTTGTAGACTCCATTGATGCAATTTCTTCAGGACTGTGGGGGGCTGGAGCCTGTCCCAGTTGTTACAGGCGGAGTACATGAAAAACACAGACAGTTATTGACAGTTCACAGTCACGCCGAAGGTCAGTTTTTAGAATCATCAATTAACCCCATACAAGTCTTTAGGCTGTGTTAGGAAGACAGAGTACCCAGGGAGTAGCCGCGTAGACACAGGGATGACATGCAAACACAGGATGTGAGGTGATCCTGCTAGCCATCATGCCACCCTTTGTGCTCGTTCTATTAGATGTTTTCTGTCAAAGTCTAACCTGCTCTTCTCGAGTGTAACCAGTGATTTGCGCCTTGCTGTATCACCTCTGTATTTCCATTCATGGTGGTGTCTCTTGATTGTAGACTGTGACAATGACACGCCTATCTCCCGGAGAGTGTTCTTTACTTGGATACATGTTGTGAAGGGTTTTTCTTCCCCAGAAAGGAATACTGTAATTATCCACTTCAGATGACTTCTGTGGTCTTTCAGGCCTTTTGATGTTGCTGAGCTGACTAGTGTATTTGTTCTTTTTGAGAATGTAGCAGATTGTTGATTTAGCCACTCCTGTAGTTTTTGCTACCTGTCTGATGAGTTTATTTTTTATATCCTTCTAATGATGGCCTCTTTCACGTGCACTGACATTTCTTTCTGACCTCTTAGAAATGATGTACTTGATGTTCACAGCTGATTTTTTGAGAAAGCGAGTGATTAGTTTAGTAATTTTCTGCATCCTGAAAACTCCCAAGACTGTCTATTTAAAGCTGTTGGAATCATACATAGGGACAAAAAGCAGCATTACAGAAGATCACACTTGTTTCAGACATGCATCAAACAAATTTTAAATATTAGACAAAGATAACCGGAGTAAATAAAAATTCAATTTTTAAATAATGATTTCTTTTATAAAGGGAATAAAATGCTGTCTATACCTGGGCCTCTGTGAAAAGGTAATAACCCTCTGTTGTTTCAAAACATTTCTGTAGCTGCACCCAGGCCTTGTTACTGCCATACAATTGAATTCAGTTCAATTCTGTTTTATTTATACAGCATCAAATCACAATAACAGTCGCCTCAAGGCACTTTATATTGTAAGGTAGACCCTACAATAAAACAACAGAGATAGTATGAACAAGCACTTTGGCAACAGTGGGAAGGAAAAACTCCCTTTAACAGGAAGAAACCTCCAGCAGAATCAGGCTCAGGGAGGGGGGTGGGGGAAGAAGACAGGGCAAAAGACATGCTGTGGAAGAGATACCTGTTAAATTAAGTGTCATATGTTTTTTATTTTTTTTAACAAACATGCTAAAAAAAAAAATCTGGAGCTTTATTTACATTCCAGTTTCCACGGTTATGAAGAGCAGACAGGGAGTTGACCTAGATGATACTGTCTAGCATACAGGCAGTGGACTTTTTCATCAGATTATTTAACACAATCCTGGAGAACAAGAGGATGTCTGAGGGATTGAAAAGAAGTGTACAGGTACCAATTTTCAAGTACATGGCTGATGTGCAGCGCTGTATCAACTACAGAGGGAGAATGCTGATGAGAATGCTGATGAGGGAGAAGCTACAGGAAACAGTAGCTGAAGCAGGTTAAGAAGAGAGTTGGTGATCGGTGAGCAGTTGTATGGCTTCATGCCATAAAGAGCTCTACAGATGTGACTTTTGCCCCTTCTTGTTTGCTGTGGTAATAGACGGGTGGGCAGACAAGGACTACAATGTTTGCTGATGGCATTGTGATCTTTAGTGAGTATGGAACTGGTAGCTGAGAATCTGAAGAGGGGGAGGCATTATGTGGAGGAAAAAGGAATGAAAGCAAGAAGAAGTAAGACAGAAGGTGTGTGAATGAGAACATGAACATGCAAGGAGTTGTGATAGTGACAGTGGACAAATGTATCTCCCTGGAGTCAATCATCCAGGGCAACAGAAAATGCACAAGACAGGCAAACAACACGGTACAAGCTGTGTGGATTAGGTGGAGACAACTGTGAGGGGTGATTTGTGTTCAGGAGGTAGAGCAGGCCATCTACTCATTGGAACGTTGGTGGTTTGAGCCTTGGCTGCCCCAGTCTGCATGCCATATGTCCTTGGTCAAGATACTAACCCCAAGTTGCTTTCCAATGCTTCCATCGGAGTATGAATGTGTGTGAATATCAGATAGAAAAACACTTAAGCATAAGAAAGTGATCGTATGAATGGGTGAATGAGGCATGTTGTACAAAGTGCTTTAAGTGCTTCACGAGAGTAGAAAAGCACTATACAAAAATCAGTCCATTTAACATGGTAAATGGCCTGTATTTGTATAGTGCTTTTACTAGTCCCTAAGGACCCCAAAGCGCTTTACAAAACCAGTCATCCACCCATTCACACACTGGTGATGGCAAGCTACATTGTAGCCACAGCCACCCTGGGGCGCATTGACTGCCAGACACTGGCGCCACCGGGCACTCTGACCACCACCAGTAGGCAATGGGTGAAGTGTCTTGCCCAAGGACACAACGACCGGGACTGTCCAAGCCAGGGCTCAAACCAGCAACCTTCCTATTACAAGGCAAACTCCCAACTCTTGAGCCACAATAAAGGAGCCATGATTAAAGGACAGCAGCAAGAGTGAAAGGGAAGAATTACAAGATGGTAGTGAGACCTGCAATAATGACAGGACGTGGAGCTGGAGGTGGCAGAGCTGAAGATGCAGAGATTTTCACTGTGATCAGAATGAGCAAATTCAGAAATGATTACATCAGAGGAACAGCTCAGGTGGAGAAGGTTTGTTGACTAGATTAGAGAGATGGGGTTGAGATGGTTCGCACATGTGCAGAGAAGGAATAGTGCATGTATTCGACAAAGGATGTTAAATATCGAGTTGCCGGGCGCCGGTTTAGCTCAATCAGATGAGCAGGTGACCATATGCCGCATGGCTGAAAGCGGGTGACCCGGGGTCAAGTCCGAGCCGTGCCCCTTTGCTGCATGTCTTCCCTTCTCTCTTTCCCTCCACTTTCCTTTCGACCTTTGCTGTACCTATCAAAAAAAAAAAAAAAGCCAGTTAAAAGGCAAAATATATATATTTTGGTTTGTGGATGTAGTGAAGGAGGACATGCAGAGGGTTGGTGGGACAGAAGAGGGTGCTAGGGATAGGGTGAGGTGGACCCAGATGAACTGCTGTGACGATCCCTAAAGGGCGCAACCGGAAGAAGAAGCAAGATTTACATTCAAGTTTCTGCCAGATAACAACTGCACAGATGTTACTGAAAAAAAATAACCAAAAAACAAATATTAATTGAAACAGGAAAAAGAATCTCTGGTGACCTTTCACGGTATGAGAAATACAGCCTTGCAGGCCAGTCTCCCCCAAAAATGCAAAATGGTACCTGTGCAACAGAAGTAAACTAAAAAAAAATACCGAATTGAACTGGAATAGTTTTTCTTTCAAGCAACAATCACCAGCAAAGACAGTGACTTCTGGGGCTGATTAATACTTTATTACCTGCCTGCTGTTAAACAGCAAACATCCATCTGCAGTTAAGCTTACAATGAACTTCACTTCATTTAAACAAGTTAGATGTTTTATGTATCTTAATATTTCAAGCTGGATGTTTGTTGTTTTATTATTTAGATAAGCTCTGCTTTCTTCATCTGTGTTTCTGAAAAATGTCTCATGTCTATACTGGAGACACAAGATTCATTCATGTTGAAATAACACCTACTATTACACACAATAAAAAAAATTGTATTTTTCCCCGGTTTATACTTGTTTCAAAATATGTTGGGGGTCATAGTATATTTCTGGTTTTATTGAATGGTTTTGTTTATATTTGGGTTTTTATAGCTTAATGCTTGCAGAGAATTTTCCTGTTTCTGTGTTCACAATTAAAAACAAGTCCCATAAATCTATTATATCTGTATTGAAATCTACTGTTTTTTATCTTTAATTGTATTTTTTGCTCATATTTATTTATTTGTTTTTACTATGAACTTATTAAGTGAATTCTATTTTTTGTAACTCTGCTTCCACCTTCTGGAATTTGCAGGTACCACACCTACAATGTGAGAAAATTTGCTCTCTGTAATCATTCCTTCTGTTCATATTGTTGTTGTTTTTTTTTTAATCCCTTAAAAATATGCATAAAGGGCAAAGGATGGACTAGATTAGATGGGCCTCTTTGCTTAGGCTGCTGCCCCCGCGACCCGGCCCCGGACAAAGCGGATGAAAATGGATGGATGGATGGATGGATGGATGGATGGATGGCAAAGGATGGAGACCCTATGGTTAAAATGAAGCTTCACTGTTGCCACTTTGATAAATAAAGTGAGTACATGAAAAAGAAAGAAAGAAAGAAAGAAAGAAAGAAAGAAAGAAAGAAAGAAAGAAAGAAAGAAAGAAAGAAAACAAATCTTTTCATCATGAATATGACTTCATGTAGGAACAGTTTAGGGGGTACAAAGAAAGCTCTTGTTATAAAAGGACTGTAGCTTTGAAAGATCTTAGTTTAATTAATAACTTATTACTTTATTGATTTATTGATTTATTTGATTTAAAAAGTAAAAGCCTTAAATTTCACCATGCTTTCAGTCGTTCACAGTGCCATAGGTCAGCCTACAGGGGAAAAAAAGTTTAAAATAGCAGCAGATAGAAGTGTGACATCAGCCTTTGCAATTTAGGTAAAAATGTCTGAAAAGTCGCCCTGCGACAGACTGGCGACCTGTCCAGGTTGTACCCCGCCTTTCGCCCTATGACAGCTGAGATAGGCTCCAGCGCCCCCCGCGACCCTGAAAAGGATAAGCGGAAGCGGATGGATGGATGGATGTCTGAAAAGTCCTGGAGCGGCCACTAGGTGGGGCTATTTTCACATTTTCTTCAAAAAACAACAACTTTACATTTCATTCATTGCTAGAAATCTGGTCAGAAAGAAGCTGTAAGGGTAAAATCTGTAAATACTAGTTTTATGTTATTAATGACAGAATGTTACAAATAAACGTTACTTAACACCCCCCCCCCCCCCTCCCCCCAAAAAAATGTTGTGTAAATTAGTTGTGTAAGATTTATGTCAAGTTAGCTAGCATGTTATAGATCCGGTGTACTTTTGTATCTACCTTCATAATAAGAGACAGTATGAAGAAAATAAATACGCAATAGGCCCATATTCTCCACTTGCAGAGGTATTTATTTTAAAATAAATAAATAAGCATAAAGTTGTATTACTTCTTTCTTATATCTTAATTTGTGAAAATATGTACATTTATATTATATAATGTATTATATAGTACTAGGATGGTGTAGTGGTTAGCACCATTACTTCACTGGAAAAAGGTCCTAGGTTTGAATTTGCTGTCCAGATGGGATGTTCTATGTGTCTGGGTGGGTTTTCTCTTCAGGCAGTCTGGCTTCATCCCACAGTGCAGTGACATGCATATTAGTTTAACTGCTGATTCTAAACTGTCTGTAGGTGTGAGTGGTTGTCTGGGTATTTAAAATCTTCTACCTCTGTCCTTGCAGCTTCATTATTACATCTCTCTCTCGCTTATTTACACACATGTATTCTGTCTTGCGTTTACTGACTTCTGAAATATTGTATGCCACAGTTTATGGCAAACTAGCTGTTGAAAATGTCAGAAATTTGTTACTTAAATAAACCAACTGCATACAAATTATGCAAAACTCAAAATAAATCTAGAGTAATTTGAACGTACTCAGTATTCAGTAATTCCCTTGTTTTTTCATACATTGTAGATATGGAGGGCATGGTCTCAGCGATTTTATTTTGACAACTGAGGCCAAAACGCTTCACACTGGCCGTCTTTATTTTGAAGTTTCAGACCGGAACAAGCTGTTTATCTGCCTCAACTCCTTCCAGAGCAGAGCGAGAACCGCAAAGAAGATGGCGGCGCTACGAGCGGTGGTGCTATCGGGGAAGGGGAGGGCTCTCCTCAGCACCCCGAAAACTCTCAGGGCCTCCAAGGTAGTGTAGTAGTATTTATCACACATGAACGTGTTTAGGACACGATTTAATAGAAAACCGGTGCTGTGAGGTGTCTTGGCTAAGGTTAGCTTGGTGCGGACAGCGGGGTGAGACAAGGTCACTCGTGTTCCCACACTTTTTAGGATTTGACCAACAACTGTAGCTTTAATTTCTTAAACGTTTTATCACTCATAACCTCTTGATAGTGATACGGCATCAGTATCTCCAAAATGAAATGCCAAAGACAGTTTAAAGCAGGTTCTCCTCAATGTGTTTAGGAAGCTAGCCGGTGAGCTAAACCATGATGTCGTGTCCAGCACCCGGCAAACGTGCAACGTGGTTAAAATATACGTTGGCCAGCGATGCATGAAGATTAATGTGAATTGTTTGGCCACTGTATTTGTGCATATTTAAACTCAGCTGGCGTGGGTCGCGATTGTTGACTTCTGTCAGTAACGACACCCGCTGAAGTCGCTGAGCTAAACAGCTTGCTAAAGAGTTAGCATCTCAAGGACTGAAAGGACTTCCGGTGAATAAAAACCGTCCTCAATTTCAATCGCCAAACTAAATATCTGTGCCCTGTCTACAATTCACTGATGCGCGTTTCAGACGATGGATATAACCGAAAATACCTAAGAAGCTGAACATAATTGTCATTTGGCCCCAACTGAGCTTGTGACCTAGTTCAGGGACAAGGAGACGTTTTTCAGCTTTAGTTTCTTTGAGATCATTTTGTTTTGATTATTGGGGATATAATCTTCAGACTGCGAAGATATGATTCCCAAACTCTATTTGCTTATTTACTAATGCTTAATCAGAGGGAGTATCCCAGTAGAGATGGAGAAGGGCATAGCGAGAAATGGCTAAATTGGAGCATTACTGTTAGTAAATGACATGCATGCCAATCATTAGGCTATTAACTACTATATTGATTTTCTTCCTTAACTAAAATAAAGTACCCTAAATTAATGTTGCCATGCATTATTTTATGTCAGAGGTGGAGGTTGGTGTGTTATGTTTGTTTTGCTGATGTGAGGATGCTGTTATCGCATGCTGCCATTAACACCTGGTTACAAAATCAGCTGTGAAGGGCAGTTTCATAAGGACAACCAGGCTGGATTATAAAAAAAGGGCCACTCAATTAACTAAACCTTGCACACAAACTTCTTTACCTGCAGCAGGTTTTACTCAGCCTTGGCCTTCAGCTCATAGCAATTCTTCAGAGTAGAACAAGAATTATTCTTGTAGTCCACAGAGAGAGCTGTGTGATGTTGAAGGATACCAGCCAAAAGGTCAACACAAAGCAGGAAGACCTTAGCCTCACTGGGAAACTGTAAACTTGAAAAATAATTATGTACTCAGACCAAAAAATAAATTGTCAAATGTGCTTGGATATCCAGTAGCCCCGTAGACTTGGGCGCCATGCCCAAGCAAAGTACATTTCAGCTCTAATATAATTTAAAGTAACTTAATCTAATGGATAGTCGGCTGTAGATTACCCTTATTGGATGAGTTTGTTAAAGTAACTTTTTGTGCTTATTTCCATTCACAGGCCAGCATGTCCTTCGCCAGCCTGCCAAGGGGGAAGAAGGTTGCCCTGACAACGCTGGGTGTGGTCACAGCCGGTGGAGCCGGGCTTGCACTGATATTGCACCAGTCGGTTAAAGCATCCGAGTTGGAGCTTCATCCCCCTCAGTACCCCTGGAGTCACGCTGGACCTCTGTCCTCTCTGGACCATGCTAGGTGAGTTGAATGTATACAGACTGTTCAAGTGCTTGTAAACATCCTTTGAGTGATGAAAGGCACTGAATGTAAAACTGCCACTAAAAATTAGCTGGCTTTGAAGACTTGAGTTTGCAGAGAATTTCACTTTATTCACGTTTGTTTTCTTTATACAGACTGAATTTTTCATTGAAAGTCTGTTTTGGCAGTTTCAGACAGCTCTTTTAAAATAACTCGTTATGTTTCATATCTTTGTCGCTGCCTCCCACAGTATTCGCCGTGGTTACCAGGTGTATAAGCAGGTGTGCTCAGCTTGCCACAGTATGGAATACCTGGCTTTCAGAAACCTCGTGGGAGTGTCGCACACAGAGGACGAGGTGAAGACCATCGCTGAAGAGGTGAGTCTATATGTGAGGAGATGTGATCCTGTGAATAGTCTTGATTCTGCCAATATTCTAATTTAATCACATAATGGTATTTTAGTCAGACCGAATCTTTTTTTTTTTATAAATTGTCTCATTGTTTTTATCTGTAGAAGTAAGTTCTGCCCGTAGGTGGTGACCCATCTCTTCTCATGATTTGTGTTTAGGTAGAGGTAGTTGATGGTCCTGATGAGAGTGGCGAGATGTTCACCCGGCCAGGAAAGCTGTCAGACTATTTCCCAAAGCCCTACCCCAACCCCGAGGCAGCCAGGGCCGCCAACAATGGCGCCCTGCCTCCAGACCTTAGCTACATTGTGAACGCCAGGTAAGTCCTGAAAACCTGTGTTTACTCTGAAAGGTGCAAAATCTGCAGTATCCTTAGCATTAACTCATTTCACCCTTCTGCTCCCTGCAGACACGGAGGAGAAGACTACGTGTTCAGCCTGCTGACGGGTTACTGCGACCCTCCTGCAGGAGTGATAGTGAGAGAGGGACTTTACTACAACCCCTACTTCCCTGGGCAGGCTATTGGCATGGCCCCACCGATCTACAATGAAATTCTGGAGTATGATGATGGTAAGAAGTGCAGGTGCATGTTTGGATAATCTTCTCTCCAGCTACAGAAATGGGAGCACTATTTTCTGTTTTGTTTTTTTCCCCCTCTTTAGAAAGAGTTTCAGTTTGTTGGAGTGAACCAAAAAACGAAGACATGCAAAACATGCCTTTCCTGTTACCTTTTAATATACATACACTTGTGTTTTTGGGTTTCACTGCAGGCACCTAATGAGCTTCCAGGTAGGGGCATAGGAGACTGCAAGGGCCATGCTGTCTGGTTAGCTGTGACTCAAGTTTGAAACTAAGAGTGCAGGGTGGATTGCTCAGTAGTGATCATATTGTCTAAGGCGAATTTAAAAAATAAAATCGTCATAAAATATAATGGTGGATGGAAATGAATGTGGGAATTCACCAAATAGACAGTAACAAGCATTTAATTGGCTTTTTTTTTGTCTGAAGTCTTCTGAAATTCATGGATTTCAAAAACACTTGCAGCTCTTTGCTCAATGTATCCTTTTCTGGCAGAAAATATTGCCCAGTCGTTCCGCAGGTTTACTTTTTTAAACACTGGCGTTTATAGATCAAAATCTGTTCACCATTCTGAGAGGCTGTGACAGAAAGACGCCTCTTTGTGACTTGTGGCACTCAGAGTGAGGCCTGAGTGAATCCATTTGCTGTGTTGAGTAGCATATTTTAAGTGTTTCCAGTGCGCTAAATTGGTTAAATTAACTCGTTTGCTGCACATAAATGACTTCAATAACTTTATTGCAAAGTAATTTGTTATTACATTGATAAATGAAGCATGACAGTTTGGAGGGGGGGGTTGGAAGGAACAAATGAAAAAAGTGTTGCTGATGGTTTCTGTTCTCTTGGTTTCTTATAGGAACCCCTGCCACCATGAGTCAGGTTGCTAAGGATGTGTGTACTTTCTTAAGGTGGGCTGCTGAGCCCGAGCATGACCAACGCAAACGCATGGGACTGAAGGTACACCTCTCACCAACTGGAGTGCCTATTTTTTGTCTTTGCCAGCACTTAAAATGACACCCATTCTTAATTGAGTGATACTCCAAATTTAGATATGTTTAATTAAATCAACACATGCAACTCTGTAAGATATTTTACAGGACACATGTTGTGGGTATAAAATAAGTTTTTATGTCATGCACTAAACTGTACAACTTCTTATGTGACCTTCCTGTCGTCTCAAGAATATTTAAAACATAGAAAACATGTCTAAGCATGGATCTTGGCATTGGTTAATGTTTGTGTTCTCTTTCTCCTATCAGCTGCTGATGGGCTCAGCTATCATTGTGCCTCTGCTCTACTACATGAAGAGACACAGGTGGTCTGTGCTGAAGAGCAGGAAGATCGCCTACAGGCCTCCTAAGTAAATGGAACAAAACGCCTCCCACACACCCCAACCTGGGCCGAAAACGGAGAGGGCTGCGTTCAATGACCCCACAATGCTCACCGTGTGATGATCTTAGCCACATAATTACTGACAAACACAAACATGCCTTTCTGAGAGGTGGAACAGAACTTGGAGTGGATGTACTATGTTTATTCTTACAGATTTTTTTTTTTTTTTTTTTTTTACTAAGCTGGTGGCATGGTAGAACAAATATTATGAAATTTTTTGTTTTTTGTTAAGTATCCTGCATATTGTGGTTCATGTTTGTTTCAGATTTGTGGTGTTCTTGAACGCACCTGCTGCAAAGTTTGTTTGATCGGCAACGAGTTAACTACTGGTAGCAGTTCCTGTTTTGACATCTCGTATCAGTCTCTTTGTCACAATTGACTGCTAAGTTGATTGACTGTCCATCTTTGTAAGATACTCAATAGCAATGCAAGTGGTGAGAAGTGAAACATCCAGGGTGTGTGAGAAGTCATTCTTCCACAGTCTTCTCCACAAAGCATGCTCTAGACTTCAGTTTTATTGTACAAAATAAATTATCTTAAAGGAACCTTTCTGTGGGCATGTGTTTTATTTCAGACAGCAGCGAAATTCACACATTTAGATGCTGCCTGTGACGTTCTGCTTCTAAACTTTGTCACATATTCATTAAACAATCTCCCGACTTCTGACCTCCAGAGAGAAACGTCATGGCTTCTTTGGTCTGATTCAACTCTGTATTTCATTAAACTACAGAAAAATAAAATCAGTCACATAAACCGTTTACATTTTCTTTCTATATAGATGACACTGCCGCAAATCTTCAGATTTCTTTCTTTGAAATAAATTTTGAAACAAACAGTATTGTATTGATGTCAAGTAACATTTAAGACTTTTTTTTCCAAGCACTTCAACACATCTCCTGAAGTTTTGTTTTCAGACACATTAGCCATGTTAAAGGAAAATAGATTTTTCAAATAATGTGCAAAGTATGTAGAAATAAGACATGATTAGAAAGGAACTTAAAAGGAAAAATTACAATATATTTTTTAAATAAATATATTCTATTGCACTTGATTAATTTATTTTTAAGTGAAATTTTCAGATATTTAAATACGTCTTCCAATACTTTGAATGGCATCATTTGCACTTACATTCAATTTGGCACATTATACTATGATTAAATCCATACATTCAGGTACATGTTTCCCACAGCTACGTGGTGATGCTGGTGTAGAACCTGTAATTTAATGTATTTGAATGACAGCTGGAATGGCTACAAAAGGTTTTCAGTCAACACTAATTGTAAATCCTAATGAATGAATCCTTAGCGCGATACTCCCAAGTTCCTCCCTCAATGGAATCCACACTTCCAGACAAACAGATCCAGGAGACTCTGATAAACTTCACTGAGGCCCTTTACTTCATACCAAGATATTTCCAAATGTCATGGCGGTGATACGTTTCATATTAAACCCTTACAAAATTCTTAAAAATGCAATAAGTGCCTTTTTTCCCCTTTCTCAGTGCATGTCCAAATTAAACCTTATATAGAAATAGCATCCAATAATAAGCACACATAGAATGCATAAATTAATTATACTAAATAATTATCCCACCTTTAAGTGCCAAAAAATATATAATTTGCATATGAATCTTAAATATTTCTTAAACTAATGAGTTATGAAATCTGACCAATTTAAAAATGCTAACCCTTTATATTGATCACATCAAACGTAACAACATTGAATATGACACTAACAGAAATCCTTTAATTACTTTTTAAAAAATGGATTTAGACTCCTACACTAATACTGTCTGACCAGGGCTTTAGCGCTATTTTCCTGGGTATTATCTTCAGTGGATACACATTTACAGTGTAAAAATATGGAAACAGCTTCTCTGTGAAAGTGTGTGTGTTCGTATCTAGGTCAAAGAACGACAGTATTCCCCTGTACCAGTCCAGGTGAACTCTGACCTTTCTGGGCTTTGTTTTCAGTGTAAGAGCCAACGAGGGATCCGATAAGCACCGTGCTATGTAATTACCATTAAAGCATCCTATTCTCCATAAACAGGACGGGCGCTTTCCCTTCTCTGAATGGACTCTGCAGCAACACCCACAAACCAGTCCTCGCTTTCTCCAACCTCAACGTCCCAGCTGTGAGTCCCTGAGTTAAAGCCCTCAGAGGCCAGAACAATGCGACAGTAATCAAACCTCTCGGGGTTGTCAGGGAGCTTCTGTTCACTTTCACGTCTCACACTGGTCAGATGTTCTGACAGAACGAGTTCTGGATTTGTTGTGTTGGGATCCAGAATCCCAGGTGAGTAGGAAAACAGTTTCTTCATGTTACAGATGTTGAAGGCCAGGTTGCCCAGGTGTTTGGCCACATCTATCAGAGCTCCTGGAACCAGCTGTGGGTCATCCAGCAGGGGGCGCCGTTGAGCTCTTATTGTTGCGATCTTGTAGTTCTGCAGGAATGAGACGTCTCCAGCTCTCAGCTCCTTCTCTTCACTGATTGCGTCTGAAAGACTGTCTATCTCTCTGCTCAGAGCCTTAATCTTATCTGTAATCTCCTGACTCTTCTGTTCTGTTTTCATCTTCTTTTTGTAGAAACTGGCACAGCCTCTGAAACTGCTCCTTGATCTGCCTCCCTGTGGTTTGGGCCTGGACCTTGATATGCTCTGCCGTTTTCTCATAGTTTTCTTTAACTTGTTAAAAAAGCTTCAGTTTCTCTTTTAAGGGTTTCAGGGATTTCTGGAGGTGAGCTCTGTTAACTGATGCAACTTCATTAATTGGTTTGAATTTGTGTCTGGTGTGCTCATCTGAATGCAGACAGACGACACATACTGGCCGCTGATGGTCCACACAGAAGAGTTTGAGATTCTCACCGTGGAGACTGCAGAGGGTCTCAGACACTGCAGAAGTTCTCCTCTGTCTCCTCTGTAACACTGAATCACACAGTTTGTTCAATACTAAGTTGCAAGTTGGGTCACTCCTCGATGATGTTCTTTTACAAACTGGACACTCCTGTATTCGTTTCTCTGTCCACCAGTTCCTCAGGCAAGCTTTGCAGAAGCTGTGGCTGCATGAGAGGACAACAGGATCTCTAAATATATCACGGCAGACAGGACAGGACAGATCATCATTTGATCTGAAAGACATTTCTCTCTGGGTGAATCTGAAAGCATAGAAGGAATGTAGTCAGTCACAACTTTATCCTCACTGATATTTACTTTACCTTTGGATCATGCCTTCAGTAAAACTTACAGCAAACTTCAGCATACGGTGTTGTAGCAGGTTGAAGTGCCAGAATTATGGAACCTCCTCCTGCTCTCTCACAGTAGATGCTGCTGATGTGATCTGCCTGAGCTAAATAAAGTTTCGAGTCACTTGAGTGTGTGTGCTGGGCGGGAGGGGATAGGGGTGGAAAGCAAGATGCGGAAAAACGACAAACTGTTACTGGAATATCTCAAGTGTGTTACATAAGGGGCGGAGCTTTAACTCTGTAAAGGCTGAACCATGAAAAAATTGCCACAAAATTCAGTTCAAATTATTTGAGAACCAAACTTTTTATTAAGCCTTCTGTTATTTTTTAAATAAACTAAATACCAATATTAAATATAATTTTTGCTATATCTGGCATTTCTGTATAATGTATTCCTCACTGGAAAAAAACTGCATGTGTGTGATTGTAAACAGTAGTTTTTCACATTGATGATGCAGAGTGAATGAATAATAATACAACACATTTAGCATCACAGGGTTAGGAACTGTCATATATTCAGAGCTAAAATAAGGAATTAATATTAACAAAATATGCTTTCTCTTCCACACATGACAAAAATAGACTTCCACCCTGTTATTAACGATAAGATAAGATAAGACAAGATAAGGTAACCAGTTTACTGCTATGTATTTTTTTATTTTCATTATTTTCATTGTATTTTAAGGTTGTCTCAGTCATTTGTTTCAGCAAACAGGAGTAAAATTCCAAAGCCAATTTAAATGAATTCCAGTCTTTATTTAAGAGAGGAATCTTTTCACTTATTGTAACTCACCCTTCTTCCTGCTCGGCATGAACTATTTGTCACTCCCTCATTTTCTAGTGAACATGTTGGAATGTGCAAGGGATTTTTGATATGCTGCTCTGCAGAAGGAACTAGCGGAGATAAAGTGAGAAAGGCTGGCCTGTGTAGAGTGTAAAGATATTTTAATGCAAAACAGAATTATGTGTAGCATTTGGGTGTGACATCATGGTGTTTTAAAGGCACCAAAATCAGTTTTTATTGGTCAAATTTAGTTGAAAAATATGTAATTTGTAACAGAAATGACTGACAAAGAAAACACTTATTATGTTAAATTTTAAACACAGCACAGCAACAATAGCATTTACAGATGCACAAAAAAAACTTAGAGTACACACTGTGTCAGTCATGTCCTCAAATTGTTGGTATGTTATCTATGTGTCCTCACACACAATGTTAGGATTTTAGCATGTATACTGTATTCATACCTTTGAAAGTGACAGATTTACGACACACATAGCCACATACCCTGTCATCCTCCTGAATCACAAGCTATGTGTGTCCTTATTTTCCTTATTATGTTGATTACGTTCTTTTTTTTTTTAGTGCTTTAAAGATAACATACTTAAATTGATGTTTAAAAATTGTGGTGCTTATATGTTGGCTGTGTTTGTTTCCAGAGTTTGATGGTTGTAGAGTTTTATTTTGGCCCTTGTGTGTCTGTCTTCGACCTCATGCTGGTGTTTGAGGAAGTGTTGATGCTTTAAATCAGACAGATAATTAGTATTCCCTTCTTTTAAAGCTCCCTGTGTCTGCTGTGTGTTGCTGAATCTCCACATCTCGCAGAGTGCAAACAGACGAAATCTGAGACTGATTTCACACGGGGTCTTAAATGCCATTTGGGAGTTGGCAGTGTTTGTACCTTTCCATTTTAAACAATGCTGAAAATGTTTCTGAAAACCATTTACAGAGAAAACAAGAAGCTGTTACTGCTGTTTTTACATTTCTGTTTCTCATTATTTTTAAATTTGGACAAAGCCAAGGAAGGTGTTCTTCTTTTGTCCCCGGCCTTGTGATAAGTAATGTTGAAATATTGCTTCAACTCTACGGCCACAGTCACACTGAGGTTTAGTTTAAGTGGCTTTTCTCTCTGCATGTAGTCACATCCGTCCCACCTTTCATTCATGGATAAACAAACAAGTGTGCTGTTGATTTAAAGCTGCCCTAGGCCTTCATTAGGAGCTAAGCTGTTTCTGAAAAGGGTTTCCTGCCTGCTGATTCAGACTGCATTCAGACACTACGAGCTTCATCTGCATCACAACACAAACAGATTAAGCTAATAGCATTAGTGGATCTCACTGGATCATTATTATCATTATCATTATTATTAGTTTAACTTCTGCCTCAGTCTTGTAACAGAAGGATGTAGGTTTTTTTTACTGTGAAAACTAAACTGATTTTCTACTTTGCTAATTTAGAAGAAAAGGAGTCAGTGTTGCTTTGTATTTGTTTCATGGTGGCAGTTTTCAAAAAAAGACTTCCCAACCTAATCTCACACATACACTCATACAGTTTATCATCTGGGAGAGAAACTTACACATTTGCACAAATGCTGTCAGATGAGCTGTTTTTGTTTCCTGTGAATTTTGCAAATACTTTTGCCGTCTTGTATTTGACTGGAGTTAAATATTTATGCTGTCTTTAGGTCACACAGACACAATTAGCTGAGATTAGCTCCTATGTGGAACCTCGGGGAATCTTATTCACATGGAAAAAAGGACTTCTTAGTTCTAATTGGTGACCATTGTAAACCTCCCATTCCCATTTAAACCAGCAGTCATCAGTTTGTTGTCCTGCTGCTTCATGCACCTCAGACTAAAACAGGCACTGGCCTCTTCAGTTTATTTTAGACTACAGAGCTAAAGGACCACAGTGCGATCAACTACTGCTTGATTTTTGGATTCGTTCTTTCTTTACAACGACATAAGATTGTTGTTTGCAGGCCGGGGGCCCTCGGCTTTCAGGATTGTTTATAAGTCAGAGTAATCATTATGGCGTCTGTGACAGTTGAAAGCAGGCTGGCATTTTCCATTGATCGGATTCTGGGTTTGGAAAGACCCGGAAACTGCCTGAAACTCCACCGACCCTGGGCAGGTAAGGAACAAAAGGTCTGAAGAGTTAGTAATGGGTAGTCTGTTTGTTACTGATGAAGTGCTAACCTCTGGTCTGTAATACGACATGATTTCCAAAGCATTTAAAAACAAAAAAATCTAAACTAAACCAGTTATCATATGTAATATTAAAGTTTAGGTTTAAAGGTTCATTTTTGTCTGGTTTTTTTGTAGAAAAAATTGCAATTAGATTACACTGAATCACAACATTGATTCATGTTTGTGTCATTATAAAACTGCTCAGTCTGTAATTTTTGTAACATAACATCCTCCAGTTGATACTAAACTTTGAGTATTTCAGTCTGACACTTTCAGTATTTTTTTAAAACCTGATTGGGGGCGATTCCTTATGTCCTATTGCTGTACAGGAAACAAACTGAGTTTATTAGTCTATGTTTAAATCCATTGCTTTTGAAGAACATGCATTTTTCTTCTCTTTCATGTCTTTCTTTGTTCTCCTGCTTGTTCCTTTCTTGTTGTCCCTCATACCAGGTTTCATTTTTATTTTACAGTTGAGCAGTGGCAACAGACTGGAAGTAACCCACTAAACTAAGCTTTCTCTGGCTCATTACACAAAACTCAAAATCAAGCCAAAGTAAAGCATAATTTATTATGTTACATTTATCTACATAATTTTTCTTAAATTATATATTTCATATTTTGCATTTGTAAGATTCATCAGTGTGAAAAGTAAATCTTACTTCCAGTGTTACTTTTAGAATTTGGCTTAATGCTGCCTAAATGTTGCGTTTGATTATAATTGCCGCATTAATGTGAAATGCTCTTTTATTTTTCTCCATTAAACCAGAAAATAATGTGGAGAGCGAGAACAGAAAACAACAGCAGCAGCTAAACTCCCAGCCGACATCAAACTGGTATATCGGACGCAGACCACGCACTGCCTTTACCACCAGCCAGGTAATCAGTTTATCAGCCACTTCTTCAATAATTCTGTTCAATTATGATACAGTAATCACGACATCCATCTATTATAGGAGGAAATACAGGTTTTTTCCTGGGTTAATATCATTGTGTGCATCCTCCCAGGTGAATATACTGGAGACAGTGTTTCAGGTGAATTGTTATCCTGGTATTCAGCTGAGGGAACAGCTGGCAGAGAGACTCAACTTGGATGAGGACAGAATACAGGTAGCTTCATACAGAATATTGAAAAACCAAATGTATTACCGCTTCACGTTTGTCATTCCCTGTCCTTGCTCCTACTATATTTAATTTCAGGACCCAGTGATTGTGCTTTTCCCCTGAAACTCCTTAGATTTCATCCATCAAACTGTTTGCAGGTCTTACAGGTCAACTGTGAGGTTTAAACACTACATGTTAGAAAACAGATCTGGATGTGTGTGCTTAAGTTTCACATAGTCCTGTGCCATCTGCCATGTTAGAGTTGGAGTTGATAAATAATTAGATTCAATTGAGCTCAGTTTTATTTATATAGCACCAAATAACAACAACAGTTGCCTCAACGAGTGTTATATTGTAAGGTAAAGACCCTACAATACTACAAAGAAAACAAAAAACCCCAACAATCATATGATCCCCTATGAGGAAGTGCTTTGGCAACAGTGGGAAGGAAAAACTCCCTTTAAACAGGAACAAACCTCCAGCAGAACCAGGCTCAGGGAGGAGCGGCAACTAAACCAACTGAACTGAATCTTTACCCAGACTATCAGAACTATGAAAATGAGAAATACCATGTCTGCACTGTTGAAAAGTGTTTTAATAAATAGTACCAAGCAGAACTATCTTAACTGTTGCAAAATAAGTTTCTGTGTCATGTAGTTACTTTTTTAAGGCTGGGGCTTTGTGTTTAGGGTATCAGTATTTAGCAGACTTAGTGCATATAATATATGTGTGTATATATAAGAAAAAATATCAAATGTCCACTTAGAATAACCCAGTCTCTCTCTCTCTCAGATCTGGTTTCAAAATCGACGCGCCAAACTGAGGCGTTCGCTCAGAGAAACCCGACTGCAGCTGGTTCAGACAGCTGTGGCTGACCTCGGGGTCGGACATGAGGTCATTGGTCATCTGAAGGTCAGGCTGGGCAGGCGAGGTGACAGAGAGCTCCTCTCTCAGGTTGAGGCAGAAAAAGAAGGCTGACTAAGGACTTTTTCTGTTCCTGCTCTTATGCAGGATTTATTGTTCTACTGCTCCACACATCATCAGTTTCTTCCAGGTTCTGTCTTTTGTCTTTCTTCTGTTCAAAAACATGACAGTGAAAAAAAATGGAGACAATTTAATGTCAGAGTTGTTTCGCACTGTTTTATCTCAGTTAGTGGTACAAATACAGGTAATTGTTTTTTGGCACTGAAAATAAATTCCTCAAGTTGAACATACTGATAAAATATAATGTTTGACATTCTGGAGATTTGGAAGTAAAAATGTTTAGTGAGATCTGCTGTAGATCGGTCTGTGTAATGCTGTCTCTGTACAATCTTATTGTGTCTCACTGTGTAAATAGGTCTTTATTTTATTAGCAATGCACATTTTGATTAAAAACGATTAGGCTACTGAGTCTTGTGTTTGTTTGTTTTTTGCACTGTGAATCTTTACTTTAGCACATTTGCAGCAATGGGCCAGCATTTATATTTTGTGCTTACTGAGAGCTCAAAATACTCCTTACTAAATGCTACTTTGACTATGCATCGCTTTGAACATTTTTATCTAGATGAGACTCACCAGTTAGCCTAACATGTCTTTGAAATTTGGTAGCATCCAGAGAAAACCCATGCATCTGCAACCCCCAAGGAGAACATGCAAACTGTTCTAACCTTAATCCTTCTTGCTATGAGGCAATAGTGCTCACCACTGCACCTCTTCCACAAATCCTCAAATGTTGAGTAACTATGTCCACACTCAAGCATGAAATTTTTGTAGTGCTTCCAGCTCAGATTTTGACTTTTGCAACACCTACTATTAATATGTCTCTTTCCCATCCCTACTGTGTCTCACAGGAACAGTTAACTATGTGACTTGAGCAGGTTTGCCACCTTATTGGTGGTGAAAGACTGCGTAACAGTGAAGCTGGGCCTCTGTCATTCAGCCAAAATAGCTCTCACCCAGGACTCTGGAGTGTTGTATCTCATGTTACGATATGGGCACTGATCTTTTGGGTTCTCTGGGTTGTAGGATGTATGGATTGAGCTTGTTCCACCTCAAAAGATGCACCACTGGATTTGGTTCTGGGGAGTCTGGAGATACGATCAATAATTTAGGCTCTTTCTCAGTTTTTTTCAACCCATTCAGGGACAGGCATTGAAGAGCATACAACCTGGACATGTCACCATCCACCAGTCCAACACTGGACTAACAAAGTGAGACAGCATTTTTACGCCTTAAGCCAAATTAGAGCCACTGAGTAACTTGAAACCACAGTGCTGTGCCTGAACCCAGACATGAACTGCAAAAACATACAAGCTCCTTCTGGTGCCTGACATTTGATACATCAGCTGAAACAAGTATGAATAAGTATCAACATATGTGGGAAATATCCAAAAAGTATCAAAGCATAAAAAATTACAAATAACTGGCCACAGTCAAATAAATAATGAATTTCTTGATATCTTCTGTATTAATGAATCGTTAATATTTCTTTCTTATTTATTTATTTATTACTGGTGTTAATTATAATGCAGTTGTTGATTGCCAATAGCCTTAAATGTAACTACTGATAATCACCACAAAGGTAATTATTGTTGTAAAATGTATGCAACTGTATGTAAACCAGCGTGTCCACAGGTAGACCTTTGAATGAAGAAAACAAGGAACGCAAGGAGAAAGAAAAAAAATACGCGGCCGACGCTGATTGGCCCAAGCTTGCCCCTCGCGTGTCCCGGAAGTGAAAGTTGAGGGCTGGTGTGTGTGTCTGAAGGAATCTGTCGGTAACATTTTTTGTAGCGGGTGATTGGAGGTTTAGAAAATGGACACGTTAAATAAACTGAAGCAGTTTGACGCTTATCCTAAAACTCTGGAGGATTTCCGAGTGAAGACGTGGGGAGGGGCGACTGGTGAGAGGCTTTAATTTGTCACAGAGCAGCAGCCATTCATACATACAGCCTGTTAGCTGCAGCGGCTAACAACACAGCTATTTGCTTCATTTCTCCTATCAGTGCTCAAATACAGTACACATGAATAAAGTTACAGTATTAGCATGCCTGTGGCAACTCAAGGGAAGCCGGAAATCAAGCAGAATAGATGCCGGTAATATTTACATTTCCGATAACAGAGTAGCGATGCAGCTAGCTCAAGAACAGTTGAGCATAAAGTGTGGGTGCAAATGTAGAGAAACCGGTTTAAAATCACACATTTTGAGGAGTTTGTGTCACAGGCTTTTTGTGAAGGACTTGTTGGGGATTTTTCATGATTTTACAAGACTGTTGACTAGTTTGTAATCATTCTCCTGTGGTTTTTATAGAGTAAAACTATTAATTCGAGAGAGGGAATTCAAGAGGTAAAAACAGACGTGAAAAGGCTTGAACTAAATTAATTATACTATGATGACAATAACATAAGAGATGGGACAAGCATCATTAGAAAGGTTATATACAACATATCTATTATAACGCCGTATGCAGACATTTGCTTAGAGACAGTCTTGTTATCATGATGTGTGAACTACAACAGTATTGTGTAGTTTGGTAGGAACTAAAATTGTGTAGAGGATGATTTATAAATAATGTGAGGTATAGTAGACTTTTTAGTCTTTTTGATCTTCCAACAGGGCTATTGTTATTTATAATCTAGGGATTTTTTTAAACTGGTGACTGTTAAATGACTGTCAAAACACATTGTTTTGTGAATATGGAAGAAGAAGAGGGATGTATTTGTATCATCTAAACCAGGGGTGTCAAACATAAGAATCACAGTAGACAGAGGTTCGGCTCACATTTGGACCTTTGTGTTTTCCACTTTCATCGTTTTTCCTCAATTGCTAATTCATTTGATTTTCAAACAATTTTTGCTTTTGCTATTCAGATTTAGGGACTGAAAACTACTTGCTTAGATTTAGGGAAAGTTAGAACATGATCCTTGAAAAAAAGAGCATTTGGGAGCATCAGTTCTGACTCACTGTTGACCCAGCGTGTCATTTAGTGATGCCAAAGGACAAGACCAAATTTCAATATCGCCTTGACACTGCTGCTTCACAGCAGTGCTAATCACTGTGCCACCATGCTGCACAATTGAGTACATTATGTATATTAAATGTATTCTGTAAATATTAAATGTAATGGTGTCAAAAAATATCTAGACCTAGATGTAGTTATTCAGCAGAAGATCTTTGACTCAGTACTATCCAGTATTCCAGCTGAGCTGACTGTGGTGTAGGCTAGTTTATGAACTTATTAGTGCCATATTATGTATGTATATATGCAGTCTGTATATGCCAGAATTAGGTGATATATGAATATTGGATTACTTTTGGAAAGAAGGTACAAGTAACAATAATGCTGCTTCTTTTCCATGTTATTTTTGTACACGTATTCCTTTCATGTAATCACTTGGTTATAGTTCAGAGTTTTCTCATTATACAGAAATGTGATATTGTGTGGTGTTAAAATGCATACTTCCTCTGTCTCTGCAGTGACTATAATCAGTGGTGTCATCATGCTAATCCTGTTTGTCTCTGAGTTGCAATACTATCTGACTAAAGAGGTGAGTTTATCCACTTTATTTTGATGTCCTCTTTAGATGGTGTCATCCTCCACCCTGTGAAATTAAACCCAACGCCTGGCACACAAAGTAAAAAATAACAGGTTTTAGTTCCAAATCTGCTTTTTTACACTTGTTTCTGAGCTTCTACATGTGCAGGCCAGTGGTCTAATCAAACATGTCAGAAAATTCATTAGTAGAAATTTCACAATTATTTTTGAATGTGCAAATTCTAGATAATATTCTAGAACTAGAGCTAAATCTTTTCAGTAAAATGTAAGAAAATATTTACTGCCTTGTCTCTAAATATGATGATTATTTTTGTTCTTGTTCTCATATATGATACCAAACGAATACTTTTGGTTACAGCAGACAACTTAAGTCTCATACTGGGGCTTAGTGCAGTGTCTCAGTTTATTTCTCCTTGATAAAGTAAATTTCCAATTAAATTTCCATTATGAATGAATCCATATTTATTATCTGCAAAGAACCATAATCATAAATCTGGTTTCCTCTGATACCAGTTAACTGACACTGATGACGTGGTTTCCAAGATCCTGATTGTGTTAATTTTTTCTCCCGATGATTAAAGGTACAGACTGTGGTGATAAAGATGGCCTGAAATACCTGTTAGACTGCTCTGATGAGTCTGCACATGTAAACAGTGAAATAGACTAAAAGTCTACACACACAAGTGTGAAGGACAAACAAAAACAATTTTTTTCCAGGGTTTTCTCAGAATCTCTACTGTGTTTAGTGCAGAAATGAAGACTAACTTTCTGTTTCTTTGGTGTTTAAAAAAACAAAAAGCATCAGAGATAAATTGTTCCCTGACTGATTAAATACGTTTGTTTTTACTGGTGTTTCTGTTTTACGTGGATGACTAAGTTAACAATCACCTGTGCCCGGCAGGTCCATCCTGAGCTGTACGTCGACACGTCACGGGGAGACAAACTCAAAATCAACATCGATATTATTTTCCCTCACATGCCGTGTGCCTGTAAGTTCTCTTTTCTCAAGAAGCTCCAGACTGATGAAGTTAGCATGCTAATCATAACATATGTTAATGATAAAGACCTACATCTGCTTTTTCTCTTGGCAGATCTTAGTATAGATGCAATGGACGTGGCTGGTGAGCAGCAGCTGGACGTTGAACACAATCTGTTCAAACAGCGGTTGGACAAAGAGCTCAAACCTGTCACCCAGGAGGCAGAAAAGCACGGTAAAAGCTGATGTTACGCTCACCATTAAGGTGCTGATACTGCTCAGCAGATTGGACAGTGTGTGGAGGTGTGCATATTTGGTTTGGCAGCGCAGTGGATTAACAAATAATGTGATGATTTTTTTGTTAGATTGTTTTTGTTCAGTTTTTTCCTTTGTTTGTTTGCTTGTTTTCTTGTTGCAGAGCCTCTGCATTGTAAAATTCTCTGGGCATAGTTTTAAAACAGACGATGAGTCAGCAAACTCGTTCCATTTTCCTGCTTATTTTTTTTGCTTCTCAAACATAAAAACATTCCAGTGATCAACCTGCATCACTGATACACACGTAAGATCTGTGACTTATTAATGTTTCCAGAGTCAGAAATATTGAGGAATTTTATAGTTTTGTCACTCCCTAAGAAAATTAAGAAACGTATGCTCACAAATCCAGAAGTCAAGTCGCTTCTCGGCATTCTAGTATAGAAAGCACCACTGACTGTGGGGACTTTTGGGAAATTCCTGTTAATGGAGCATCATTGGTCGACTGTTTCACTCTCACTAAGGTGGATATCTGTTATTGGCAGAACACTAAAAATGAAAGATTCCAATTGGGGAAGCACCACTTGGGAAAAATGTTTGCATGGAGTGTTTTTAATTCCCAGATAAAGGAATGCATGGTGAAACTTGTTGGGAGTGTTTCTTTCTTTTATTGTGCCAGGAGAATGAAAGCATTCTGAAAATGATTTACAAAGAGAGTGTCTTACAGTTCTTTGATGTATAAGCTCATATGTATTTCTTCTATAGAAGACCTCAGTCAACAATACTGTGAATGCAGGAGGCACCGCTACTTAAAAGCTGTTTGTGGCTCTTATAATATGGGAGCAGTTGAACCTTTTGTTTTGCTTAGATGCTGCTCAGGTCTGTTCTGATATCAGATTTCAACTTGAGGATGATCAAGGATGATCAATTGGAAACATTTGTCAGTTTCATCTGTAACTTTGCTTATGTGGTCTCATTATTAACCTCAAAATACAAATATATGAAGATGACAAGAATCTGTACAAAAAGAGCATTTCTTATATTTTTTATAATATTGTCATATTTGCATTACTGACAGGATATTGGGTCTCTTTACTGACATATATATATAAAAAAACACACAACTATGTAATTTAGAAAGGGTTTATCTTCCTCAGAGTTATGTGCTGAAGTAGGGATGTTGTTTGGCTGCTAATCATCATGATTATTTTGTGTTTTATTGTTCAGAGCTCGGTAAGGCTGATGATGGCGAAGTGTTTGATCCCAGCACGCTGGACCCAGACAGATGCGAGAGCTGCTACGGAGCTGAAACTGAAGATCTCAAGTAAGACACAAACACAGGCTGCTCTTTCTGTCTCTGTTTACTGTATGACCCTGTGTTAACTCGCCTTGGTTCTTCTTGGTGTGTGTGTCCAGATGCTGCAACACCTGTGATGATGTGCGCGAAGCGTATCGGCGGCGAGGCTGGGCGTTCAAGAGTGCAGACACCATCGAGCAATGTAAAAGAGAGGGTTTCACTCAGAAGATGCAGGAGCAGAAGAATGAAGGCTGTCAGGTTTACGGCTTCCTGGAAGTCAACAAGGTATGAAGTCTTACACGTCATCCTTAATAACATGGCAGGGCTGTCAAAGATCAGCAGGCTTGTTATCTCTCGGGAGGACATCCAGTGTTCAGAACGAGAATACTACTGAGATGAGTAGTCATCAGTAGTATGTCATACCTGGGATGACACAACTCAGAAAGTCTCAGAATGATACACAACTGTGTAACTTTATGTTGACGTAGCTGGTTCTTGTATTGCAAGATCCAGAATTTCCAGCCTATGAAGAAACTGTTTTGAAAGTTATTAATAGACTTACATAAGTAAATGTCACTCTTATTTGTCTGTGTGTCTTTTAATTCGCCGTTTCCTTGAGCACCAGTTTCAGTCATAAGCTGGCCTTATTTGCCTAATGCAGCAATGTTGTGCCCTGTTATTGGGACCACTGTGTGGAAGATGATCTGAGATGATCTTTGAGCAAAGTTAAAATATAACAAGATAATATTGAAAAAAAAATAATAATTTTGTAGCGTTTTTGCAAGAAAGAGTTTAACAGGAGTTTAAAACTCACCTCTTTTCATTGGCTTTTAGAAAGGTTTAATTTATTTGTTTATTTATTTTTTATTTGATCAGCGAGGTGTTTTACGAAATTGTGTTCTATTGTATTTTTATCTGTATTTACTGTACAGCACTTTGGTCAGCCTTGGTTGTTTTTAAATGTGCTCTATAAATAAACTTGACTTGACTTGACTTGACTAGGAATAATATGTTATAAATGTAACTGCGGTTTAAACAAAAACTCCTTTGCAATGCTATCACTTGACATTTTTATCAAAGTGAATTTAATAAATGGATATATCTATGTATACATATGTCTCATGTTTTGTGGTGGGGTTTTTTATGCTTTAGGTGGCAGGAAATTTCCACTTCGCTCCAGGAAAAAGTTTCCAGCAGTCTCATGTCCACGGTAAGCTGCCACTCCATTCAGCTCACAGACACACCTAACCAAAGGTTTTTAACACCCTTAGTTTATTTTTATTTTACTAATTGGCAGAGCTTTGTATGTAATTATAGTCAGAAGCCCAAAATACCTTTAAAAAGCCAGAATCTATAGAACTGTTGGGATCTAAGATAAGCATAAAGCTTCTAAATAAGAAGCTTTTTGATGAATTGATGTTTCTATAGGCAAAGACACCCAACATATTTTATCACAGACAATTCAGCAGTGATCTGAGACGAACACTGTAGTCTGGAGTGTTTCACCTGGATTTCATCACTGCGCTGTTGAACGACACCTAAATTAAACAGAAAGAATCACTGTGACTATATTTTTCCAAATAAATTTGGAGTGACTAGCAGACAAGTTTACGACGCTATCATAAGGGTGTTTATAAACCTTTGATGGGTATGTTTGTTCATCAGTCTCTCTGTCTGTATTTATTCATTTATCCAGCCATCCATCAATCAAATGTCCACATTGAGCCACACATCTAAATCTGTTCATTAAAAACAGAAAATCATGCACAATAAGCTTGCTTATTATTTTACATTTTGAAAAATGTAAAATAATAACAATAAATATAAATCATTTTGGCTTTAGTATTTATTACTTGTGAAATAAATATGACAGCAATTTGTCACTATTCAGACTGCTTTGTTGAGAATACTGATTTTAGCTCAGTGATGAAGATTTTGACATACAGTAGCTGGGATTGCTACAGTGCAGTCAGCTGATCGTGTCTACCAATACAGGATCTGAGACACGGACTCACCGGTCAGCGGATACAAAATGTAAATTTAGGCTGGTTTTTTTATTTTGAAAAAGGCAATGGTCAGTGTGTTATATTATCTAAAATCCATTAAGTTCTGAAATCTTCAGTCTTTTATTTTGAAAAGGTTTTATGATTTCACAGGCAGAAAACAATACATTCTGTTATTCGTGCTTTGCAATTAATGGAAAGAGGTACGAGTGACACTGCATGTCATTCGTGTTGTTTTTCATGCATTGCCTGGGAGTTTGACTGAACCCACATCAGGTTTTACAAAGCTGACTGCAGTGTTTCTTGATGGGGGTCATATTCTGTACTCAGAGGTTTCTCTTTAGAAGATAGCTGAACTTTGAGTTTGTAGATAAACCAAAGTTTTTTTCTGGAGCTAACAAAGCTGTTCTGAACTGTTCGTAGCAAGTTTATTTCAGCCAAAGTGCAATTTTCTCATCATTTTACCTCTCACATAGTGTTTGTCTACATTTTTATTCCTTTTATTCATTTCTTCCTTGTGTTTCTGTTGTGTTTGCCATCATTGTGTATGCATTTTGCTCATTATTGTGACTGGAAGTTGTTGTCTTTTTTTGTCTGCCTGCTAAATGTTTCCCTCATATGTACAGTCACCCCATGAGGTCTAAGACACTTGTTGCTATTTATGCTTTGACTGGTTCATTTAGTAAAATTGCTTATGTGTACTATCAGGATGTGGAAGTTGGACATCTTCAGCTAAGACACAATAACAGTGGGTTAGGGCATTTCTTATTCTCATTGATGACTTAGACCTCATGGAGTACCAGAGCAGGAAATTAACAGTAGCCAGCTACCACATGCTAAAAACATTTATTTTTATTTGGCAAATCTGCCACAACACTACTTCTGATCTGACTCTAAAACTGTCTGAATACCAAATTTAAAAGTATAAAGAATGTGTTTTAGTAAAAACCTGGCTGGCTGGTAAAACAGTGAAGGAAGCTGACGTTTTACTGCACTTTCCACTGTTGATTTTAGTTTCCTATCTGGAACATAAAACACTGACCTTTGTTCTTAAGTTGCTAATGTGAGATCATGACTGAATCTCAACGGTGTAATATTAAATGCTTATCAGAAGAAACAAGAGACAAGAATCACTTGAGGACTGTAAGCGAGGCTGTGGCTGAAATAAACCAGCTTCATCCTTACTCTGGTCCCAAATCATCTCCAGCCTGGACTGACCTTAAACCCTCTGTACTGTGTGTGTCTGGGACTGCACAATTACTCCGACAGGATACAAACTGTTTTCTAAATCACAAGGGGCTCAAACCTTTTAGAGCTGACAAATATAATCCTCCTCAATTGGATATTTTTTTGTGCTGTAAATCTCAAGCTTATAAATCAAAATGTATAATGGAGTTAAGCTTTTAATACTCCTAAACAGCCAAACCACAAACACAAAGAGCTTGTTTTCATTGCCTGAGTTAAGTTATTAGTTTCTTAATGCTATAAATCTAAAAATATTAAGCATAAAAACTCAGTTTGTCAAAGTTGTGCAGCCCCTACTGACATGCCCAACCACATTAATGTAACATGGTTTGCTGTCTACCTGCATTACTATTGTGACTCTTTTCTCTTTTTTCTGTAGTGCACGCTGTGGAAAGTAAGTCCATCCTTTTTTGCAGATTTTATTTTTTTTATTCTTTTGAAGAACAGCTTTAATGCAGTTTATTAGCCTGGTTATTGTTACAATAAATAGTTGCACATAATGAAGAACACTGCTCAAAAAAATGTGGGGAAAACACATTAGCTAAAGACACCCTGAAAAACAAAAGTGAAAAAGGCTCAACCATTTTTCCAAAATCAAACCCAGGACCCAACACATCAGCATGAGGTCTGACAATGGGTCCAAGGAGTTCATCCTCATACCCAAGGGCAGTCAGGGTGTTTTTGCCTAACCTGTAGAGCTCTGTGTGGCTTTTCTGGGCCCTTTCCATATTTGCCACGTGTGCTTAGCATGTACTTGCTCTCATCTGTGAAAAGCACAGGCCACCTGTGATGGGTCTGCCAAGTATGGTATTTTATGGCAAATGCCAGTCAGGCTCCACGGTGCCAGGTAGCCTGTTTTTGATTGCCTGGCTAGAGACATTCAGACCAGTGCCATGCTGGAGGTCATTTTTTTAGCTCTGGCTGTCATCATCCTGCTTCATCACAAATTAGCCGACACCGGTTCTGCTGATGGGTTAAGGAACTTCTATAGTCCTGTCCAGGTCCCCCAGAGTAACTGCTTGTCTCCAGGAATCTCCTCCATGCTCTTGAGGCTGTGTTGGGAGACGGCCTTCTGGCAGTGGCATGTATTAATGAGCCATCCTGAAGGAGTTGGGAGTACCTGTGCAACCTCTGTAGGGTCCAGGTGTCTCCTCATGCTGCCAGCAGTGATGCTGACTCTAGCTAAATGCAACACTAATATAACAAAAAACTGTCAGAAATGAAAAAGATGGGAAAAATGCTAGTGTCCTCCACCTGTAAGACCATTCTTGTCTTGGATGTTGTCTCATTGTTGCCCCTCTAGTGCGTCTGTTGTTAATTTCATTCAAACCAAAGCAGCTAAAACTGGAGTTTTACTAACTTGATGATGTTCTCTGATTAAAGAAGTGTTCCTTTAATTTTTTGAGCAGTGTACTTACTGTGAATATATATATATATATATATACCTATGCTATAATTAAGCAACGTGATGAAAAAGCAGGAGCTAAAAACACAAGTGTTGGATTTCAAGGGGAGTGTTGCTGATGGGTGTTGGGGAGTCCGGCTGCATTTGTGTAAAGCCTTTTGTTACTTCTAAGGGGACCTATTATGCCTTTTCTGATTGGCTGTCATACACGTGTGTGTGTGACAGTATATACTGTCATACACACATGTGTGTGTGTGTGTGTGTATGACAGTATATACTGCTCCACTGGTGGACGCTCTTATTAAACATGGCTGAACTTTAAAATAATGAGGTCAGCACACAAGTAATGGTGTGAGACAAAAGATCCGCCTTCTAAACACTCAGTTTCACTTTTTTCCCCCCTACTGGCTTTGTGTTTAGAAATGGGGGATGTCCCTAATGTAGTCCTTTTACTTTAGTTGTGAGCACAACAGGCTTACAGGGAGCGGGAAGGGAGAACTTCACAGAGAAGGCGAACTGAGGAGTTGCACTCAGTATAAGATGAATTATTTTTGACTGTAAATAATGCAAAACTACTGCAGTAGAGTCCAAGAAAAAAACACATGGAGCAGGAATAAAGCAGAATCGGCTCCCTTTAAGTCAGCATCATCTTTAAAGTTTGAAAATGGAAAGATTGTGTAGGTTCAACATAACTCGACATCTGTAGACTGCTCCTCTTCTTTGCTTGATGATCGAAGCTCCAAGTTACATTGTGTATAATAATGGCAAGCATCTGTGGACCTAACATTTCTGGTCTCTGTGCTGTTTTAGTCCCCTGACTGTGTATGAGAAGTAAAATTTCAAATTGATCAAATACATAATGGCACCTATTATACTGGACCAGGCTTACAGCTTGTATAAGAAAAAAAAAAGAAGGTATTTTAAATATGCTTTTCTGAATTAGAAGAGGTATTACTTTCTTTTTTGTCATAAGATTTACTAAACCAGTACCTTTATTACTGCACATACAAGTACTAATTGCAATAAAGGGGTAATACATTACTGCTAAGCATGTGGTGAACTCAAACCTTTGGCGTTTGCTTTAGAGTTTGCCCTGATCAGCTTCTGCACTGTGCAGCTGTCACTTGTTTGTGTGATTGTAGTTCTTCCAAAAAGGTGACGAGTTTGTCTGTGGAGCCATTGTAGAACTTGCTGCTTGTCAGTCCCTCTAAATCCAACCTCCTTACCATAAAAGTGCCCTAAATTTATCCCATTTTAGATACTCCAGTATTTGACAGATATCTGCCAACTCTGGAATGAACTTTTGTGCCAGGGAGCCACAGATTCATCCACAAATTGAGTCAAACAGCTGAACAAAGGGGCACTACTCAATCACACAAGCTGATTTGAACACATTTTATTTCATTTACTACACATGGCCTGTATTTGCATTTTTTTTTTTTTTTTACTTTTTAGTAAGTGATTTAAAGTGGTTTTGTTTCTTTTGCAGTACACGACCTGCAGAGTTTTGGCTTGGACAATGTAAGTAACATATTTTCTTGATCATTTCTCATAATACATACTGCAAGTATGTTACAGTCCAAGCTATCTGGCTGTTTCAGCAGTGAAATTTTATGCTTATTTCTAGTTACTCAGAGAAATTTCTGAGGTCCGCTAACTTGTAATCTCTCTTTCTACAGATAAACATGACCCATCTGATAAAACACCTGTCGTTTGGTAAAGATTACCCCGGTCTTGTTAACCCCCTGGATGGGACTGATGTCACAGCACCACAGGGTGAGTGATACAAGTTCTTGTTTTTAATATCAATAGTGCTGCAGGAGCAGCCTGGCACTTGCTCTCAAACGATTCAGGGTTTACTTCTCAGATTAATGTTTCCAAGTTGGACTAACCTGTCAAACAACTGTTCAGTGACAAATTGATCAACTCCTCCAAACTCTTAACTGTGGTTAGAGATGTGCCATTTGTGAACTTCCAGGTTTCCGCTCATGTTTAAAATAGAAGGTTGGCTGGTAACCGAAAGAAACCAGCATTGATAAGAAAAAGTATTTCCCTGTTGTGTCACTGAACTAAATATAATTACTTGTGTTACAAATTGTTTGTTTTAAAGGCATCAAAAAGTAAATCACATGCCCCCTGAAAACCATTTCACAAATTTGAACTTTTATTGACAAAACTAGACTGTTGGCTGAGAACATGGCAGCACTGAATGGACAGAAAGCTGTGACTGGAAATAGTTGAAGAGTCTCATTGTTGAATATTTGTATATAGGTCTTTCCTCTTGTCTTCAGCAGCGAATACCCATACCAATGGCCATAAAAGTGCCGAACGTCCCTCCACTCTGCATCATGGTCTTTCCTACTCCTCCCATGAGCTCCCGGCCACGCATGCCGATCCTGGAAAGAGAAATAACAGTCTTACTTTTTATTCATGTGACCTAGAGTGAGACACTCCATATTTAGCCCCAAGATTGATACATGTTAAAGCTTTCATTTCTTCATCTAGTTGAAGCAAGCAACATTTACACCAAATTTAAAAATTCCATAAAACACATTTTTAATAAGATTCTTTTCAATTATTGTAGCAAAACATCTTGATGCACAAAATGCACTGTCTGTATTTACCACTTAGAGCAGCACAATACTGTTACATCTTATATAAATAGTTTGTTCCCACACCAAATTCAAACCTACCTGAGACAGGAGAAAGTACCAAACATGGCACCAGCAGCCATTCCTACTGCAAAACCCATCATGAAGCCCATTTTGACCCGATCAAAGCAACTTGGCTGGGTCTGGCCATATGGACCTACAGCCACCGGCATCTACAGAGGATTGCAACAAAAAAACAGGTTAAAGACCAGCTAGATAAATTATCATCTTATGTATTTGTTCTTATTCAAAAATTGTAAAACAGACCCTCTGGAATCCTTAATTCACTCTGTGAAAAGCGGCTTGTGGTAGGTTTACAAATGATGACTTGTGAGATTATAATATTTTCTAATTTCATCAATATTAGCTATTTTATCTGCAGAAACAGTGGCAACAGAAACACTCCAGATTACAAAGCCATATAAGTAAATGCACTACAATTACTAAAACTTATAGCATATCATTTTTGTTGACCATTTGATTAGATTAACCAATGCAAGTTCTAGATTGCAACTTATGATTCACCATTTCTGAAACTCAGGGCTGATTCTAGTATTCAAATGTTTTGTCTGATAAAGCTATTCATTCCCCCTTTTTGCCAGGAGAAAAAGCACTTCAGTACCCAAATACATGAACTGTTCAAGATGTTTTTTCCTCATGTTAGCCATAAAAATGTAAACATCGTGAAATAAATCTCAGCCAGCGCTGTCAGTAAACGTAATCTTCTTGGCAATATCAGCCAACAATATTATCCCCATATGAGAAAATTACATGTTGGGTTGTACTCTTCTGAAGAATATTATTCTTTAAGTGGCACAACCAGGGCTTTGAACTTTACTTGTGAATTCAGGTGTCAGAGGCTTCAATACCTCTGATTTATGTCAAAATAGAAAGAAAACTAGTGCTAGAAGAGCAAGATAACAAATAAAAATAGTACAGTGTATAATAACAGATTGTATTTATGCACAAGAATGATAACAAAAATAACTAAAAATTGTGTTAAAGAAGAGTAAAGATTGAGATTGTATAAGAGTAGTGCAAACTGCATTAATATAAATCTAAGAATAGCTGCAAGGATGTAGGTGAGCAGCTGCCAGGGGTAAATGTTCAGGTTGAAGCTTGTAAACAATCTCAGATCACTGCAGGGTCGTCATTACAGCTCACAAAGTGCGGCAAGAACCTTGTTGAGTTTTTTGGAATGAAAGTATTCAAGTATAACAATTATGTACATTGTGTTTTGGGTTTCTTTGCCTTAAGGTCGCAGAGTTAACCCAGTGATCCCAGTTGTACACGCGTTCCACTACTCTGCAGTTACCATCAGCAATTAGTCGTCACCCTTTCCAGCTGTGCGCATTTCTGTATGTTTACTGACTTTTTGGATACACTTGTGCATCGTTGCCAGTAAATATTATAAAAACATACCCGAGATTAATCTGTAATTTAAGTCACTCAAGTTAAAACCATTACAGCTTAAAGACATTTTAATCTGTTGCCTTGACTCGCATTAATACAAATCAGGTCGTAGACTTACTCTGTTCCCTAGCTGGGATGCTAGGCTAATGTTAGCTTGTCCATAGCTTGTCCATGCGTGTTAACGTTTGCCGTTTAAGGGCGCTTATGTAAGCAAAGATAACAAAGGAAAGTGTGGTCTCCTTTTTGCGAAACCTGTCAAATTCACCTTTTTCTCTCCGTGTGGTTTGTTATGTTAGCTTAGCATGCTAACGTCACCTGTGGCCTTGACAGATAGACGAGGCCTGGTCCCACCGACTGTGTGATTTCTAAAAAGAATGACTCCGAAGTCACGCTTACCTTTAATTGTGTGTTTAAAACGGAGGGGGGTTTTAGATTTGAAACTTCAGGTTTCTCGTGAGTTTGAGCGCAGCTGCTTTTAAATGCCTTTCAAGCAGACCTCCATAACCGGATAGAGGAAGAAGGAAAAGATAGAGGAAGGTTATAAAGAGCTACAGTAACGTGGAGGGGGGAGCAAACAGCGCCATCCTGTGGTTGTTTTATTACAACATTTAATACAATTTTCCCATTTATTTCCATTAAGCAGCTAATTGTGTGAATGCATTCACACTATTGTGTTCTTTAACACATCACTGTTACTCCTTTGTTTTAAGGTCAGTTTTTTAAAACCTGTGATGTAGATTTAATCCAAATTTAAATAATATGTTTTGAGTACAGAACCCCCTCCTGTAATTTTCAAGATTCTGACAAAAAGCTTTACTAATCAAAAACATTTTGGTTCTTTGGGATATAATAATGGATTTGCGGTTCCTGGTCTTCCCTGTCCTTAGTGCCTGTGATCCAGAAATCAATCTTAGCAGCCAGCAGAAAGTGTCTCATTTCCTGAGGTATAGATGAGAAGTGGCACAAAGCTGAAATATAAAAATATTGTCAGGAGAAGGACTCTTCAAACAACTAGTTCTATGCATTCATTTGAAGTTATTTGACATGCTGTGATCCAGCTTTGTAAGCTTCACTGTGTGTGTGTGACTCTGTTTTTAGGGTTTGTCAGATTGTACTGTGTTGTAAACTGAATTAAAAATAGTCCTAAATATAAAACATGTCATGAACACTTGTTTTAATATCTGAGACAATAGAATAGAGCTGTGGTTGGGTTTGAAGTCTAGATTTTTTTATTATGTTTTTTAATGTGACTGCTTTCATATTTTAATGGTAAAAACGTTCCTCCTCACAGCATCGATGATGTACCAGTATTTTGTGAAAATTGTTCCTACCATCTACGTGAAAACTGACGGCGAGGTTAGTCGAACTGTCTCTTTATGTTTACTCTTCAAATGCACCAAAAGCATAATATGTGATTTTAAGAAGTTATTTAATTAAAAAACAACAACAAACACATAAATTACAGCCTGGATTACTCAGGTTTTTGTTGTGTTTCGGTTTTCACTTTTTTCACCAGGTGGTAAAAACAAACCAGTTCTCAGTGACCAGGCACGAGAAAGTGGCCAACGGGCTAATAGGAGACCAGGGGCTGCCAGGCGTCTTTGTTTTATATGAGCTGTCACCCATGATGGTTAAATTCACAGAGAAACACAGGCAAGTTGTAACAGTAGCTTTCATTATTGCTGACCGTTTTTCAAACACGATAAGTTTTTACATTGTGACTCTGCCACAATGTAAAAAGGTCATCTATAAGACTCAAGCTACCTTCATAGGCCGCATCCTTCGAAGGACCCGGCCTTCACAGTCTACGTGGGCCGGGTCCTTCAAAGACCGGGAAGGCTGTAAGTGCGAGGCTGTGAAATGGGGACGGTCTAGCCTTCAGATAGGCTGGCGAGAATACCAGGATATCATTATGTATTTTTTGCCAAATCTAAATACCAAATAATTTCTCTCTCGCTGTTCAGGTCCTTTACACACTTCCTAACAGGAGTTTGTGCCATTATTGGAGGAGTATTTACAGGTCAGTGGTGCTATTTACATATGCTTTGTGTTATTACCTGTGCAATAAAATATGTATATATTATTAAAAATGTAATCAAACTGTGTCTCTGTGTTTATCCTGCCTCCTGACCTGTGCAGTGGCCGGTCTGATCGACTCGCTCATCTACCATTCAGCTCGTGCCATCCAGAAGAAGATAGAGCTGGGGAAGACATCCTAACAGCGCTCCCCAGTGGCCTCCACGGTGCAACACAGACCAAGACAATGACAGAGCCAGAAGGACAGAGAGAAGAAGGGCAGAAAGGTGGAGGGAGAAGTTTGAAAGCGGGAGCACAGCTCTCCATCTCTCTGTCTTCTCTTAGGTCGAGGGAGAGAAATGCAGAGAGAGACAGAAGTTTTAAATCGTCCAGGTTTTAAATTTCTCTGCCTCTCTTTTTGTTCTTGAAAAAGTCTGGAGAGGAACTTGCGCATTTTTGAATTTTCCTCTCCACACAGGACAGAGACAGAATCAGAGATTGATTTTTCTGTGATTGATTACAAGCACAGCAGCAGATGCACACCCAGCCTCCGGGGGGAAAAAGGACCTGCGCACCGGTCCACTGTCAGATCACTACACCGAATGATTGTTAGAGAATCGTGGTTGACCCCAGTGTCTAGAGGAATAAGAAAGACAGGCCATCTATCACTTATTCACTTCATGTAACCTGGACTCACTGATGACATTTTATAAAATTGAAGCTCCAGTAGGCCTTAAAAGTCACAATCATGTAAAATACAGTTCGTGGTCTTGGTCTTCAAACTTTTTGAGATTACAAACTCATTATTTTGGTTATGTTTGTCTTATTTTATCTTTCTTACTCTCAGCAAGTTCCACAAAAAGAGCTAAACCAACCATGCTCCATTGCTGCCAACTGGCTGTTTTGAATAACAGTTGTAAATCAAATGAATGAAGCTAACTAACCAGCTATTTTAAGAAGTAACTGGGCAGTTGGGTTTTTTTTTTTTAGTATTTTGTATTTAGATAGTCACACATTTGTTGCTTTTGGTCTTTTCAAAAGGGATTTATTACCAAGAAAAATATTCAATTTAGTCTGACTTGCAAATTCTCATCACATGTTCCCTTTATGTCTGTTTCTGTACAAGTGAGAAGATGAATTTAGTGTTTAAATATTGCTAAAATGTAATTAACCCCTCTGTCCCTCCAAAAAAAAGAGTCACGCTAACACCTAGTTGATTCCTGAGATGCACTTTCCCAGTATATTAGTTTCAGTGTTGTTCCTGTGTTGAATGTCTAAAAGTTCAAATACAGCGCATAAACAAAATGTCCGGTGAAAAGATGAAAAATGTCATTTTCACCAATTTATTCTGGCGATGTGGCCTGCAGGTCTTTATCAGAGCTCGTATAAATACCCTGGCCATGTTATAAACCAAGCAAGACCTGAGTGGAGTAAAACACAGGCGTGCTAAATAGATGACAGAAATGTTTCAGTGTTGTATAAATGAAAGCTGTGTAGCCCAGCCCTCAATCTGTGTGTAGCTGGGAAAAAACGAAATGATAAAATCAGAGCACTACAAATATTCCCACATAATTTAAAGACACTATGTAAAGACGTCTGATTTTTCAATCTGCTTTTTTGAGTTGACTTAAAATAGCCTCATGTCGGTGTCCTCCATCATTATTCCACCATCAGAGACAGCTGTCTCAGATACTCACCCCTCTTTCGGCACAGCATTAGAACTATTGGAATTGCTGAACAATAAATAAATTCAAAGACGTGATTAAAATTTTTACTTTCTTGCTAACAGTTATAACATTTAATGCCTCAAAACTATTACTGGAAGTTGAAGGAGTCATTAATTTAAAAATTCTACATATGGCGGCTAAAAAACAGATGTCAGGACTGATTCTCTGCCCACCTGATAACCGAGGAGGGAAAACTAATGGGGATTGAATAAAACTCCCTCGGATTTACTGCTGGAATATTTGTTTAATTGCACCGTTTCCATCTGTCTGACTTTCATCAGGTTTACACACATAGGGACACCATCTGAGTCTGAGGATTACTGGTCTGAGGTTAGTGTAAGAACTCGACGCTATGACATCTCACCGGGTTGGAAAGAAAATACAAAGATGAATCACAATAGCTGACTGGTGGTCTGTGGTTCTAATGACACATCTTCCAGACTGCACTCTACATATCCTCCTCTCCTCAGCATTCCCTTGACCGTTTTAGTCATTCAGCTTTCTTTTCCCCCTAAACCTGAACAGTGAGATTTGGTCACATGACATTTTATAGCGACTGTCAACAGAAAATTGTTGTAATTCGTTTACGGTTCTAGAGGAAGTTGCCTCCCTAGAGGCCAAAATGACCCCTGACTCTTCCCATAATGTGACTTGGAAATGAAATCTTTCCCATGATTTTACCATCATTTTTTGTTTTCGGGATATGTGCAGATGCACTGATCACTGCCTCAGGAGAGGGGCTGAATCCAACAGTTCAACACTTTGAACACAAAAAACGATATTCTTGAATTAGAATACCGAGGGAAGCGGTTGATTTGCTGAGGTTTGTCTATTTCTCTCATACAACGGGGTAACTAAAAATAAATCTGCTCACTTAGACTGCGGTTAAATTATTGTTTGTTTGTGAAATGCGGATGTTAAAAATTTGGTGCAGCCAGTAGCTTTAGATGACGATATTCCTCCTCATCCCCGTGACCCGAGTGTTATTCTCACCCAAAAGCTTCAGTCATTAAATGAGAGGGGTCAGCAGGCAGCTTCAAACCACAAGAAGAGAGCGTGTAAATGTTGGGTTGAGTCTGACTGTGTTCCTGACTCACATGTTGAGTCACCATGTGGTGTCCAGATGTTTCTGCCAGTTTGAACTTCGCCCCTGTTGTTTATTCTGAAGATCATCAGACTGAACCGAAATCTGGGTTTGAAATCGTTGGTTTGGAAACGATCTTTTCAGGCTCGGCTTACATCAATGATGAACAATTTCAAGAACATGCTGTGAGCTTTTTTGAGCCTTGAGTTGAACTGAGGTTTTAGTTCATTTCATAATTTTGGGGGAAGACCAACTTTCAGTCCAGTGTTGGGTATCTTTAGCTTTAGATTCTGCAGCTTGGAACTGGGAATCAGAAGCTCTCCCTCCTGCTGTGTTCAAGGAAAGCTGGAAACCCTCAAAGTCTCACTGGACCTCTAAACTCAAAGTTCAGTTTTCTGTCAATGCAGTGTTGGCCAAAAAAAGTCAGTTGCAAAGTCATTACCAGATTTCCTCCCAGTATTGATGTTTGTTTATGCAAATAACTTCTTCACAGTTCTTACTTGATCAAATCTCATCAAACTGTCCAAGTTTAAACTTGTTCTCAAATATGGTTCAAGTTATACCCACCTTCTGTTTTAACTGTTCCACATATTGAGTCATGATGGTCTTAGGAGGACGGCAAAACATGGTGTGAATCTGTGACTGAAGCTCATGTCAGTGTGGTGGGTCCTGCTTGTTATGACTGTATACTCTAAGGATCTCTCTGTGTGTAAAAGCTTCTGAAATCTGGTTGATTTTGAAAGATCCCGGTTGTTCTCAGTTGTTGATGGTTGTTTTGTTGCACCTTTTAACATCATAATCAGGGGCAGGGGTCGTGTGTGTGTGTTTGTGTGTGTATGTGAGAGAGAGGGAGAGTGACAGAGAGAAATGTATTTATATTTTGATTGTCCTCAAACAGTTTTTAAAATGACAGACAATAAATGTTGAATACACCAGCTTCCACTGTGTGTGGGTTGTTGTTGTTGTTTTTTTTTTTTTTATTCCATCCATCCGTTTTCCTAACCTCTTATCCAACTGAAGGGAGTGGAGGGATAGAGTTGATGCTAGAGGCAGGGTACTCCCTATACTACACACCCCCACGTCCACAGCCAATTTAGATCTAACATGCGCGGAGGACGCCGGAAAGCCTAGAGAGAGGGGACGGTGCCAACACTGCATCACTGTGCTGGTTTTAATATTGTAATGTAATCTTAGTACAATCTGTACAATTAATCAAATCAAACCAGAAGCAGAGTTTGGATCTTTCATAGGGAGCTATTATACTTATTTCCAGCTCCATGGTTTGGTTCTTGGACTCTAGATTAGCTTTACATGGTCAACAGTTCAAAATAATCCTTATTTATCTTATGCCTTGGTGTTCTTGTGTGGAGATCCTAAAGACAAACATGGGCACAGCCTCCATGTCCGAAAAATTAAACCAGTGCTGAAGTGTCTAAAACTTGCATCCTATCTGAAAGCCACCTGATGGTGATAGCTGTGGTTCCAAAAAGACTTCCTGTCTTATAGAAGTCTATGGGAAAGTGGATCTTATCTTGACCTCTGTTTGTTTATGGGCTCAGTTACTCATTTGAACTCATCCCGAATGAGAAATTAAGCCTGTTATATAAATTTTTGTCATACTATGTTTAAAAAATGGAGGATTATCTGTGCTATGAAACACTCAATGGCTAATGATTTGTCGCATCAAACTGTTTGCATGTCCAATTGAAAATCTCTGAATCCCTGCATTAGCCCTATGACAGGCTGCAAGGACTCAGAGATTGGGCATGCAAAAAATTTCAAAGGATTCAAACCAGAACCTGTGAAACCAGTAGGTGATGGAGCTACATCCATCTTTCATACCATCTGTGGTGCATTTTCTCAGATTGTCCTCTGAAACAAGCTGTTTTACCTCCCTTTAATCTGGCTTTCAACTAATTGGCTGTCAAAGACATCATACAGGGAGATGAGCAGAACTAAATATCTGAAACCGAGTCCTTAGAGCTGAAGCCTGAACTTTTGGTGGGTAGGCTTTGCTTGTACATAGACTGGCCTCCTTATTTATTTTTGGCCTTTATACATTAATTTGTTTTGTTTTATTTGGGTTTTTTTTTTTTAACATTTTTTTCTTAATTATAACATCTTGACCCCAAAGTAAGGCAAAAGCCTGGAAGATGCTCAAGACACACAGTGCTAAAGCACTAAATTACTACTCCTGAGATTTGAGCATCTTATATTTGGCTTGCCTTTATCATAGCAGAGCTGGGATTTGTGACTTTAATTGTCCTGCTGAATTATTATTTTTCCATCTTTACATAATAAAGTATTAAATACTTTCCTTCTTATTTCTTAATCGGCAGTAGTTACATCAGCCACTAGATGGTGACTATATACTTCAACCAGTCCACTTGTTTCAACTGTCCACACACACACACACACACACACACACACACACACACACACACACACACACACACACACACACACACACACACACAGAGCGATGGAGCATCTGAATGAAATTACAGCTTGCTTGAGTAATTTCCTGTGTGTGTGTGAGAGTGTGTCAGAGCCACGCAAGGCTGAGCAGTTCAGTGTTACAGTCCACAGACAGTAGTTGGATACTGGAAATATAACTGTGTCTGGGTCATAGTGCTCTGTGAGTGATGTGAACTCAGTCGCATGTACCTAATGAGCCCCAGAGGAAACAAAAGTGCATATTCAAGTTCATAAAGCCCTGCCTCAGCTGTTGGGTCGTGACTTTATGTGGGGTCATTTCCCATCCAGATGTGGTTGTAAGAGATTTCTACCCATGACTGTGTTTTTGGTGAAGATCTGTGAACATTTAAAGCAGTTTCTTAATTAACTCAACTGTTTTTAATGAACTGATGATCTTATTTTAAATTGCAGAGTTTTTAAAATTATTTTTTTCAAGTTTTCTATGACAAACACAACACTGCAGCCTTAAAAGACTTGCTTAGTGCTTAACAGTTTGAAGTATTATGTGTTTAATAGTATTTTTAGGGCCAACTTGATCCAGACAGCCGAGAGCTGTATACTTAGAACAATATGGTCCCCCGCGACCGTGAATCGGATAATCAGAAGAGAATGGATGGAGGATGTTATCTTACAATATTTACTATTCTGGCTTACCTGCTTTCTGTCTTGGGCGGTCGAGACATCAACCTGAGGCCATCTTTGGGTTTAAATTGAGGGACGATGTGACACCTGAAAGGTCTTAGGTTTAAGGCGTTGTTGTTTGTGTTTTCAGGCTGAATTGTCCTGATCTCTGCTCCCTGGATTATACTGAAAAGTAGCTGTTTGTTTCACTGATGTCTGCCTGGACTTCGCATGTGTTATTGGTGCCCTTGTAATGTAGTATCTGCATGTGTCAGAATAAATTAATGAATTAGAGGGCGCATTTGAGCCCAACATTTGCCCTGATGGTTAAACTGACATCACATTATGCCCAAGTGGATCCTCTCAGACTTTTGGGCGTGGAAAGTCCTACACTGGTGTAAAAAAATGCTTGAAATGAGCACAACCTTTTAACACTGCATTAAGTGCTGCTGTCAAGTCAGACTGGTTTCTGAAGAGGGTTCAGAGGTCAGGTTTGACTACAGCTCCTGGTGCAGTTGCGAAATGTCAGCAGCTTAAGAGCACTTACAGCTGGTGGCACCGTGGATGTAAAATCAAGATAAGTTTAGGGATTGTTTTCAGGCTTTGATGTATTATGTTAGGTTGAGTTTATGGCTGGCCTGGGGTTCAGCTTGTTTTTATAGTGGGTGATTTGTGGGTTTTGGCTGTGGGTCAGGTAGTAGAGCAGGTTGTCTGCTAATCTGTGTGTAATTCTGTGAATGAGATTTTTAGTAAAAAGGTGATATTTAAGTGCCAGGTTATTTACCACTGGTCAGATGTTGTCAGATGACCCGCAGTCATAATTTTTTTTTATTGAAAAGATTAACCTTTGGTCACTTTTTGTTGTGCTTTAACACTGTGATGGCCCATTGCATCTGTGATTTACTTTAAGTCATCTGAACTCTTCATAAAATAATCCCCTCTATCCGATGATGAAACATTTCTATCCTGGCAGGAGTGGTCTCTTCCATGAATTCAAAAGCCCGATCCACCAGACACAAGGGATTACTAAATTGTTCGAGTAGGCGTGCCCTATTTAAGCATCCAGACCAGCATCATCAAAACACCAAATGCGGGAATATCTTTGAAAAAGTGGGCTCCGTCCCTACAGCAGAGATTCAGACTTTTGGAGAATGCTCCTTTGGCAGGTTGTTTTTATTAGTCCTTTATTTATCCAGGTACAAAATCTCATTGAGATTAAAAATCTCATTTCATCTCAAGTCCTGCATCCACATGTGGCTCTGAATCACTTTGTCAGTAACTTTCAGAATAATCCTGCCAGCTCAGAGATAATCTAAGACAATCACATGACCTCTTAAAATATGTATTAATGTAGCTGTTTATTTTTGCAATTTCCCCCCAAAAAACAAACAAACCAAAAATTTACCATGTGTGCATGGTATTGCCATTTTTTTCAGTGCAGTTGAAGGGTTGAGCTCGGCCGTTTTCACACTGCAACTCCTCATCTGCATCTCATCTGCAATTTGAGTTGAAATGACAGATCTGGCATATATCCTACATCTGTCTGGATCTCATGAGGAAAGAGTGAAATTTTCATACACTCTAATGTGTTGGGTAATGTTATGAGTTTCCTGCAAACTCATTTATGTCCCAATACTGAAATTAAACAGGCCAAATAAGCTGTTATGATACTGTAGAAACGTTTGTATTCATCTGTGCACTTTTTCACATACTTTTTCAGTGTGGATGAAGTCACTTGAGGTCTCCACTTGCTGGCAGTAAGTGCTATAACAGCATTTCCACTGAGGGAACAAACTAACTCTTACCCAACTCGTCTTTCTTGCTCGTGTGTGATTTATTATTTGTGAAGTCTGAGAACAGATTACAACAAATCTTAATTAAACACCTACGCGCGCAGTACCTCATACGGTGTCCCACCCTTCAGCACACACCCTTCTGTGGCTGTGAATTCACATGCTGTAAACCCCTCGCACACACACACACACTCGCACAAGCACACAGACACATTTTATGATAACCTTAAATTATCATTATCGACTTTTGCTCATCTTCACACACAGAGACAAAAGGTCAGACAGAGTTTGCGTGTGTTTAGGGTATTTTGTGGCTTTGGAAATGCCAGATGTGTGCTGCGCTCAAACTGTAGAGGCTGGAACTGATTAAAAATTGAAACCTTTTCTGCTAGTTTTCTGTCTGTGGGATTAAGCAGCAAAGATGAGAAAAAGAAGAAATCTAACTTTAACCCTGTAAAGCCTGAACCATAATGTACCCCTTCTCTCACACTGTAGTTGCTGGAAAAAGCTCCAGCCCCCTCATGACCCTGGATAGATGGATGGATGCATGGAGGTTTTATTTACATATTTTTTGCTAAAACTGGCTGTTTTGTGTATTGCATAACAATATATTGTGCAATTTATTCAGGTTTTTTAATGGAAAATTATAATGTACAGGTCTAGAAACCACATGTATAAAATATGACACACTTGACATTGCAGGGTTAAGATATTTCAAGCAGCATGGCCTTATTGTGGTATTGGAAACAAACAAACAAAGAAAGAAAGCAGCTTTAGCCTGCCTACAGCTGCTGTGCATCTGCAAGATGCTTTGCAACCCACTTCTACCCCAGCTCACCCTTTCATTATACCTAATTAAAGTATGATCTGTTGTCAGTGAGGCCTGATTGGCACTTCCTGCTGCCTTCACCACTTCCAGCTTCCCACATATAAACATACAATGACAAGGAGCTCCCAGGCCAGAGCCATGCCATGTATGCCCATGTTACGAACCTGCATTGTATGTCTTTGTTTTGTGCAATCAAGCTCAGGAGTGACTGGTTCCAGCTGGAGGACCCGCCCATTAAATGGAGGCTGGAGCGCTGCGGCGAGAGAGGTTCTTGTGTTTCTCCCAATGTCCAAGCAGTACACCTGTGGCAGCCGCTGGCTGCGGTCACTTGGTGACAGTTGAGGAAGTGGAGTGGGTAGGAATGAGCTGCCGTTTCTTTTAATCACCCGTTTTCTCCTGTTTTTGAGTAAGTTAAGGAGGTCATACTGTCTTTATTCAGTTATTATTTAATCAGTTTAGCTTTGTTTTGTTTATTATTTTGGTGTTGCCCGTTTCCCCCTTCCTATGTGTGTCCCGTTTTACTTCTCTTTGTGTTTCCTGCTTTATTTTGAAAGTCTTGTGTTTCCATGTTCAGTGTGTTTAGTTTTGCTTCCCCTCTGGCATCATGTTGATTTTTATCAGCTGTGTTTCCCCAGGTGTTTCCATTTCCCTCTTTACCTCTCTCTTGTGTCTACTTTTGGGTCCACACAGCAAACACACCAGCCCACCAGGTAACATTTTCATTTCCTTTAGCCCTCGGATTATTGAAAACACCTCAGATACGATTCAGGAAAAATTTCCCAGATCTGGAATTGTACAGAATGTTTTGTAACAGTCAAGGGAGTAAAGAATAGAAACAAAGAAATTGGTTGAAACAGAGTCTGATTGTTTTGTTTAAAAAAGAAAAGAAAAAAAAAGGAAAAAAAGGAAAACTGTTCTCAGTCGCTGTTATTCTAGAAATGATCTCATTACTTCACTTCCATTAAACCATTATGTCTCCCACCCTGTGTGGAATGAAAAGGAATAGTTTTCTCTTTTTTCTGCCTTCCCATTTCCCATCCTTGCAGCTTCCAGAAAACTGACGCATGCACTGGAACGACTTTATAAACAAATGAGATAAGATTAAATGTTACTGTAGAACATCTCCCACTTCTGCTCTCGCTTACCCTTAGATTTTCTTCTTCCTCCCTCTTCGGGGAGGTTTGCCTGTGATCTTTAGACTGTGATTATCAAGTTTGACTGCATCAGTGATAAAGTGGACAAAATTCCTGGAATAGTTTGTGTGCTGTGGTCACTATACTTCAACACTTCCATGTACATGTAGTGCTTTTTATAAGCTATTACAAGAACACATTTCCAGTAAAATCTGGAAAAGTGGAGTGTGGCTCATATTGTACTGTGACAAAAAAAAGAGATTTTGTCCTGCTTTATTTGGCGTAGTGCTGCAGGTTTCTTTCTCAAAACACCTTCACCACTTTCTCCAATTCACCTCCAGGTAAAGCTGTTTCCTCATGTTGTGAAATGGGGGTGTGACAGGTAGGTAGATACGATGCAGACTGCACTACCTTCTTAATCCAGATTCATTTTGGTTCACGAACATTTGCACAGTGCAGCGCACATATTTCCTGATTGTGACAGTAGTTTTAAATATTTTTTTTGTGCTGGGTAATGTATGGATAGCTCATTTTACTGGGATCAAGGAAATAAAATAAATTACAAAATGCTAAACAAACTGTTCAAGTGCTGTACTATCTTATATAATATGCAATCTCCTTCTTGTTTGAGCTAAACACTAAAAAATACATCTGATTTTAATCATTTTCATAGGTATTTGGTCATAAAAGCTAATAAATTTTAATTTTGACCCAATGATGGCATTAAAGGAATCACAATAGTTTCCAGAATTCAATCTCTGGGCAACAAGCTTCAGTGAAATCAATAGCAACCTTTATTGCTATTAGAAGAATAAAGTTTTCCGTCACAGTTAGGGTTAGGCATCAAAATACTTGATTTGATTCAGAAAAATTATCTTGGTTTGAGTTTGAATGGACACATTCAGCACTATTAAAAATCTCTTAAGTCTGACAGGCAGAAAGCCCTGAGAGCAAAGTCCTCCCATGTGCCAGTTCAGCTGGTAATTGTAGGTTATGAAAAGCCAAACATGCCAAACGTGGTGTAGAGCTGTTAAATTGGTACAATTCCTTATGGTTATATTTTTGTTACTACGGTACAGCTTGTACTCTTAGATTAAATACAACAGCAGGGCTGTAAGGGTCTTTTTTTTTTCTTGTGTCTGTGTTTTAGTATAAAGCTTTGAATGACATAAAACCATCAAAACTGATGAACACCAGTGATTCTTTGAGGTTTAAAAGCACATCAAGTCCATACTTTCTCTCTTTGTCAGCTGTGTGTGTGTTTGTGTGTTTCCACATACTCATCCACCGACTTCCTGTCTCTGGATTGTGATGCCATCAGAGCGAACCGCTGAACTATCAGCTGGGATCTACTAGCTTCGGATGTTAGCTTTGGGATTTGGGATGCGCGCGCGCGCACACTCTCACACACACACACACACACACACACACACAGGAAAAACCTCTCACAGTGGTTTGTTGGTAGAAAAATGAAAGGCGTAGTCAGTAGTTCTGGGGACCAGATGTCCTGTCTGGAAACCAGGAATGAAAATGGACAGAGCAGAGCTCAGTTTGTTACACAGAAAAGAAAAATCTGATGAATTACAAATAATCTATAACAGGTGGGATTATCTCTTATTACACAATTGCCAAGTTACTACACATTCAATATAAACCGCATCTACTTGCTTCAGCAGGTGGTGAATTCCCTCAGCGCAAAGCACTGATTTGGTGATTCACAAGTGTCTAGACATTAAGGCTAAAACTGAGCTGCAAATTGAATATTTCTTAGCATGTCTAGGATACACCTAACAATTTAAATACAGTCATTTAATGTTGTTGAACAACAGTCAGAGCATTTAACAGACAATTTAAAAAAAAAACTCCTTTCAGGCAATTCAGCCAGGTTTACACTGGGTGTTTGAAAACTATTGTAGAACACAACAAGCTTTAAGTTTGGCTTTCTATTAACTTCCCAGAATACAAAAAGCACTGGTACTGTTACAGCATTGTTGTTCACTGAAATAAAACTACCTGCTGATGTCCTAAATGTGCTAAATGAAGCTAAAAAGGCACTGGAGGTGTGACCAGAAAATTACCCCAAAACATCACCACAGTGCAACGCCCATCACTGTAAACTGTGCACCACAGTAAAACTGTCCAGTTTTACCTGCATTTACTTTTCTGTATAACCTGGACAATATAAACATCTTCTATTTTTTGTGAGATGCATAACCAGATAACTTACAAGTACTAACACGTCATACAGATGTACGTTTTAAAATAAAAATGTAATAAAAACTGTAGTTTTATGTTTTACAGCATCTGTACCTTTTTTTTTTTGTTTTTTTTTTTGTTATATTAGTTGTTATATTTGGTATATTTGGTATTTGTTTTATTTGGCTGAACCATTAACTACCTGTGTGGCATCAGCTATGAGGACTGCCAGGCTGGAGCCCATGAAAATGTATTTTTCTTGACAGCAGGCTGTTTTGCATTAAAATACCTATTGGACCTAATTATTTATTAACTAAAGGTGGAACATTCTCTGGATTATTCCAGCCCTGTTAGTTACTCTCATTTATGCTTGCTATTAAAAGATGTGATCCTCAATAAGGATGTGAGTCTGTATTTTAGTGTAATCTGGCATGAATCTTTCCTTCTGTTTACACTAAATGTAGATGCAAGATTGCAATGTCAAAAGTAACTTCCAAGTACAAAGCAATGGTGTTGCATAGTGAACTTACTTCTGTGGTCCTCTGGATTGTCATAATGTGGTCTCCTGTAATTTGGCTCATTAGCTCAACAACATGAGATATGAATGAATAGTTGTAGATTAGGAGGCAGAGCCTTCATCTTTGACTCCTCTCTTCTGTGGAACCTTTAGGCTTAAAACTTTCCTTTTAGATGAAGCAAATAGTTTGGGCTGGATCAGCTGATGCTGAACCTTGCGCTAAAATAGGCCAGACTGGAAGCTTCCAGTGATGCATTTTTTACTTGTGTTTAGAAACCATTTTGCATTTAATTATTATTAGTTACTATTAATCTCTGGCTCTCTCCCACAGTGTGTCTTGGCTGCCCCTCCCTGATGTTGGTTCTGCTGAAGGTTTTTTTTCTGTTAAAAGGGAGTTTTCCATTATATTGTCACCAAGTACTTGCTAACAGAGGGTCGTCTGATTGTTGGGGTTTTATTGTTTAGCTTTCTTTCACTTTTCACTGGCTATTTGTTTGTTTTAGTGAATAAGAAACAAAATTATTGTACACAAACTTCCCCTTTCCTGAAAGTTCAGGAAAGTCCTCTTGCCAGTGTTCATAAAAGACAATGTTCTAGATAAAAAAACACGATATGCATCTAACGCAGCCAAACAAAGGGTGCAACGGGTAATTGGTGTGAATGTTAGATGGACAGGAGGACCTTTCCTCCTTTGGGTATCCTGTCATTTTTGTCCAGTCTCAACAGCAATCACACAGGGTAACAGGCGACAAAGTGGACCAAAGGGATTTTGGACAAGATGACTGATGAACTTCCTTTACCGATTTCCTCTGCCAGCTAGATGCAGACAGTTTTAAAAATGACCATACTTCCCTTGATGAACAGACAGCTTCATTGACTCATGGTTGTCGTACGAAGCTGGTTCATTTCTCCCCACAACGAAAAGGAAAATATCAAACATGCACCAAATAGCACCAAAAAAAAAAAGCTGACCATCATTTTATTCTTAATTTTTCAGGCATTACTGTGCCTCTGATCTGTAATGACTCACGCTGAGGTTGTTCTGGGCTTTTCAGCTTATGGAAAAAAAACATCCTGATTTCCAACATTCCTGTGGGTAGTTAAAAAAGTCATTACTTTAACATGAGTAAATACCAAATAAATGTTCAGTGTTATAGATTTTCAAACTGTTTATAGCATGTCACTTTTCACATTGTTGATTTTTATAAACTACTATGGTATATGAATTTGGTTATTGGTCAACTAGGTATTGATAAAGAATTAAGTGCAGGAAAGTGTGTAAGTTAACATGTTGACTCATATGAATAACTCACCCCAATCCCACTATACAGTAATGAAAATGTCATGATATTGTTAAATAAAATTTAAAAAATTGATCATTTCCTGATTTCTGCTTTCTAAGCATTGCTTAAGACAAAGATGCTACATGGTGATATTAAAAGAGCACCAGTCAAATATCCAGTGGGGCCAAACAATCTATAAAATGTGCTGTAAATATAAAACGTGCTGTTCATTTCTACAACATATCTACAAATCCCTTCTGTACCATTGTATAGACTATCATTTATGTACTGTGCTTTCATTTTAGTACTATATCCTGACCACCGTAATAGTATGCATCTGTGCACCTTCCCTTCCCTGAATTAACAGTGTTTCTCCTGTGAGTTGTATAAGTGGATATTTGGTTTAAGACAAGTTAAACATTATATCTGTTTCTATAGTTTGTGAAGTTATTATAACATAGTGCTTATTCTGCAACACTTGGTTCAAGATGATGGCATACCAATGCTTAGACTTAGACAAAGCAAAATGAAGTCATTGCATTTGCTCCCAAAATCTCAGAAATATACTTTAATAGGCATTGAACTGGCCTCCAGCACCATTGTGAGGAACCTTGGAGTCAGTGTGTTGATCAGGATACGTCCTTTAACTCACACATTAAACAGTTATCTTAGATTTAGTCTTCGATGTATTGTTAAAATAATTAGTATGTCGTTACTGACAAATGATACTGTCTACAGTACTCAAAGGAGCTTGCAAAGAAAAGCGTCTGGACTTAAAGAAGTCCAGACGTTAGAACCTTAGAACTGAAGAAGCTTCTTCAGTTCTAAGGTCAAATTTGACCTTAGAACTGAAGAAGCTTCTTCAGTTCTAAGGTCAAATTTGACCTTAGAACTGAAGAAGCTTCTCGGATGAGAGGTGAAACGTCTTCATGTAACTTAAAGAAGTCCAGACGGTTTTCTTTGCAAGCTCCTTTGACTACGATGACCTGGATGACTGAGAACCTTCACAGACATATGTCTACAGTACTGTCATTTTTTGTTGTTCTCTTTGGAAAACCTTCAGTAGATCCAAAAAACAGAGAGCACTAACAAGAACCAGAAAGACATGAACATTTCCCCTTTATTAACTGCTCCTCAGTGGCTCCCTGTCAAATCCAGAATTGAGCTGAAAATCATTTTCCATACATATAGTTCTGGTTTCTATAAGCACAATGGGAGATGGAGCTTTTAGTTTTCAGGCCCGTCTCCTGTTAAACCAGCTCCTATTCTGAGTTTGAGTTCCTGTTGTCAAAACTGTCACATCCATAATCAGATATGTGCTCTGACTGCAGGTCTTCCCATGAAGCCCTTAACACTTCTTCTCAATTCCCTCTTTGTCTCACCCCATGCATTTACCCAAGACTTTTTGCATGCACCTCTTATTTCTGCTCTCATAGTTTGGATTTTGACTTGGATGTTGTTCATAGTCTTTCAAGCTCCAACCAGTCACAACAGATGGCTGCCTCTGTCTGAGCCTGGGTATGCTGGTGATCTCTTCCTGTTTAAAAGGAGTTTTTTCTCCCCACCTTTGCCAGGTTTTTGCTCATAGAGGATCATGTAGTCAGTAGGGTTCTGATACTAATATTGTGTGGTATAAACTTACAATATAACACATTTGCAGTGACTGCTGTTGAGAACTGGTGTTATTTAATTAAAACCAAAGTATTATTATTTTTTGCTGGTTTGCTTAATTCTCTGATGAGAAAAAAAAAAACCCAAGTGAAACATATCTCAGACTGCTTTGTCTGAGTTTCACTTCATGATATCCTAACAAGCTGTTTTATATTTAAACTTGAGGAATTAGGAGTCAGTCCTGACTCTTAATATCCCTCTTTTTCATTTTATTTATTTTTTTTCTTTTGTTAAGGAGGAACTGAAGGCAACAGACAGCTGTCTAATGAGTCAGTCTACCATCAACTATTCTGAGGAGGAACTTTGGGTTTTTCCAAAACATACATGTTTCAAACAATAATAATCATAATTACGAAGTTCTACATTCAGTGTTCTTTAAATAGCATGGATTCAGTCTGCACATGTCTGGCTGGCTGTGGTCAGACTGCTGACAAAACTGTTATTGTTAAATCAGTTACACACCCTCTGTTACACACTGGGATGTTTCCAGGTCACATTTCAGCTTTTTGAGAAATATTAGTGTAAGCAGCCAAAACAGAGTTTTGTACTTCGAAACAGGATTAGGGGCTTGGAGGGGTTACTTCAGGTTTAACACTGGGTTTTCTCACTTAACAAATGGATTTGGTGCTTACCAGAGTAGACTGTACACTACAAGGGCAACTTCTGCTGCAAAACTAACCTGCTCCAGAGTAGGTGATGTACAGGATGTGTGAGATTCATTTTGTAATTGAGAAATTAAATCAACTTTTAAATGTAAGACTTTCTGATAGGTCAGAAGGAGACTGAGAGGTGACAATCAGTGATGTCAACTGGCAGCAAAATAATTAAGAGGACTAGCATGAGGATAAGTGTTTCAAAAGGAAATACATTTCTCTGGTAATACTTTAAACATGAAATATTCACACTTTCACATTTGTGTGAAACAACACAAATAATAAGCGGGTAATACTTGAAAAACCCAAGGTCAGCATACTGTCTTACTGTAGAGAGTCTTCAGCCTCCACTAAATCCTCCTGTGGATCCTGTGGTGTTGAGAAGTGTTAGGAGAGAGAAAAGGCAGAAAATGTTGGACACACCTGTGTAGGCACCTGTAAATGCATTATCTCATAATGCATTATCTCATAATGCATTTACAGGGTTTTTTTATTGTTCAACTTAAATTATGGAAATTATTAGTTGTTGTTGTTGTTGTTAAACAAAACGTGATGAGTAGAGGTGGGCAGATCAATCCAAATATCGATTGTATCGATACCAACACTGGTATCAGTATCGGATCAATACTACCGCAAGTGAATCGATACTTTGTTTCTATCCTCAAAGTCCAGTATGTATCCCACTGTCCATCATTCTCTTTTGCAATTCCACGATGACAGGTCGCCAGTCTGTGGCAGGTCTAACACAGAGAGACAGCCAGTCAGTTTCACTCACATTCACATCTACAGACAATTTCGAATCCCCAATTAACCTAACCCCACTGTATCCCACTGAACTGTGTTAAATACATTTTTATCTTTTTTTTTAAAATGAAGAAATATCATCACGTTAATTCTTTATAGCCTATGGCAGATTTAAATGACAGAATACATCAAGACAGACTCCTCTCCTCTACACAAGCTCCCTTAGGTTAAAAGTATCGGTATCGGTATCGGCAATACTGTTCTTAATTTACTTGGTATCAGATCTATACCAAAATTTGCAGCATCTCCCAGCACTAGTGACAAGTGTCATTAGTGACTATGAATTTGTGCAATCATTATATTCTACTATAGTAATACATGGTCAGTATGATAGCACACATTCAGAGTTGGTTGCGTATTTTAAACTTACATGGTTTCAGTCTCATTTGAGTCCATCTCCCGTCTGCTTTGGCCATCAGCTGACCTGTGACATAATACAGAGGCTAACATTCAACAGAAAAGCCCAAAAACATTCTTTTATAGACTTTTTCAGATATTCTCTCTGACTCTATATTTATAGCCATATATCACAAAAAAATAGCTATTTCTCTGATTGTTGTTAATTTAGTCATTTTATCATACTAGCTAACACTCAGAGTGGATAACATTGCTTAAACAGGCCAGACAACTACTAATATTAAGCTAATATTCCATTCAGTCAACCCAGCAAAAAGTCAGATTTTGAGGCCCTTTCTTGTAATTTCACAATTTTGGATGAAATGACATTGGGATTAAACACTTTACAATTAATTAGTTGTTCTTTGTTAATACTTTGGGTTTGTTATACTAATGTGGCATCAGTAAACATGTCCAAAATCAAGCGTGTGCTGATAGCATACAGCATACAGTCTTATGGCAACTCTAAAGCCATGTTAGGCCTTAAATAGTAATATAATTCAACAGGACATCCCTAGCTCTACACTTTTATAGCTGACATTTTGCTATCTTTCCAGTCCTACTGACCACAGTGTCTAAAGCTCACCAACTTTAATCCAGTATTATTCATTTGCACTGTGAAACCTCTTTGGATTTTCTGCGCAAACGTGCACTGGGAAAGAGCATGCACTGGGAGACCACAAGTTGATTTATTGAGTTGATAAGGTAATGTAAGAAAAACCAAATAAGGAAATGATATCCTGGCTATACTGAGCTTCCCTCACAGCACAGGCACCAAGACAAGTGGGATATGAAATTACCACTTGTCTTGAAGGTGGGGGTGTAGGTTTCCTGTTGGTGCTACTTGAAAGTGATGAGCACAGCTCTAAAGTACTCAGTAAATGACGTATTGTACTCCTAGGACAATCATCTTTTCATTACAACATTCTGTTATGAATTGCACCTGAAACCGTATTGTGCGCCACTTTATATCATGCACCGTCTTCCCAAAATTGTTAAAATGCTAATGCATCAGGGTCCCTCCCTGTTTTTCCGACATTCCCTGCCTTTCTGGATTCCCTCAGTCCGCCCACCTCCTCCAAACAGGAGGTGAATCAGTTAATGTGATTCACCACACCTGATCTCCATTACCTCATCACAATCCTCGCTGGTTTATTTGTTTTTGTTTTTTACATTTCCAAACACGTGTTTGTTAAAAACACTCCACTGCATCTGGACTGCATTTGTGGATGGATTTGTGTCTTTTGTCTTTGTTCAGCTGACTGAAATGAATCACCAGTGAGCTTCCCTCAATGGTGACTTATAAAGGACCATGTTCATCTGTGAGTCACTGTGCTTTATTTACTCATTAAAAGCCTATTTAAAAAGTCAGTATGAGAGCAATTACCTTTGTGCACATTGTATAGGCTAATCCATTACAATGAGACACAACAGCTACAGAGCTTTAAACTGAATTAAGTGATTCAAATCAGCAAAATGTTCCCACCACAGCTCAGACTACAGACTGGGATATTCAAATGAAAAAGCTGAAGGTCACAGTATGATGAAGCCAGCAGAACTACAGAATCTGCTGAACTCAAAGATGCTGCACTGGGAGGTGTGGTCTTTTAAACTCATCAGAAAATGTGAAACCTTATAAGCAGGGTTTGTACCCTTTAAACTGTGCGTGGCAGGCCACCTCACTGAACTGCTGTGGCTCAAACGTGTGGTATCCACAGACAGTCCTGATTCTGATCTAATAACATACATGGTTAAATAACTTACCAGGTGTTTTACTTTATATTTATGGTGAGACCCAGTCATGCAGACCTTGTGGCTTCCCTAACCTGATAATATGGGCACCAAAAAATGCACGAGGTTCCATGTAAAGTAAACAGCGTGTTCCTGGTCTCAAACATTCCATCAAAACTAAACTTGACTTTATGGAAATGGACTGGAATTTACCAATACATTTAGTTATTCTATGCACTACATCTAACTTGTAGCCACGGCCAATTTGGAATTGCTATGCAACCTAAGGTGCATGTCTTTGGATTGAGGAACTAAACCCACACAGCCACAATGAGAGCATAGAGACTCCCACAGAGAAGGCCTCAGAGTTTCATAGTTTTCTACTGTGAATCAACAGTGCTGACCACCGTGCCACCCATCGTCCAGCACTGCACTTTACATACATACAACACCCTATTAAGTTTAGGGTCATAAGTCTTGTCTATGTCCAGAAAACCTTATTTTGCCTCTGCTCAAATCCATTTAAATATGCCAGGTGAAGCAAACAGCCAAAGAGGGGAACCTTTATGCTACATCTTGAGTGTTAAGGCTGGGAATGATGTCCCACTTATGACCATATTCCAGAATCAGTAGGTTGAAAATGTCTTGCTAGGTTGTCAGTGTGTTGCTTCCTAGCCATTGGTATTGCTAACAATACCTGGAGTACAGCATAAGATTCTTTTTTGCACTTTAAAACACTGCTGCATGAGTAGATCCTGGTCGGTGCTCTGCATAAACCTTAATAAGGGAGTAACAAATGCAAAGAGTGGTTGTACAAATTATAAGTTCTAAAGTTTTACTACTGTTTATGCACGCTATGCTAGCCTGATTTGGTAAAAGATTCATGCTGCAGATGCCCATCTTCCAGCTACAGCATACGAAAGGGCTGTTCTTTTCATGATGAAAAAACAACCTGGGTCAGAGTGCAAGTGTGCTGGTGTCTGTAATGAAGAAGGACCTTTAGCGCTAGCTTGGAGAATGACTGAAAAATACAGCTATTTAATCAAAGACATGTCTGGAGAAATGTACGCCAGCTAAGATAACAAACTCCTGGTGTAGTTTCTCAGCAAGTTAAGAAAGTCATGGTCTGCTGAATGGTGTTGCTGCTAAGCTGAAACAGAACAAAGAGGACTTGTTTGTTGCAGACAGAGTCATAGGAGGGGAAACATTTTTCCCGATATGCAACTGGAAAATATTTTAGTGCAATAAAACCATGTGTAAATGGATGGAAAAAATGCAATAATAGATCAAGTGTCTTTGAAATAATGCAACTGAGGTTGTGCAGGAGTTTCATGACTTTAAAGAACCCTTGAGGCTTAAAAAATCCCCACAGTTAATGTCAGCTATAAAAAAAAACCCTAACAACTTATAATTTAAAGATATGCCACAGCCATAACTAGAGGTGTGTGCTGCAACATCCACACACTGCAAAAGCCAAGTTCGTGTTAAGATAGTCTTACATGTAATATTAAAATTCTGACATTGATTTACTTTTTCTTTCTGGTTTTTAACACACTTAAGGATCTGGGATCATAGTAACATGACAAGACTACTGAAACATTTCAGACATTTTTACAGAGAACAGGTGAACCGGTGAGTCTGGACTCGTGTGATCAAGAAATGCACGAAGGGCTGCAGGACAGATGAAAGTGGGCGGACCTGAATGATAATAGTACAAGCTGCAAAAACAAATGATTTACCAATTACAAACAAACTGGCAACCACAGAAAACCAGCCTGTAGTTTTTTTTCTCCCTCTTACACACCATGTGACCCTACCATTCAATATCATTTTACTATTTCACAAGAAATATGAATACCAGTGCCACTGTCATGACCCTAAATTTGACACTTCTTCAGCAAGTAGCTATCTCAGTTTAGCACAAAGATGGGGAGAGGCAAAGCAGTTAGTCAGGGTTTAAGCAGTGGCAATAAAACCTGCCATTCAGCAGTGACACTTTGCATGTAAGTAAGTAAGTAAAATTTATTTATATAGCACATTTTACAGATTAAAATCACAAAGTGCTTCACACTAAGATCAGGTTACAGGAGGTTAAAAAAAAAGCTCCAAGTTGACCTCAAAATCACCCTCTTATGCTTGTTTTTCAGTGGTCAAACAGACCTTATGGGACCTACAGGCAGTTTCCCCCTCCAATTAAAGTCAGAGCTGACTGGAGATGTCATCACTCTTTACCACCTTCAAATCTAGTGATGAGTATGATGGGTGTAGGCATGCACAAAAAAAGTTTGATTTCTATGTATTCATTAAAACTTGGCATTTTAGACATATTGTGACATAATATAACTTGTTAGCTGTTACAAACTGCTTTTTGCGATCTTCTGGCAACTACAAATGATTTTGATTGAGTAGGCTACACTCTGACTAGGGAGAGTAGTGAAAAAGAAAAAAGGAGTGCTTTAATCTTCATCAAGCTTTGTCTCCAGAGGATAAATGTCATGGTCTATGCTCGCTCATGCTTCTGACACACTGTCTGTTGGACTAAAGCCATTATCAGACTCCTATCATGCAGTTTGATCCTGACATGTTGCTCCTGTTGTCCTGTGCAATCTGCAGACATGGTGGCTCCAGCAGCTTCTTCTCAGGGGGGCAGATTCATGCTGTGAAAGCACTCCAACCAGCGCATAGGTATCATGAGCAAATTAGACCTTATTCAGCAGCTTTCACTGGTTTGTATGGTGAAGCAGATTATGTTTTATTTGCTACTTTAACCCAATAGGAATGTACAGGCTCTGGCCATGAATATTGTTTTTCTCTTCCATTTTACACCTCTGAATGTCATGATGTTTGTAGGCTCATAAGTGCATATGTAAATGTAGTCCTGGTTGTGGGTGTGAGGAACATGAGCCTCCTGAGCAACAATAAAACTTTGCAACTTCATTGCATATTTTCTCAAGGAGCCAGAGGTGAATCATTTGTGCATTTTACACAATATGGAAGTGAAACTCCATTTTTCATAGCTTTTAAAAGCTAATGCAAGTATTTATTACTTGTCTTTTTTCCAGCAGAATTTGTGAGATTTATGGGCATGTGGCTTATTCAGCCTATGTTAAAATACCTCCAAGGTCAAACCAAAGCTTAAAACCACAGAGCCTGACATACAAAAACAGGAGAAAAGAGATAACAAAATGCTACACATTCCATATGCAGCTCTGACTACTTCCATGAGGGTATTTAGAATTGCCTCATACCGCATACTCGAGTACCTACATGTTCATGTTAACAAGCATAGCTACATGTACTACGCTACAAGTACCCAGATGAGGTACTCATAATGATTAGTTGACTATTTAAAGCTATACACCTACCACACACCAAAAGAGAAGAACCAGGCTGATTTGTTGTACGCATGTTTAAAAATGTGGGAGTGTGGTCAGACTGGACCGCAACACGCCCCTCCAAACAATTTGGAGCTTGTAGGAAGATGGTGGTGATGCAGCTTCAGGTTTGATACTAATAATATGTCACTAGTGTGGTGGAGATTTTTTGTAGATGTTAAACAATCCACCCACATGGGGCCACAAGCCAGTGTGCTCCTAGTTCCAGACCAAAACTCAGAAAAATGATGAGGGTTGAATCAGGTGAGCATCTAGTGTAAAGTCTTTGCTGAATCAAACACGCGGATCATCAACTAATAGAAGAAGGTTCTAGGAAAAGATGGAGACAGATGATCTGCTGTGGTGACCCCTAAAGGGAGATGCTGAAAAAATAAGAAGTTACATTTTTGTCTCCAAGTTGAAAACTTATAAAAGCACAACTTACTGTGTTGAATTCATGCACTTTGACTTTTGACTTTCATGTTTACTATGACGCACATAGTAAGCACATAGTATGCTGCACAAAAGGTGTTGCTTACATGATGGGGGCAGGTTTGAAAAAGAGAAAAGCCCACAAGCTGGCTGTTGACACCACAGCTGTCATGCTGGCCAATCAGCTTTCTGCAGCCACCTATTCAGTCACTCACATAAGCGTTCAAAAATACAAACACAGGGTTGTCACACGAGCTTTAGGTTGTAGTGCTTTTGCCTGTGTAAGGGCTCAAAATGTGTGCCAGTGAGAAAGAGCGCTTTAAATGTGGCCCTCCCCCTTCAGATCCTTTCAACTGAAAACTCTCAGCCCTTTTTTTTCTTAACCTCCCTCCACACATTCCTCCACGTGCTGTGTGGACGCCACGTCAGCTGTGTCAGCCTGACTCTGCACTGACTGTGTGTGTCTGTGTGTGTGTTTAAAGAGCTCTGAAGGACCGACTGCTTGAGTTTACAACCTGTGAGGCTTCCTGCAATAAATACCACGGAATCAAATAAAAATCGCGTTCAACAACTTAACAAAGTACTCTGTGAAAACTGAACTTAAACATACTGAGACCTTAAGAAGGAAAGGTCAGAACACATAACAGGAGACACAGACCAATCCTAAATTCAATGAGTTTGATTAAGGCTAGGGAACATGGTGTGCTTTTGGTTACATGTTGGTTAAGCCCCAAACAAGTGCTGCCACTGAGTAAATTTCTATGAGAAGTTAAAAGGAGTTAATTTGAGCATTTTTCCTCTGGCCTTTAGTGCTCCTTATCCATCTAGATTACTGTGGCGCACCCCGTTTTAGAGACATTGACTATAGCCTGCATTCTACCGACAGTAGTGGAAAAGCCCAAAAATGCATTTTAAAAACTCATCAGCAGCGTCTCTTTCCAGAAATCATGACTCAGTTACTACAAAAAATCTTTTTTGGTAGCAGTTTGACGTAAAAGCCTGCAGCTAACATTACAGGTCAGCTGAGTGTTTGAATACAGTTGCGTTGTAAGTAGCTGGATGTTTGTTTCCACAGTGTGACACGGTGCCACAGTTACTGAGTGTCATTTAGAAAGAAAAAAAGCCCATGATCATTTCTGCAAGATATTTTCTAATATCTTTTTTTTTCAGATGCATTTCTTGGCTTATTGAGCACCACACAGAAAGTGGCACGTTGTTCCATTATATTTTACAGTAGGCTTGCATTTCTCCAAAACTGGGCGACTCATTCAAAAAAAAAGTATATTAAAATAAATCCCTGGATGCCAAAGGATTTTGATTTTGAAACTATCCCTTTTGCCATAACCAAGGACTGGGTCAGATGTCGAGGACCAAGAAATACATAATAAGAGGTGGGCTACTGGAACAAGACACACATAGACTAGGACTAAGAACGTGAAAATGGCAGGACTGTCTGTGCAAAGATTCCCCCGAGAGTCTGCCACATCTGTGCTGCTTATGGATGAGAAGTTTGTAAGTCCCGATGGCATACACCTCCTAAAGTGGCCGAGAACAACAAGAGCTAATATCCTCTGAGAGTTTCAGTTCCAGACACATAAGCAGCTGCTGGCGAACCAACTGCAAATGTCGGTGTTTGACAAGAAGCAGACGAGAGCAGTACTGATAGATGTGGAGATCCCAGTTGACAGCAATATCAGAAAGAAAGAGAATGAGAAAACTGAGAAGTAAGTGGTTGAAGGAACAACTGGAGCAGATGTGGAAGTCCAAAGTGGTCCCAGTGGTACAGCATTAGGAGCTGTAACCCTCAAACTAGGCGACTGGCTGCAGCAGTTTCCAGACACAACATCTGAAGTTTCTGTCTAGAAGAGTGTAGTCCCTGGTGACAGCTAAGATACTGCGCAACTCCTTGGCCTCTGCTAGACAACAGGAGCTTAAGGAAGACAGCACCCATATGTAATATTTCATTCATATATAAATACAATTCAAAAAGCAGTCAAAAACATCTGGAACTGTTCCAAATGCCTCGAACAGTACAGCCCTTCAAAGCTATGTATGTAAGTGTAGAGGAGTAGGCATGGATGGCTATCTAGAGAGCAGAGTCAGGTGTAGAATCTGTGACGAAGCCTTTTTTTTTTTTTTGGTCTCCGGGGTGTCGAGGCAGCAAACTCCTGCCAGCAGATTCCTGCCTGAAATAGAGCGAGTGGAGGATTTCACTGACCTGACCCACTCAGCTGCATTGCACACATCATATTCTCTCCGATGACATAGTAGCACATTTATTCTTGGAGAGGACTCTGAATGAGGCATGCTACAGCTGCATGAGTGAAGGTGGGGCCAGTTGCTACAGTATAGCCGGCCAATCAGCAGTGTTGGTGCCACCTCTGCTTAAACACATGATCATGAGTGAAAGAGTGCCGTGTGGATCACTGAAATACGTTTTTTTTATTTTACAAAGGTGCATGTTTTTGGCTTTGTGACAGGAACTTTCTCCAAAGTAAACTCTAGAGAAAGGTCATTCTTTTTGTATTTTTTTCCATAAGTTGTATATGATATAGAGCAGGCTGGCATTTAGCCTTACAAATATAGAATGGCTGTGCGGCCAAACACAGTTCAGGCTCAGTGTCACTCTGTGAACACTTCGTCACTTTTCCTGGAGGGAGAAAGAAATACTCCCGCTGCCCAGCTGTCCAAAAACAGTGCTGGTGCTTTTGATTCCCAGAAGATCACCCAGTGAACCTGCTGAAGCAGGATAAGGAGGGGCGGGTAGGGAGGTCGTCAGGTTCTTGGGTTCTGTCCCAGTCGTGGTGAGAAGGAGCAGCAGGGGAATGTGTGTGACTGCAAAAAGCCGCCAAATATGGAGAGGATGGATAAGCATCCAAACACATCCCCTTCAAATGGATTGTGGTGTGTGTGCATGTGTGTGCACGTGGGGAAAAAGTTATCTTGATCTATACTAGTGTCAGCTGATGCAGGCAATGTATCATGCTTTTATCCAAAGATTAAATAAAAAAGAAAAAGAGACATGTTCAAACCACATGTATTTATGAACATAAAGGATAGAACATGATAAAAGACAGTAGAAGGTCTCAGAAATTTCATTTATTGAGCTGCAGTTTAACTATAGTATCACTTGTTATAAACGCAATTAGCCTATTAAATGTCCATTATTGGGCAGAATGGTGAAATGGCGGTTAGCACTGGGTTCCTGGGTTCAAATCCTCCACCTGGCTGAGGCCTTTCAGTGTGGAGTTTGCATGTTCTTCCAGAGTCCACAGGGGTTAGGTTCATTGGTGATTCTAAATTACCGATTAATCATCACCAGTTAAGTGTGAATAGTGGTCTGTGACAGACTGGCAACCTCATGAACTCATTATTGTTGATAATCAGTAATGTAACAATATTTTGTTACCAGGGAATTTGCGGTAAATGGAACATCTTGGTAAAAGGCACGTCTTTACTACCTGCCCTGCAGGCGGTTCAAACGTATTCAGTAAGGAGTGGTCAAAATCGAACTCAAGTTTAAAGATTACTCCAGCTTTTTGCATTAAATGTCAACGTAGCTGCAAACCCACACTTTAGGTGCAATAGTTAACCTTTGAGGGCGGCCCCTTTTCACATTTTGATTGCAGTCACAGAGTGGCAGAAGTGGATAAACACAACATTCTCACTGGTTATTTCATAATGTTTGCTGGTTATTAACCGCTCTGCAGAGTCTGCAGTCAAACACAGTTTTGACTCAGTGCCAGAACAACAAAAAAAAAACACACATTTTGCCAACCCAGTGCAGACATGTAATCGTCTTCCTCTCTCCCACGTGTTCTTGCTTTTTCTTGCTTGCTTGCTTTTGGTTTTCATTTGAAGAACACTAAAGGAGAAGCTACTTCTTTAATTTGCTGGGCAAACTCAGACAAGTGTGGCTGCTGAATGCAGAAGTGATGCAGCACAAATAAATATATAGCAGATTATGATAAAAACACTCTTGGGGTCATGATGATAAGTCAATTTTCTTCTAAAATGTGACTGAAGCAGCTTGTCTTTGCATTTCTCGCTCTCCCAGTCTTTCTTCTTGTAGTCCTAAAAATAAAGTCCAGTGGTAAGAACACTCCACCGCACTAACCCTGATCTCCCGCCCTTTTTCCACCCCTCCTCCTTCTGGTACGTCCCAGAAGTTCAGAGAATCTTCCACAGTTCCAGTTTCAGGGAATGCTGGGAACGTCAACAAGCTGCCAGCTCCAAAAACTGTGGCTGGCCTTAGACACGGTCTGCCTCCTTCACATGTAGTTAACATGTGAGATTGTTAGCTGCCAAACATTCTGTATGTTTGTACTTCTCCCTATCTGATTGGTCCACTTCAAGTTTGTACAGCTACCTTATTGGGTGGCAAGAGAACTTTGTGTTCCTGCAGCATGTGTACCCAGCAGCACAAAGCATCATTATATCTAATGAAAACTATTTTTATACAGTTTTATTTTTTATGTTATCTTTTACATTTTCTTGTTTTATTTGTGAATATGTTGTAAAATGTGATAATCCATCTTAAACTGTCCTTTTAAATTCATTCTCTACTGTCAAATCCTTAAATAGCAGCAAAACTGCAGCTGATAGACTGAAAACTAAAACTACCCTGAGCAGGTTATGTTCTGAGTTAGGTATGATATAGACTCTCTTCTGGGAGTATACTTTTTATAGGTGCAGGCTGTTACACCATACCTTATTGAAACTACTGAATAAAGCATGAACTGTGTGCCTCATCGGAGTGTCCAGGTATTATTTTAGTCATTTAGGAGATGTACTAAACTAAACTAAACTAAACTAAGAAACTATGTTCTTTATACATTTCTAGTCATCTTTTATCATCCTCTGATAGTGTCTCTGATTGGAGAAGGTGGCGCTCGTAGGGATCATTTTCTGTGGAAGAGTCATATGACTCCTTTCAGACTGACCAAAAGGAACTGAAGATTAATTTTACCTCAGAAGACCTTTTTGGAGAGACGCTGTCACTAGTGTAGGTAGTGGTAATGCACCTCTACCCTAGTTGCCAACCACCAATAAACCAAGAAAAAGAAGAAGAACTGCGTTTTACTTCACACATGCTGCTTGACATACATTTGAAATTGATTTAGTTGGGGGTTTGCTGTGAGATAAGGTTTCTTTGTTCACTTTTTGCTTTTTTTAATTAATTACAATGAGAACTTTATTTTAAGGTTATGAAGCAACTGTCTGTTTTAGTGTGTTTTTCTCTCTCTGTTTTTCTAACCAGTGGAAATGCTGTGGTAAGTAATTGTGGTTTCTTCACTGCTCCTTACATACAACACATGGGCCTCAAAGATGGTGGTCACTTGAAACGCTTGAAAGATTTTTGCCCTTTTTGGGTTGCAGTAAGTTGTGGTACAAATCGACATGTAATCACATGGTGGCTATAATGCTTTTGTACTCCCCACAGCAAATACCCCACCTATTTTAAATGCTTAGTTTAGGCCATGTTGTAGGCGATGAATTGTTTTATTTTAGCATTTAAAGTATCACATAATAAGTTTGAATTCACCTTGCTTTAATCGTGTTCTTTTGTTAATAGTTTTCAGGTGTTCCTGAAACTTAAAATTGTTTAATGCTGTGTTGGCTGTGACTAATGATCGTGCAAAGTCCGGTAGACACTATGTGTACAGATGTCAGTCGCACCAGCAAACTGTGGGGTCACATATTGGAACTGTAGGGTCATCATCTGAGAGGACTGTCCTCCTCATGAAACAACCACAAAGGTCATTTGTGTAAACTGTTATTATGAACTATAGTTACCCTTTAAAGTTAAACAATGTCTGTATGAATAATGTTTGCTTGTGTCATCGCCTTTAGATGTGGCAGAATGAAATTTAAACAAGGGTCTTTACCAAAACCATGGCAAGTTAAAATAAAATCAAAAATGGCCATGCATGTATGGTTCGATCATCACCACTTAACCTACCTCCTGACGGCAGCTTCTTTTGGTCCTTTTGTATCAGAAAAAATCCCAAAAAGTTCTTTCTACATGGGTTGCTTCAGAATTTAGTAACAAAAGTTTTATTGGAAGACTTAATTATGCAATATCCTTCAGAAAAGAGAAAATACAGAAGTACAGAAACGTGTGCTTATTCTATTCCTGTAAGTAATTCCTGTTACAACTGTCCCTAAATGGATTCATTATTACTAAAACATTGTGTACACTCTTGTTCTAGATCATTTAATGATTAATAGTGAAAAAACAAACATGTGATGAGGGACTCACAGGACAGTAAAATTGTCTCCATGGGGCTAAATGGGTACTCAGTCATACAAAGGAGAAACTGTGACTGTGAGTTCAGAGGCCTGCAGGAGATTAACTTCAGCTCAATAGGACAGTGTGCTTTGTTTATGTCTGTGTACAATATTGGCTGAGTGACAATAGAATCAGTGTAACTACTGAGTATACTATAAGCGGGGCAAGCCAGAGGGTCAGCAGGAAGAGATGAGTGGCTTCGGTCCTGCGTCAGCTGCTGTATTTCTTTCTATAAAAACTAGCGTAAAATGTTGTGAAATTATTCCTTTAAAAGCAAAAAAGGGGTTGCATTGTACCACAAACGATTAAAAATTGTACCAGGAGCACATTTAAATGTCATTGCATTTTTTTAGGGGAAATTGTGCGCTGGTACTTCACCAGACATCTACATAAATGAGCTTTTGCCTTTATTTTTCTTTCTGCACTGATCAGAGTTACAGACTGGAAAGGACTCTGTTCTTATCACAGCACTGATACATTCAAAGGTTAGCAGTTCATCCTCTCCACATATGTACCTATGAACAATTTAAAGTGTGGTAGAAACTGGAGTGCTTGGAGACACCGGGCACAAAGCCAGACACACGGAAAACACAGAAAGGAGGAGCCCAGGAACCTCACGCTGTGAGCAACTCCAAGGCCTTGTAAATATCAACATTACCAGAGCTTTGTTCGTTTTAATGAGGCCAGTGTGGCAAATGGTTTTTGAACTTTGCTCAACTTTACCACGTTGCAATGCAAAGCCATTAGTTCAAATTCCTGGTAAAGTAAATAATCCCTTTTTACTTTAGCACAGGATAAAATGATTGGTTTGTCTAGGAGACCTTTAAATTCATGGATTCTTTACTCAAACTCTCCTTCAGTGATTACATGTGAAAGGACTAGTTGACAACATGTCTAGAAATCAATTACTCCTTCTGTGAACATAAGAAGCACTGTGATCTTCCAATTTTTATTGACCAGATGTGCAATATCACAGGTCAAAGATGAGTAAAAGATAAATGCAGACAAACTGCTTCAGTCGTTTGGAATCTCACGAATGTTTGTAATTTGACCCCACCACGTAGCACTAAAGTCACGCTTCACTCTGTGGAACTCATAATCATCTAATCAGTTCTTTTAATTTAATAAATGGTTCTTCTAGTTTTTCTTAATTGCCAAAAAATAAGTAACTGCGGGGCAGTTAATTCTTCTGATGGTGTTTTGACTAGATGCAAAAACAAAGCCAACTCTGCCAGATGTCTAAACAGCATTGAGACATCTGGTAAGGTTCTTAAAAGCTGTTGTTCCAAAAACATCCTTTAAGGTCCAAGGTCAATTGTGTACTGTGTTTGAGGGAGATCCACTGCTACCAGAAATCTACCGAGCTGCTGATACCGGGGCTTTTTGTATGAAGTTTCTGCATGGTCTCACTTCAGGTAATCCAGCTTCCTTTGGCAGTCCAAAGACATGCACAGGGTTAGACTAATTGCTCACTTTGTCATAGGTGCAAATGTGAGAGTAAATGGTTGTCTGTCTCTGTGTTAGCCCTGCAACAGACTGGTAACTTGTCTAGGGTGTACTATGTCTCTGGCCCTATGACAGCTGGGATAGGATAAAGGCCCCCGCAACCTTGAATTGGACGGCAAAGGAAAACAGGTAGATGCATGAGTCTGTGTGGTGTTCAGAATAAAATATCTGGGGTAACTACTGGCTGATCTGGTGGTGAACACATATAATTTTGCAGCTTCTTTCCAAACTCCCAACCACTGTGCTGGCTTTAGCCAGACAAGACAAATGAAAAGCAAAATAATAACATCGCAAGCATCCTTTATCAAAATTGAGCATAGTTTCAGTTCTGGTAGGCCACATAGTCAGCTTCAATGATATTTATGTAAAAATCCAGCTACCATATAGGGCATCCTATATGCTGCTTGGATGTTGCCCTATATGCTATGAATGCAAATAGGGGAAACTGCTTTAGACTACCTACAATTGCTGCATTGCAAGCCACTTTGCAACCCAACATCCCAGCTTCTCCTTTTGGGGTGTACCTGACTTAATGCCTTGTGCTTTACATGTATGACCTGAAAGGCAGGAGATATTCCCAGAACACAAAAATACTTTTTTTTTTAAAGAAAAGCTAGCAGCACCATGGTCATCAAATAATGTTTCAGTTTCTTGCTCTTCTCAAATGATAAATCGAGACTTCGGTCATGTGCACGTTGTGGATTCCTACAACTGCGGACAGAGATATGTTACATCTATCTCTTGGTCATATGTGCAGTTTAACAAAGTAACTGCTAACAGTTAGATAACAAAGTTCATACATTTGTCAAAAAGAGAGAAAGTAAGAGGGAGAGATGGTGGTTTAAAGGAAAGCATTGCACATGATTCCTGTAAGTTCTTCACACATCTGCTGAATTCAACATTTTTACAGAGTGTACTCAGAGACAGAGATGTGCGCCCTGCGGTCTGCATGCAACACATTCTCCACGCTTGCAACACAAAGTGTCCGGTACATCTTATACTTTCTATTTTAAGCAGAAAGGGGAAGAGAAAGCAGGGCAGTTTGGCTGATGGAGGCCTCTTCCTCTTCCTCCTGTTGCACAGTCATGAATGGGGAAGTTCTGGCTGGGTGTACATATGTGCAGATTGGAGGGAGATATGCTTCCATTCATAGTTTTTATTCATTCAGTAAATACGTGTACAAAGCTCATAGAGCAGTTTGATTTTCTGCTGCTTCATCACATGTGAAATGCAAATCTTAGTCCAGCAGAGCTATGAAAAGATCTACAACTGACCTGCCATATACTACCACCACTATCATGACTACTGCTACTACTAATAGTATAAATAATAATGATAATCATCATCATCATCATCATCATCATAATGATGATGATGATGCTACACCTATTACCCTGTGTATATGGCATAAAATTAAAAAATGATTGCATTTGGGGTCTTAGTCATATTACATTTTTTAACAACAAAACCAAACAGATTTAAGCCAATATCACATTTAAAAAGCAGTTTTTTAAACTTAATCTCTCACATATCGTGGTGTCAGTGAAGTTCAGACTTCCTCTTTTAGTGAAAGGTTAAAGGAGTTTCTTCACTGCAAACTATGTGTTAATGTTGCTGCAAGTGTATGGCGGTCCTTTTGCAGTGTGTTCTTTTAGCTGTCAAGGTGAGAAATCTATAACAAAGAGAAGAAGTACGTGCGGACAGTAGCACTAACATCAGTGCAGAAAATATTTTCACTACTACAGATATTTCAGTCATTTTTATTTAGGCCGTAACTGCAAAGCTGTCTTGGCTCACAGTCAAGTATTATGATCTTGCATGATAAATAGCATGCCATTTGATGGTGACACACTTTCTGTGTTGCGTTTACGGGTAAAGAATGACACAAAGGTCAATTTAGGTTAAGGTAAAGGTGTTATGCAAGGTGAATAGTGATCCATCTGTCCATTTTTTTTCTGCTTTTCCATTTTGTGTAATCCCACACAAAATGAACTGGCATGTTTATGGCACTGGACTTTTCAGCCCTATCTTCATAATTTGCAGCAATAGATAACTCATCAGTACAAAATCTTGTCTGTTGTCACTCATCTTCTTTTTTCTCTCAGCCTTATGTGTTTGTCTTAATCATGACTATCTAAGGCTTTTTGACAGCTCCTTTCATGCTTTCCCATTTGTCAAAATTAAAAGTCACAGTGATTCAAGTAGTACATGAGATACCAGGGAAGCAGACTTAAATGCTCATGTTCAGAAAAGCATTGAATTATAGGCACTAAAGCAGCTGTCAGTAAGGAGGCAGCTAACAGGTAGGTTGATAGGCCATTGTCTGTGACTGGCAGAACTAGCTTGAAAAACATGTAAGATTACAACATAAACAATATGACAATAAGCTGGATGGATTTTTTTTTTATATACAGTATTATAAAAGTTACTATTATACTCTTGTACATAGGCTTTGATTTTTGGAAGTTTTGCAATTTTTTTGAATTTTCACATCACCAAAGTAAATTTGAAATCAAATAATAATGTTTTTGAAGTATTGCATTTTTTTCTATACATAGTGGTTGATATAAGTGGTTCAAAAGTAATGGGACACCATGAGCTTTCCTTTCGTTTTTCTTTTATCAGCCCATTGTTTTGGTGTAGGCTAATTTTGTTTTCATATGTCCACAAAACTTTTCCATAACATCAGACTCCTGTGGATGTTTCTGGCCCAAGTGTAACAGCAGGTTGCACATTGCTGTAAATACTGTTTTTCCTCTCGTGAAGGTTTTTCTTGATTGTAGACTTCAACAATGATACACCTGCCTCCTCAAAGATGTTCCTGACTTTTAGTTTAGTTTAAGAATGGAAATAATTCTCTGATCATGCACTTTCATTTTCTTCCATTGTCATTCAAGCCTTTTGGTGCTGCTGAATTGGCCAGTGTCTGCTACCTCTCTGATGGGTTTACTTTGATTTTCAACCTAATGATGCCTCCATCACTTGTGTTGACATCACTTTGGACCTGCTATTGTAAAAAAACTGGCAAATACAATCAGCTTTCAGGTATCAACTCCAGATATCTGCTTAAGTTGTCATGGAATAATGAGGGAAACAGCATGTCAGTTAATTGTATTTTTGAGCTTCTGAAAATGGGGGACTATGCATAAAGATCACTGTAATTCCCAAACACTTTTGTTAAATCCCATGAAGATGAAAATCTGCACTTCAATCAAATCTTGTTTGATGTTAAGATCCGCTGTGGTGGTGTAAACAGGAAACACTGCAAAGATCGGTTCATTTTCCAGATGACTCCAAGACTTGCCAAGGCCCACAGTTGATTACTTGGTGCATAGCAACACCAAGACTGCCAAAAATGCATCAGTATGATGGGAGTCAGAGCTGCATGGAGGCTTTGTCCGGCCATCCAGACTGATCGTCCCATGAGGCAACCGCAGTCAGTAGCAGTCATGGTTACTGTGGCTGCAGGCATATCTGAGTAGACAGTCTGTCTTTACCTGCTCATGTAAGCAGTGTGTTTTTGTGCTCACTCATTTTTTTTAGTTAATACAACAGCAATGTGCAGAATGTGGTTGCAACATTGTTCTCTTAAATTAGTGTGGTGGGATGTATGTCTTCATTCATATCAGGGGAAGTTTTTCTGAGGAAAACCTACCTTTTAAACGTTTTTCAACTTAAAGAGAAGTCAGAAGTTTCAGTAACTTTGTGTGAGCATGTCTGTGTGCGTGTGTGTGTCAGCAGCCTGGAGGAAGTGAGATGCCTGTCTGAAATCAAGTGATAGTGTGTGACTGTGAGTGAGCAGATGCTGCGTGTTGCATAATGCAAAGAGCTTTCTTATCAGTGGGTGTGTGTGTGTCTGTGTGTATATACATTGATGTGATGTGTCTGTGTGTGTGTTAAGACAGCAGTGTTGTTGTTGCTGATAACACTGTGGGGTGGACCAGTGTTTTTCTGTTTTCCATTGATTGCCAGTCGGGATTCATTTATCTCCCCTGACACAGCAGACAACTCATTGTGTGCTTAAACACATGCACACACATACACAGACACACGCACAAGCAACTGATTTCCTCTCTCTTAAAACCCAACATGGGTGTGCAGGACTTCTGTGGAACTATGTAACTGTTAATTGAGACCTCTGCTGTGAAGTTTTTGAGCGCCTACAACGCAGCCCATGCAAGTGTCCGACACTGTTGTCATCATTCATGTTTTTGCATGGTGCATTATGTGTCAATCACCTTGTGGTGACAACCTGTTGTTTTCAAAGAGAAACAAATAAAATTCTGGTGCAGGTTTTCCTCCTCCTGCGTCTCCTCTTTTTGTTTTGGTCATTTTTTTTGTTGGAGAGGGAAAGATATTTTTTCCAAGTCTTCGCTCCAGGAACTTTCTAGTATATATACAAGCCCTTATATTTTAGTGCTGATTGTCTTTCTTTCACTGATAAATTCAAAAGCAGCAGAGAAAAGAAGATGGGAGGCACTCAAGGAATTAACCACACCGAACAGGCCAATCAAAATAGTTGGGAGCTGCATAGACTTGAGTGGAGTTCCATTTCCAGGAAGGTTCATGTGTCATTATGTCACAGGTTACATAGGGGTTCAGAGGTTTGCAGTTATGATGCACCTGTGGCATATATGTAGCACTTAAGTATAAACTGCAACACTGATGTGGGTCTAGCTCAGGATCAGAGAAAGGGGTCAAAAAAGAACCTTGTTGCCATGGTTGATAGTGTGAAGCCTCCCCCTCAGTCTCGAAAACGAATCTGTTGCTAGCACGAAAGATTACTCCAGTTAAAATGCATTTGCTTTAAAGTCATATTTAATGTATTTTAAACAAAAAACAGTTTCCCATCGCCAGGAGACCTGGCTGCTTACTTTTCTCTGAGTAGTCTATGCATTACCAAAACACAAAAACCAACTTTTTATTTATAAATTAGTGTCATTCACTAACATAAGAAGAAGTGAAACAAAATCTGGTATTTATGGAAATTCTCACCTGCGAAACAAAAACTAATCAAAAATCTGTGTATAAGATCTTAAGACAATAGCTGTAGACTTGTATTTAATAAATGTTGTGATGCCTGTGAGCTAGTTTAGGCAGGAAGCTCAAGCTGGACTGCCACATACACTTTGCTCACCTCAATTATTGATCACAGTATTTAGGCTGCAAAATTTCTACTCTGCCACCTGAGCATTCTCCTGTAGGCTTTAGGTTATGGTTATTCATCATTTTCTTATCTCTCTGTGTATTATATTTGTGTGGGAGTGATGAGCTTGGAGCCTAGATACCAAATAATTCTAATGATTCTGTATTATAATTCGGGCTTGTGCCCAGAAACATTATATAAGCTTGCAGATGGTGTTTGAATGTGAGGGACACTTTTTTCAGTTTTCAGACTTTTGGCGGCAAGAAAAGGAAGCAAAGCAAAGAATTTTTTCCAATCTGAGGTAATGTCTCCAATTAAATGCATCAAGAATGCTGTACATAAATGATAATATGTGCAGAAGCAAACAAGCAAAACTTTATTGGTGTAGTCCACGTCCTTCCAGGTGGAAGCACAATGGGCTGAAAAAACTGCAATGCTCCACAAGCTACTCAGAGCACATCTGCATCCTCTGGATGCATAAAGTGAATTTAATACACTTTACCATCTATAGGGTGTTTGACAAAAGGACACAACATGTTCAGAAGCTGCCTCGAGCTCTGCAGAAGGGAGATTACAAAAAACTCAGGGTCTGTTAAAGGAAACCTGCCAATGAGCAGATTAGGTTCACAGAGAAAGTAACTGACTCTGTTCTCAGAACTGAAAACCAACGCTAGGCTAACGAACTCCCAAGGTTTCACTAAAAATGCTTTCTGGAACTTAAAACAGGGTTTCTATCTCAGATTAAGTCAATTTAGGGTTTGGGGGTCAGTTAATTCTCATTGGGGATTTTCCTACTTTCATATGTCTTCTCAAAGGCACTTACATGATACCCATGTGTTTTTTCCAAGAGGTTTCTAAGAACATCTGATTAAAAAATTTGCAGTCAGATGTTATACATTTGATACATTTTTGGAGGCTTGGAAATGGGTTTATCAAAGTAGGATTATGCATGAATTACAGTAGTAGATAATTTTATATCACTGTATTGTAATTATCAAATTATATTTAAAGTTAAAAATTTAAATACTGTATTTCAATCCATTTTCCCAAAAAAGCAGAGGCACAGATACTGGGCTCATCAGTGACATCATGCTTCATGGGATGTATGCAGAGGGACTTCTACTGAGGTCGATTGTGGACCCGTTGGCCTGCAAAGAAGAAAGTAGTTGTGTTCAGGCAGAAGGTTGATGAAACTGAGTGCTTCTGCTTCAGCAATGGTTGCAGCTGTATTTTTCTTATAACTTTGCTAGACACTGAGGTTTGTATGCTCTAATTTTTTCAGCTTTGTCCCACTTTGGATAAATGTCCTGTTCTGCTTCTATAGCTCTGACTCGTCTCAGTTAGGGTATATAAGGTATAATAGCGATGTACTAGATTGTACTGTCTTGTAACACAAGGCGCACAAGAACATTTTTAACAGTCTATCCATGTGTTTAAACTGCTCTGATGGTTGTCTGACAAAGTTTTTATTATCTACTGGCTTGCACGACATTACATTGCTGGCTACAAAGCTGTGGTTTAACTGTGTTGTTCTCTGTTTTTGCTCCATTTGAAAGTTGACATAAAGATAAATGTGTTCGTGACATAAAAATTGAATTGTATTTGAAAATGGAAACATTTTCTGGTGATTTTTATTACATACTATATTCAGTCAAAGAGGCCAAAAAAAAGAAAAAAACAGAATAAACAAAAAATAAATATACGCAGTTTTGAGGTTTCCGTAGACCTAAAAGAGACAACCCACTATCAGGGCAAAGCGTGTAATAGACACACCGGTTCACTATATTCATTACATGCTTTGCCTCTCCAAAATGTGAAATGGACATGCATGCAGAAGTTGCATTACCGCATGTAGAAAATTGCATTAACAGCAGGGGGAGATAATATATTTAAAGTTGTTAGTGAACAGAAAACACAGGAAAAACATTCCAGGGTTCTTAATCATCAGAAACGATTAAGTGTTCATAATGTCTTCCTCACTCCTGAGGATCATCTTCAGCACTCCAGATCCAAATGTCCTGTGAACTTTGTTCATACAAAATAAGAGAACATCTCTTTATTGAATAATAATATATAACTTCTTAATTAATAATTTGTAATTATCTAGTTGTATTTATGGGTACAAACTTTTTTTTAATAGTAGAGAAATGTGTGTACCACTGTGCATGCTGTTACGTCATGCTGAACATGTTGGACAGCTTGTGTGCCAAAAAATGATCAAAGTCCTTTCCCACTGCAGGACAACATGATAGGACATCTAAAAAAAAGTTTGCATGATTTCAGAGTTGGTTACCTTAGAGATAAATATACCGGGCCTTAAGTATAGTGAGATCATTTGAAAGTGTATGACAACATTTTGACATTTTGACATCTTCACTGAGAGTTGTCCATAAATGAAGGTGATGTGAGGAGACAGGAGTCTAGATGTTGGTGCACAATAGAATGTCTGAAAGCAGAATGGTGGAAATGCAATGCGGTTTAAAGAACAGAAACTTGCTGATTGACTAAAGAAAATAAGATAGACAATAGGGTGTGGTAATACTGAAATCATGAATGAATGGTTTTAACAGCGTGGGAAAGGAGAAGTGAAGGAGAAGGCACAAGAACGCCAAACACATTAAGCCACAGACAATAAATAGGAATAAGAGAGGTCACTTCTTTTCAGTATTAACATGATTCGATGTGATTTCAGTCTCACGTGCCAAGTAGGATATAACATATTAAATCGCAAACACAGGACTTTTTTTTATATTCATCGATGTCCAAGATTTGTTTTATGTTAACCAAATAACTAATTATGACATATTACCACATCATCTGCACAACCTGCTGCATTTGATTATAAGACACTATTCAACAGCTGTGTTAAAAGGTGGTTATTCTCATGCATGGCACATATTTGGTTAAATGTACATTCCAACCCTCAGTAGAGTTGCCTTTGCAGTGCAGCCGATATTGCAGAGTTGGTGTCTACGCCGTGATGAAGAATAGTGGAGAAATTGTAGCGCTTTCAGACAGAAATGCTTCCTAAAAAAGTTTAACGCAGAAAGGCTTTTTGAGAGTCAGGGGAGGTAATATAAAGAGTAAGGTCAGTCAATAAAATTCAACCATACTCCTTTACGGAAGAGTAGGCTTTATTTCCTGCGTCTAATCAAATACCATGCTGACTCGTGATTTCATTACCTGCTCTTGTTCCTCTCCCTGCTCTCTATAGGGTTTGCCACAGCTGATCATCTGCCTCATCTCACTCTATCCCTGTCATCATTTGTAACTTATTCCGCGCTCTTCCTCTTTTCCTTCTGCCTGGCAGCTCTGTCCATTATCCATCCTCTGCACACATCCAAACCTCCTCACCCTCGTCCCTCCAATTTTGTTTTCTCTGGGAGTTCTTGCTTTATTAAGATTTAACTAAGTGCAGCAGTGCAAAAATATCCAATACAAGGGTTGTTGCAAGCAGTTCACTTGATTATATAAATATGTTTGAAATTCAAATCTGTGAATATATTTTTTTAAAGAACATCCAGTGGTCCTGATACAGATGAAGTTAGGAAACGAGAGGCCAGGCAGATGTTGTACCATAGTGTAGGACACTATTATAATCACCACTCAACTGAGCAATTGCGCTCACATATCACTAAATACAACTGCAAAACCAGGTGGCACCATTAATCATAGTGGCCCCATTGTGCACATTGGCTGCCAACAGGAAGACCTGAAGAAGTGAAAAATCACCAGCACAAAGAATCACTAGCACTATATTTTAAGATACCAAGAGAACAAAGAAGGCTATATATGGAAAGAGCAAAAGAGTTAACATATAGAGTCACACATAACATAAATATAACAAATATGAAAGTATATCCTAGCCTTACATACACATGTATTCAGTAAATACCACACAGCCCAGGCTCCTGCAAGTTTTTGAGTAAGTAACTGAATAAGTGCATTAGTCTCTATGCAAGAAAAATAAAACAAGAAGTCAACTGTTACGTCATTAAGACCACTTTTAACACTAACTTTTATGACATACCTCTGGAGGAAACATCCAGCACTGATCAGCCAGAGTAACTCATCATCCTGGAACACTCAGAAGAGACGAAACCTCAAAGTATAACTTACCACTGATGCATTAGATGGCATTTGTATAGCTCTGAGGACTCTTTCACTGAGAAAGAGAGAGGCCTACTGCACCTGATGCATGGCTTTTTGTTACCCAAGCACCTCCCGCTAATGTTTGTTTTATGCTGGGGTTGTGTGTCTACCTGCAGAGTATATGTTGTCTAGTCTGTGAGTAAATCATGCATGTGCTGTTGTCGGTCAATCAGCCAGTGGCAGAGACTGAGGTTGAATGAAGAACTGAAGTGAAACCAAGTGTTACGAACAATGAAAAGTAACGACTACAGCCACTGTCTGTGCTTTTTATGCTGTATTTTTGATCTTTGATGAATCTTCTGTGCTTTTCTGTTTCCTGGTGAACTCCACTGCTGCAGACTTGATGGACGCAGCAGTGTATCCAGCAATGTGCAGTTGGGATTTTGGAGGACTGTATGGGAGCACGTTTGCAGTGGGTGAAAACCCTTCTCCATAAGCAGGGGAAACCAAATTACACAACCAACACACTCAAAATTCCCAACACTGATAAATCTCTTAAAAATTCCCAATCACTACATTCCCAAACCACACAACCGGAGCTGTCCATCTGATGGACTCGTTCCTCATCCTGCTCATCCTGATTACTTCTTATGAAAATCTTTACATCTTTAAATCTGCCACTTACAACTTGGCCTCCTGTCATTTTGTCATCACCAAACTATACATCATAGCAGGTCTCACTATCATCTTCAAAAATGTCCCTTTCACTCTCACTCTATCCTTCCCTGAGTCTTGTCTCCACCCACTCCACCCTCTCCTTGGTATTTCAATTGCAGTTTGGTTAGGTTTAGTCACTAAAACTACTTCTTTTGATGCAGTCGACAAAACCGCTTGGTTAGCTTTAGGAAAATATCATGGTTTGGGTTAAAATAGCCGTTTCAGTTTGACTACGCTGGAAAGCATTTTTTTTCTTGCAGCACACTTCAAAGGCAAATTTCTCAGCTATGAGAAAAAACATAAAGAAAACTGCATGTTACTACATGTCACATGCACTCCTTGAATCACATCTTTTGTGTAAAGTCTTTGCATCTAATACTAGTATTTTTCCATCTTTTCTAAAGCTGTGACACAACATAATTATGCCAGTGAGATTTTCTTGGGTCAGACAGTGAGCGTGAGCCTGGCAGTTTCATAACTACACCAACTGCAGGTGAACTCTGGGTGAAAAAGGTAAGTGCAGTGAAAAATGTCTAATACGAACGAATACTCCTCTTTGAATGTCATTACATTGGCCTTTTCAGATTGAGTAACTGAGATACTGATGGGTGTAAGAGCTAAAGCTTGCCCTGATAAAAGCTATTTTCTGACACTCTTTGGGGTGTTTGGTGCTTTTTTGGAGACAAAAGAACAGGAACCAACAACTTTGTTGATCTTTCTATGGTTAATATAGTTAGTACTGAACTGAGGACATTCTCCAGCTGTTTATACCCTATAGCGACACTTAATTGTAACCATAACTCTAACAAAAATCACAGTGCTTTTGAAGTTGTAAAGATCAAACATGTATCCTAACTAATGTAGATTTAAACTAAACTTTGTCCACACACACACACACACACACACACACACACACACACACACACACACACACACACACACACACACACACACACACACACACACACACACACACACACACACACTCTCTCACAGAGTCCTGGAGAAAGTTCAGCAGGATGCATTGTTACATGTTCCTGGCAAAGCTGTGGTTACTCCTTTTGATGACTACCACCAACTATGTGCAGCCACACACACATACATGCGCACACACACACCACAATAAGGCTGTTCCCAGAAAAAATGCTTCCCGACTGCCTGTCCCTCTTCCTCTTTCTACTCCCAGCAGCTGACTGAGGTCAGTCAACGCTGGCTTCCATTTAAATCCTTGAAGGAAAACTCCACCCGTAACCACTTAAAACTTTAAAAACCAGCTGCTGACGGCTGGTGCGTTTTATGTTTTCTGGCTCTGTTTGGTGTTTTATTGTATTGTTTTATTTCCTGGCTGTGATGTAAAGTCCAGATATTTCCAGTGTGTTGTTCTGAAACAATAGTAATTGTAAGCGTTTGGTGCCAGTTTGTCCGTCATCGTTGCGAAGGCGTGCACAAAAATGACCCCACATTAATGAATTTTACAACTGTACACTACACACTAGTACAATTAAAATGAATTCCATATTGTCAGTCTCTGTCCATGCATACCTTGTTCTTGCTCACTTCTCATCAGTACGTCCTGGTCCCTGACACTTGATATGGACCTCATTAAGCCGGGCAATGTGTCCGCCAGCATGACTTGAGTTGTGTATTTCTTACTCATGTTCCAACCCTGTAATACATAGACATGACAAATGACAACTGCAAGATGACTCATTAAAATTCATCAAGAAGTTGATAGAGCGTTTATTTTGTTTAGCATTTAGTATTAGTATTTATTTTAGTATTTATTTATTTATTGTCATTGTCAAGAACAATGAAATTGCGTTTGGGGCTTCCATACAACCCCAAAAAAAGAAGAAAATAATAAATACCCCTTAAAACCCAAGTGTACATATTTAACCCAGTGTGACTCCAATGCAATAAGACAATCCTTAGCAATAATGTTCGTAGAAATTCAGACAAAGACCTGAGAAACATGACAAAATACAACAATGCAACCCATTCAATATTATTGTACTGTGAGATATGATATCAGATATGATAGTTATCTATTTAAGAAAGAGGGGGGGGGGGGGCAGGAGGGGGAAGAGAATAAAGATATGATGCACCAATGCAGACCAGTTCATTGCTATTAAGAAGTTGGATATGGTTATTGTCCGTGAGAGGGGGGCAGAGAGTTCAGGAGCCTCACAGCCTGTGGATACAGGCTGTTGGCCAGTCTGGATGTTCTGGCCTGTATAGACCTGTACCTTCTCCCTGAGGGCAGCAGATGGAAAAGGTGGCGCGCAGGGTGATGTTGGTCCCGCAGGATACTGTGCACCCTCCTCAGACAGCGAGTGGGGAAGATATTACTGATCTCTGGCAGACTTGTTCCAATAATTCTGCCAGCTTCTTTCACCACCCGCTGGAGTGCTTGCTGATCGGCCTTGGTGCAGCTGGGGAACCACACTAGAAATCCATACGTCAGAACGCTGCTGATGGCACAGTTGTAGAAGTTCAACATCAGAGATCTGGGAATGTGTGCGCTCCGCAGTCTCCTCAGGTAGTAGAGGCGCTGTTGGGCCTTCCGTACAACTGAGGTGATATGGTTGCCCCAGGACAGGTCCTCGGTCACAGTTACCCCCAAGAATTTAAAACTGCTCACCCTCTCCACCGCCTCACTGCCAATGAAGAGAGGCAGATGGTTGTTATGACCCCTCTTCCGGAAATCTACAATGATCTCCTTGGTCTTTTTGGTGTTTAAGACCAAGTTATTGTCGTGGCACCATGACTCGAGTTGTTGCACCTCTGTCCTATAGTTTGTCTCATCATTGTTGGATATAAGTCCGAGCACTGTGGTGTCATCTGCAAACTTAACAATGAGATTGGACGCGCAGGAGGAAATACAGTCATGGGTGAAGAGAGTGTATAGCAGAGGGCTCAGAACACACCCCTGAGGGGCACCGGTGTTGACCACAAGGGTGGAAGAGGTGTTCTTACCCACTCTGACACTCTGTCTACGGTTATTGAGGAAGTCCACAATCCAGTTGCACAGAGAGGAGTTAAGTCCCAGTTGGTGGAGTTTGGGACGGAGTTTGTATGGCCGGATGGTATTAAAAGCCGAGCTGTAGTCTACAAAGAGGAGCCGTGCATAGGTGTTCCTGTGTTCCAAGTGCTTCAGTAATGTGTGCAGCACTGTGGCGATCGCATACTCGGTTGACCGGTTCTCCCTGTATGCAAACTGGTGCGAGTCCAGGGATGGTGGAAAAGCAGCTCAGTTTTGTAATATGTCCCCTCTTCCTGGTAGGAAATGGTAAAAAAAATCCCAGGAGAAATCCTTTTAAGCACCCAGGAGACATCCTAATCAGATACCCAAACCACCACAACCATCTCCTTTCGATGAGGAGAAGTGGTAAGCCCTTCACCAAAGGACTAAACTTGCCACCTTATCTAAGTGTGAGCCCAACCACCCTTTGAATCTGCAGTCTTATTCTTGTAAACACAGTTCGAAGCCATAGGTGAGCATAGAAATGTAAATCTCTCTTTAACACGACAGACAGTACTGAATCCACATCACAGCACACGTGGCACCAATCAGTCTGTCAATGTCCTCAACTCATGAACAAGACCTCAAGATACTTGAACTCCACTTGAAGTAGCTCAGACGCCCCAATCCAGAAAGGGTCGTTAACCTTTTTACAGCTGAGAACCGTGGCCTCAGACTTGGAGGTGCTAACTTTTTAATCCAAAGTGTCTCACACTCAGCTGCAAACTGCCCCACTGCAAGCTTGCTACTCGATGAACCCAGCAGGACAACATCACATTAAAAAAAATTGAACCTTTTGTTTCACATACAAAGCAGAAGATGATGAGCAGGGCCAAGCGATAAACCTTATGGTAATTTCATGTGAAAATATCAGACGTGTTTTATTTTTGCTGTTATTATTAATTCTCACTCTTTGATGGCTCCCAGGCTGAAGAATCATCAAGGAGAATTTGATTAACCTGCTCAAACTGCAACATTATAAAAGCTTTTGTATCTCTCCTTACCAGCTTTTGTTTGTGCTTGTTTAGCGTCGTTATAAAAATATCCAGAAAAAACATTTTCCTTTTTCCTTCTGTTTACCTGGCAGCACCCACGTTTCATGAAATAACTTCCTTCCTGCCTTTGATTTGCAGTTTTGCAGTTCACGAATGGCAGTCTCACCTCTCTGGAGCTGATTGTGGCCATTGCTCGCGGCAGCCAATATTGTAGTTTAGGTGGCAAAATGTTGCTTTTCAGCACGATGGTAACGTGGTGTCGACTTTACATGCAGCTCTGCGACACACCAGCACTAACAGTTTGAGAAGGGCTCTCATTACACAGTTTGGTAAGATCCTGCGGTGATGCCATAAGAGCTGTAATTTCAAAGGAATGAAGGAAGACCAGTTCTAGTCTTTCTCTCTGTGACCTTAGTGACCTGCAATTATGACAGAAGAAGGTTTCTAATTTTGGAACATTTCCTCTTTTTTTCTTTCTTCTGGTAAAGAAGGTGACAAAGTTTCCCTTGTAGTAAGGTGCATTTACCTGAAGTATCCCGGATACGATGACTGTCCCACTGTGGACAATATTCAGGATATGAGGCTAATATGGAACTCTATAGTTGTAATGATAAACAGGATAACGTCAATTGTTGCTGACAGAGGTTGCATCAGACTTTACAAAGCAGGCCGGAGTCCAAAGGAGATTTTCATCCATTTTTTTTAAATATGTAGTAGAAGTCTGTTTAAACTGTCAACAGAGCCTGAGGTGTAAAAGACAAGCAGTTCATCTGTAAGTGACAAAAACAAGCTGGCCTTATTAGATGGGTCAGGGATCTGTTTCTCCTCTTCATCTTTTCCTCCCCCCACTGTTTTGGTCCGCAGCCCTTAACCACCACCCTGCCAACCCCCAAAAATCCTTAGAGGCAGCTAAAAAAAGAGTACAATTATGCTCTTATTTTAGCTTATCTGAAAGGATCCTCAGGGTCCACCAGCAGCAATTTACAGGTTTTAGCTATCAGGAGAAACTGTCTTTCCAAAATGTCAGCAAACACCCTCACTTTAATTACATGACATCATCAGTAATATATGTGGGGGCTTTTACGAACCCCCAAGGGTTTAAATTAAGAAGTAAAAATGGCACAGCATGATGATGTCTTTCAAAGCATTAAAATTCCATAATGAATGAGTTCTGGTTTTAAGATGACTATCGAAAAATTCTGCTAGGGGCTACCGTTCATGCAACAATAACAACTTTTGTCCCAAAATGTTTTTAAAAATAAGAAAAACCACCATTATTAGAAAGATCACAGTCATGACGTGGATATTTTCATTTCACTCACTCGGAATAACTAGATATGTGGCGTGTCTGAATTTCAAATTCAGCAGAGTAATCATACAACGTGAGGTGATGTTGTGAGAAAGGATTTTACTTCCAAAAGAGGAAAATTTAAATGACTCTTTGGCATCTGGGAACTTGAATGTTTCGAAGCTTTTGAAGGTTCTATTAAAGATGCATCTCAGACCATATAGCTTCTGTTAAATTACCAAAACAAAGGACACACTGGAGATTTGTTTGTTTGTTTTATTCCGCTTTATACACTGACAAATTGTTGTGCAGCAGATTCTTGGTTCATTACTTCAATTTCTACATCACTGAAAAGGTCAAGGTTGTTTCTGTATGAGACCTGTAAGATGACACAAGTTCCTTTTTTAATGCATTTTAGACACTGATGCCATTCAAATGTCATTTACTATTTCATTAGTTACCTTGCCCCATAGGTCAGTATTTCATTAGTGACCTCTGACAGAACTCTTAATGGCAACTGAAATTACTTCATTTAGGTGTCATGTCATGTTTAATCTAAAACTCTTTTTGCATGTCAGCCTTTATCATGGAATTGACAGAAATCCATAGATAAAGTGGGGCTTTTCTAGTGCTGTCCCCACCGAGAGGAACAATTGGCTGCCAACAGCCAAATTCCAATCGGTCCCCTACACCCCCCTCCCCGATGAACCTTACTCCATGGGGAGTCATGCTTGCAGCAGCAGGGTTTCTAAGCAAAGCAGTATGGTAGATATGAGACATCCTAGCCCTTCTCCAACTCTAACATGAGGGTTTCACTTCAATGGAGAAAATGGAAACTGAAAAATCTACCTATTCTGTTTCCATTTCATTCAAGTGCTTATCTTATGATTACATTTCCTTAATATTTCACAGCTTTGTAATAACAGATGGATTTGTTAATATCAAAGGCTTTTAATGTGGATGGATTATTATTATGGAGGTTATTGGCATGTTGGTGTCCTGCAAATAGATCTTTGTGGTCTTCTAATGCATAAACTTTGCAGCTCAGACAAAGATACTATCCCTGGACCACCTTAAGCCAGACTGCCTAAAAAGCAAAGAAAATGACTACCAGACTGAATAAGAGGAAGCAATATGCTGTGTAATCTTCATGCAATGACAATGAAATTTCAGTATAACTTGTTTCATCAATCACCTGTTTTGTAAGAAAAAAAGTCTGGCAAGATCTGTGCTCTTTACAGTGTTTAGATCGATAATATTTTGGTGTAGTTTCACTATTACCTGCAACCATGTTCTGTTCGATTCTTTTTCAGATCTCTAACACTCTGGAAAAAATGTGACCCACCCTGTTCTAACCTGTTAATGAACACATAGAAAAATCTGCAGATGTCTTAGACTGTTACACATTTTTGCAGTTGCTGCTATGATTGCATTCATAGGATCCCTTTGTGTCCTAGATTAAGCCATTTTGCAGGTCTGGCTGTATTTGCTCATTTAAGGGACTTGTTTGTAAAAAAAAAAAAAAAAAAGTCAGAAATTTTTTTTTTGTTTGTTTGTTTGTTTGTTTGTTTGTTTTTGTGGGTTTTTGTTTTTGTTTGATTTGGTTTTTTTGTTCTCGTTTTTTTTTTTTTTTTTTTTGGGGGGGGGGGGGGGGGGGGGGGGTATTTTATTGAAAGTTCTAAGCAGGAACCAGCCCTCCAGCTCACACTTTGAAAACCACCAGCATCAGTGTGCACAGCTTCTATGTGAATGAGCTTTGCTGTCTAATTAAAGCAGCAGCAGCCTGTCTGTCTGCGCAGATACATGCTGCCGGATGAAGATTCCTAATAAGGAGGAGATCGTAGCGGAGAACACACACAGTGTTAATCCCATTCCCTGGTTCCTTCTCTCACACCCCTAGGCTTTGGCTGTGTGTGTGTGTCCTAATAGCTTTCTTATGCCATCCAGTTCACTGGCCGGTCAGTTGGTTTGTCAGTCAGTAAGTCAGTTGATAAACCTTTTACCTCATCACTCAGCAATCTAATTTCAACCTAACATAAAACTGTAATTTACCCACTGGTGACTTTAGAGAAAAGTCCTCTGATTTATTTACAGCACTTTTCAGAAGTATAACTATCTTCTATGACTAGAAAGTGTAGGAGTTTAACAGAAGTGAAAGCAAACACATCACATGCTGAGAGGTTTTGTGAAGCAAACCTCAAACTACTCTGATTTTAGCAACATTTTGCAGTTTGTAAATGTGTTAAAGTGTTGTTTTAACTTCACTCATAACTAATAGCAAATGATCATCTGATCTCAGCTGAGTTTAACAAAGGTTTCATGTTGTGGTGCAGATGTTTGAGGGAGGATTCATGTGAAAGCATCTGGAAATCCCAGAATTAAGAAATTAGTCAGAAAACGAAGAATCCAGTCATTCGGTCAAGATGTTCAACATACTCAGGTGAAACTGGGCCAACCACCAGTCAGTTTGCCAGTTGGCCTGTAGGTGGCACATTAATCCACTTATTTAGCCTGCTCCCTGCTCTTTGTGTGAATGTTCACTGCTGCTGTACCAAAATGTTCTTGTGATCTCTATCTGTAACCCCCCCCCCCCCCCCCCCCCCCCCCGAAAAAAAAACAACCATCTTCTAAAATGTGGAGCAGCAGATTGCTTCTTTAGTGCAAGTTCAGTGCAGCTTTGCTGTTGTTGTCTGTGTGATATTAATACTTCACCCTCTTGTGAAAACACAGAGTACACTTTCACACTCAGCAGAAAGTAGTTTACATGTGGCAGACCACCTAGGGGGCTGCGATTACATCTAAAGACGCAGAGTATGCTCAGAAAAGCAGTGTGTGAATAACAGTGAATGAAGAAGAGCTGTTACTTTACATGTTTGAATACATGCTGGGGTCTTTGAGCTTATAATAAGAGACTTTTTTGTGGAGACTTATGCATATCATAAGTCATGATCATCTTAGTAAATACGTAATTTAAAAAATAGATACAGACACACTTTTAATGCATGTAATAAAGCTCATTTTAAAATCATTGGCACGTGTGTTGGGTTTAATTTAATTTATAGAAAGGGGTTGGTATAAGATTTCCTTACAGTGTTCCTTGGACTTTGCTAAGAACTCACGTGAACAGGCTAACTGGCAATCTGATTGGCCGACGTGTCTGCACGTGTACCGGCAAAATCCTTGACGGTTACGTAAGTGGAGCAGCGCAAGGGACTCACTGGATGGAGGGCTACAGTGTCCGAGTGGGACGACTGGAAGATAATTTATTACAAGGAAGGATCTGTAAACGATCAGTTAGGAAATAATGGAGGAAACAGTAAAATGTGCATATGTTGTGTTTGTTCGTTCCGTTTTGTTTGAATTTATTCTGCAACAAAATATACAAAAACTACATCATAGATAAATAAAAATTAGCATTTTCTGAAGAATAAAAAGGACTGTAAAATATACATTTTCGTGTTTGAAATGTTTAATTGTGCATAAGCTTAAAGTGGAGTAGGTGATATGATGACGCTTTAGGTCCTTTAGTTTGTAGTAGTAGTAGTAGTAGTAGAGGGGGAGGGGTGGATGGTGAAACACTCTCGCAAGAGTTGGATTTGGAGGATAACGTGGCTCTGAGAGCACTCAGTCCATCTGTATGTCAGCCTGTCTCCCCTTCTCATATTACAATTAAAGGGACAAAGAGGGGGAGGAAACGCGGTATAAACCCCTTAACCCGTAAAATGCGTGAGCGTATCCTCTACATTCTCCAGTAATGAGTGAGATGTATGTGTTACTCATTTTAATCTCTGAAATATATCATTTAAAAAAATAATAAAAATTTTCATTTTAACACCTCAAGTGTGGTTCACTTGACTGTTTTATCATTTAGACTGTCAAAAAATCACTGTTTAAATGGTTTTATATTGGCTTAACTCTGTTGTAGCTTTCAAATGACGCCTTAAGGCGAGAATGAGAAAAGTAGGCAGGCAGTGAGCAGTTAGATACCCGGCTTTTTCTCAGTCCACGTGTGTTTCTTCCCAACTTTACCCGCCACCGTATTCCTGGAAATCAAGCAAGCGTATGTATCACTCCGCGCATAGTCCCGGCTTCAGTGTGCAATTAAACCAAATTGCCGTCACCCCCTTTTTTTCCGCGTGGACTTAATCAAAAGAGAAACCGACTGCGGTTACATCAGCGGTGGATATGATTGCCGTTAACGACACTTTGTTGGCTATTATGTTTTGGCGCGAGTTTAGCGGCGGCGGAAGGATCGCGGCGTACGCCCTGTATTAAACTCAGTGACCGCTGCAGCCACACCTACTCTGGCTGATACAAGCGGCGGAGGAGAGAAGAAAAAGCAGGATACACCCGAAATGCTGCCCTGCACAAACTTCAATTTTACACGCAGAAAGTTTCACTTGGGCAGGATTTTCTAGTCGTTTTTGTCTCGCTGTGGACTTTGCTGGATAAATAGGGCATTTCTACTTTTTGTCTTTATTTTGAGTGCACTCTCCTGTAAGGACAGTTGAAGGTAAGACAGCTGTTTTATCGGAAACCTCATTGCACACATGTGAGAATGGGGGTTTTGTGCATTTCTTTGTATTTTTTTCTCTTTTGGTGTATCTTAGCGGTGCTTCAAAGAGGAAAAAATGACTGCCGGTTTCACGTGGGGTCCCGGCGCTGTTTAACGCATCGGGGTTTAAATGACCGTCAACGCCGGTTAACCTTTAAATCCTTTTACGGACTTTGTGCTTTTACGAACGGTTGACTTTTACTTTTCTTACGGAGATTCATTCTTAGACTCCGTGTAGTTATTTATATTCTATTTTTCTAGTGTGTCACCTTAGTGAATTTGGTTAAATGAATCATTGCACAATAGATTCTGCAGAGCATGAAGGCAGGACGACCGAACAGCAGATGCGTTCAAAAACTTAAGGAAATTCGTGCTCTTCTGTTTTCACATTCCAGCTGTGCTTGGTCTCAAGTATTTTTGGTCGAAGTCCTTCTTTCGTGCAAGAGATATTTTGGATACGTTAAGAGAGAGGGAAGTGTAGAATGTATTTAATATTGCTGCGTAATCGTTGTCTGCGCTCTGCATTTAAGTTGTAGCTCAGCTTTTCCCAGGCCGTGATGGTAAAGAAAGGCAGCCTTTAACTCCCGGACACACACTGCTGCTTTTGTTCTCCCACACTGCCTGCTATACATGCACATACCATACGACCCCACAGGAGTATTATAAGAGTTCCCCCTCCCCCAAATAGGACCATAGGTCAGGCTGTTCCAGCTGAAACGACCTTGGTTAAATGAGAAATGCTCATTTTTGTTTTGTTTTTTTTGTTTTCAGTGAAACTTTTTTAAAGCTTTTGTTGTTAAAGCTTTTGGGAGTGGCTTCTAATTGAGTAGAAAATCAACATTTAGTGTCCCATGCATGTTTTTGCGTGTGTGTGTGCTTAATAGTGTATTTCTGAACAGAGTTGGGGAAACTGTCCTTTGTGTTGTGCCAGAAAGCTGAGGTTTTTTTGTATTTGTTTAACAGCAGCAAGTGGCCCAAGTATCGTAGCAAATGCAACGCACCCATTCCTTTAGACTCAGAGTATTGTTTTCTGTGTCAGCAGTCAGCCTGACTTAATTTGCGAGTGTTTTATTATTCTGAGTAGGAACAAAGTAAATGGTGGAAAGAGGTGTAAAGTTTCTGTGTGTCCCAGCTGTTCCTGTGATGTCATGGGTAGGGGGGTATTTTTTTGAGGAGGAGGGGGGGGGGGGGCTTAAGGGCCTCCCCAGGAGCAGAGGGGCGGGGTTATAGTGATGTAAACACAGATAAAAAGGTAGAGCCTGCAGGTTGGGGACTCAGTCTAGAGGAACAGGTTAAAACTATCACTACAACAGGTGTTGCTGCTGCTGGGATTAACCCAATAGACGCTGACTCTGCGCTGCTGTAAAGACACTACTGGATTAGCTTCTCTGGATTTTAACTTTATAAGCTCCACTACCTCTTAGATTTTTAATTTATACCGTTTTTTGTTGTCGTTGTCACAGATTTCAAACATGTTGGAAAGTTTCACTCAGTCGCAGGACTGGTTTTGTTCAGAGCCGCTGCTCTTTGATGACGAGTTCTGCCAAAGCCTGATGAAAGACCTCCAGGCATTACCGACACCTCCGCAGTCGCCCCCCATGAAGTCTGGGCTGGGTGGTGATAAGCCTCTGTCCAAGGAGGACCAGCTCAGCTACGTGTCGGATATTCTACTGGAGGACCATGACATGCAGCTCAACTGGCAGTGTGACTTCTTCCACTCTGATGCTGAGAAAGAAGGCGAGCTTAACCAGCCCTGCTCTGAGGAAGCTGAGGACTGCCTCTGGCAGTGCTTGGCAGCTGAGGAGAAGCTTGTCTCCTCACTACTCGGTTGCAGCCCCGTACTATCTGACATTGATACCCGCATCTTTGAGGAGATCGCCGGCTCCACACTTGACTGCCAGAGCCTTATGGAAGCTCCGGAGCCCAGTGAAGCCACATCAGACTACGGATCAGTTGGTGGCGAGCTGTCCACATATTCATCTAGCGACTCTGGTAAGTTGAATGTTTTCATTAAGTTGTAGTGCTGATGATCAACTCTTACTTTAATCTCAGTCCTGCTTTGTTGTTGCAGTGCTTATCAGTATAAACACCCACACCCAGAACAGCCTCACTGGCATTTCATTGACAATTCTGTTAATGTTTACTGGCACTAAGCCCAAACTGTTCTGTGTTCAGCTTATCAAGACAGCAGCACCCACCTTTAATCTGCAGAAGCCTTAATGGCTGAAGTGTGTTATTAAGGTGTGGGTGAGGTTTAAGATGTTGAGTGACATTAAGTAGATTAGGGGTTTTAAGAGAAATGTGTGTGTGACTCATGTTTAGCAGTGAGAGTTGTGGCTCAATCTATTACGCTTTTAATGAGTCATTTTACTGCCTTAAGCCCTGCAGCATCTCTGGGCTAGAACGGAGATGGCAGATTGGCATTTATATTAGTTTTTCAGTGGTTACTATCTCTTAGGATATGATAGCTTGTTGTGATTTGGTAATTCCACTGGAATTCTTTGTGGATGTTGTAAACTTTTAACTATTTCAAGTTAGATTTTCACAACTGACTGGTGTCCTTCGGTGGGCTTTGTGCAGTCTATACGGTGTGTCCTTTTAAAAGTTGTGCCACAACCCACCAAGATTATGACATGGTCATGGGGGGCCAAAGAACTACTCTAATTTTTTTTTTTTTTTTTTTCTTACAGAGGAGGAAATTGATGTGGTGACTGTGGTCCGCTGTTCCTCAAGTTCCTCCCCTGAGCCTACATTGGCTGAACGTCAGCAGAAGCAAGAAGAGGAACAACGTGCTCGGCAGCGATACCGCTTTGAAATCCAGCTACAGCACAACTACGCTGCTCCCTGCCCTGCATCACCGCCGCCATCAAACAAGCGTGCACGAGGGAGCGATGGCCCGTCACGCTTCCACTGCCTTTCACGCAGTTCTTCATCAACCTCATCGCGTCACTCATCCCGAAACTCAACAGAGACGGAGGATGAGGAGGAGCGGAGAAAGACTCACAATGTGATGGAGAGGCAACGCCGAAACGAGCTAAAGAACTGTTTCATGCGCTTGCGTGACAACGTGCCTGAGTTGTCGCACAATGACAAGGCATCTAAGGTGGTGATCTTGAAGAAAGCCAGAGACTGTATTTATAGTTTAGAGGATGAGTCCCACAGACTGCAAACCAGGAAAGACAAACTTAAAGCCAAACAGGAAAAGCTGAAAGCCAGACTAGAGCAGCTCCGTAGGTAACGGACCAGGATTGGACATTTGTAGGTTTTCAGAGACTTCTTGGGGGGGGGGGCGGGGTAAGGGAAGAGACTTTGTAGATAGATGGGAGTAAGAAATGGCTTTTCCTGCTGGAAAGCGCACATACAGTTTTTTCTGTCATGTAGTCTGTATATTCACATGCACACAGTTTCCCTGGACATGATATAACACACATTGCCTCATAATTAATCATTGTCATGCCTTGACTGTAGAGTGTAGTGCATTTCTTTCTTTTTTTTTTTTCTTTTTTTTTTTTTTTTTTTTTTTTTTTGGGTCCCCCTGCCACCTCAATACACAAGACAAAGACAACATCCTGTCATTTCTTTTGCGTCATCTGTGGGAGTATGTCAAATGTCAATGATTTAAAGCAAAGTCTCAATTAGACCAATTAACTGGAAGCCACTGCAGTACAGTGTTGTAGTTTAATGAAACTTGAATATTATTTTCAGGATCTTTTATAGCCATATTGACTATGATCCCTCCATTCTCACAGGTCTTTGGTGGCTTTAGAGTTAATTGTGCTTTGTTAACTTTGACTTAATGTCATTACAAAGTTGTGCCTTCAGCCTTGTATGGCTTTTATGTTTGGGCTAAACACAACTATTACAGAATGATGTATGTTAATCCCAACGCTGTACACAGCAATGCTTGGCCACAGTTCAGCTCAGCACTAGTTCACTCACTGAGTCATGTGTTATCTGTTAAGCTCAAAGGTGAGCCATATTAAGTGGACTTCAGGTTTGTTTTTTGTTAAGACTGAACTGCAAGCTTTGCAAAGCAGCCAAAGTTTGGGCAAAATCTCTAACATTTATATTGTGTGTGTGTGTGTGTGTGTGTGTGTGTGTGTTTGGGTTTTTTTTTTTTGTTTGTTTTTTTTTTGTTTGTTTTTTCTTTTTAATAAACAAAAACAAAAAGAGGACAGACTCAAAGTTTTAAATAGTCGGAGGAGGCTGCAACAACCGCAATCATAGTCACTTGATTCAGTCATTTTTCTTTTGTGTCAGTTCAGGTGAGTAAGTGTCATTTTGATTGGTCAGTTGGTGGCCCTTGTACTTGGATCAAATTGTAAAAAATGAACAGTGTTTAAAAGAAACAAAAATCACTCTACTTATGATTTGAAATAAATATTTTATGTAAAGACTTATCAATCAACAAGGGCCACTCACTAATAAACATTCCCTGTTTTGAAAGGTTGGATTCACAGGCTGTTCTATACTCTCGCTGTAACACACAAAAATAGTTTAAGACATGAACATGTCCAGCAGAATCCTCGACTGTCAGGTGATTTATTTGCTGATGTTGCTATTAAGGTTAATAATGAAATGTGCAGATGGCCTAATTAGGTTTTGAAGTAAGTTCTTCCTAAATCAGTAAGTATTTGACACGTTGATAGCCAGAAGCAGTTTTGCCTTGAGATGCATGCTGTTCAGGACACTGTCTCCTTTGTTTTCAAACCAGTTCTTTCAGGGAAGCTTAATTGTATTTCTGCAAATATTTAACTGTTCATTTCATAGAAATTAGTCATATAACTGCCTTGTAAACCTAAAGTGAGCAGGGATGACTCAATTTTCTTTAGGAAACCTACCTCCACCTGGCTGCAATCGGGCCTGTGATGTTTTTGTTTGCCTTTTGTTCTGTTGTACATATTGTACAGTTTTTGTTCAAGTGTACATTTAATATTGTAATATAACTTATTTTAGTCTTATTCATTCTTTGTTGTGAATGCACTTTTTTTTTTTTTTTTTTTTTTTAATAAAATTTAAAGTGTAAATTAGAGATCAAGTTTTTAGTGTGGTAATTTATTATGTGTTGTCAGAGCACTTACCAGAAGGGACAATTGGGGGGGGGGGGACTGTGACATGCTATTAATGTCTCTTACAAAAAACCACTTGATCAATATACCTGAAACTTTTTATCGCCTAAGAGAACATATCTGTTCATACCCATTAGTATGAGCTCATCTTTTATTGTAAATAACAGTCTATTTTACAAGAATGCCCTGACAAAGTAATATAGTAAAGTCTGTGGAAGTTGCATAGTAATACACATATACAGCAAAAATGCACCAGTATAGATGCTAAAGAATGAAATATTTGTTAGGTGGTTCCCGGAGAAAGGAAGAGTAAATCTGGAAGTTGTCTGCATAAACATGGAAACTCAAATGATGCTTCTAGGACAGGGGTGTCAACCTTATTTTATATTGCGAGCCACATATAGACCACTTTGATCTTAAGCAGGCTGGACCAGCAAAACTCTTGTTTCTGTCGGTGTCAGGAAGCCTTTTTTTTTTTTTTTTTTTTTTTAATGTTGTGGCGATTGCTTTTTAATTGTCATAAAAACCAGATTTCTATAGTTGAAAGTGGAAAAACAAACATCTGTTTTTCACAAAGAGGTTTTATTAGAGACGTAACTCGTTTTGCAATTTGTGAAAGTTGAAATTTTCTTTTGTACTGGATAGTAGAAATTAGGCTTTCAGCTGTTATTGTACTCACCAATAGACTGGTGTGTAATAAACAAGCAAATAATGCACGAATTAGGGATTTTTGATGGGAAACTAGTCTTTCGAAGCACACAGAGAGAGCTATGAAGGAAGTGCAATTTTATGGTGGAAGCAAGACAGCCAACGTAAGTGGAAATTCATTAAAAGTCTTTTTCAAAAGTGAAGTATAGCGTAGTGATCTTGTTTTGCCGTTCAATGAATTTTGGTTGGAGAGTGATGAAATCTGGAGTTTCAGAATCTGTGAGATGTCGGTTTTCCGCACCCGATTGGCATTTCCTGTACGTGGGATCCACGCTTTGTGTTTACATCTGTTTGCTGTTTTAGCTTTTGGTGGTCATTGAAATTATGTTGTAAGCTTTTAGCTAAGATTCTGACTTTTCTGTGGATACCACATGTGTATGTTTAAATAACAGATCAAGTTAAATTAGATGTTGTCTCTCTCCCTTTCAAACAATCGAAATGTGTTGTGGGAAATGTAGTTTATGATCACTGTGTGCTTTTAAGCAGCAAACGATAAACTTATTTTAAGATAATCATTGAGAAGTTCACGCAGGACACATAAAACGGCATGGCGGGCCAAATTTGGCCTGCAAGCTTTGAGTTTCTGACATGTGTACTAGAGGATTATTTTATTGTATTAGCAGGTGCACCTTGTTAGCATTAGCTTAACAATCCACTCTCTTGTGTAAAAATACTCTCTTAAGGCCAAAAAACCCCCAAAACATTTTTCAACAACTTTAATGCTTGAAAACAGAATCCAGAAATCAATTGGTGATGTCATAGATTTTACATCCATCATTTATTTACAGTCTATGGTTTTAGCATAAACTGTTATCATAAAAAATGTTCTAGACAATATGCAACCCTAGACAAATAAGGAGGAACATGTGTTCCACTGTTTTTCTGGCATTACACTGGTTTTAAGGTTTTACTAACCCTCCTGTATAGCCCCACACTTATTTTTCCTACTTCTCCTCTTCCCTATCTTCTATACTCTCCATTCCCAACCATTTAGGTGAGCTAGGCTTAAACTGGCAAGACAAAAAGATGTGTGATCTGTGCAAAGGTTTTAGGCAGGTGTGAAAAAATGCTATAAACAGAATGTCTTCAGAAATATTAATGATTGTTTATTTGCCCCAAATGTATTCTGCAGCAGGACAACAGACCCAAACATACAACCCATCGTCAAAATAAAAAAGAACAAGAAGTACTGGAAGTGATGGTATGGCCCCTACAGAGCCCTGATCTCAACATCATCGAGTGAGATGCTCTTTTGAATTCAAAGGATGGTCACACCAAATATTGATGTAGTTTAGATTTCTCTTTTATTCATTAACTGTATTTTGTTGATTGATGAAAATAAAAGATTAACACTTCCATTTTTAAGAGCATTCTTTGTTTACAGCATTTTTCCTCACCTGCCTAAAACTTTTGCACGGTACTGTAGTACTGGGCTAATCAGCCAGAATGAGTAAAACTCCTGTTAAATGTACAGGTTTTTTTTTTTTTTAAAAGTAACAATTTGTCCAATTTTTAATACTGGCAAAATATCAACAAGAACGTGAGAATTATACTTGTCCCTATGATGACCTGCGTGAGATGTTATTCCCACTGCGTCTGGCTTGCAAATTCATAGTCCTTCTGTTTAAAAATGCTCACCCTCACACACCTGTCACTCTCGCGTATCAACGGTATCTCCAGACCGCTCCCATGTGTAGAGATATGCAAGCATTTTCCCAGGGCAAAGTGTGCTCAGCAGCAATTGTATGTTGTGCAATCTGAGCTCATTCCATGTGTTGCAGTCTGCATGTGCAATCCGTGGACATGTGCCCAGTAGGTGTATGTGTGTGTGTTAAACTCCCTTGAGTAATCTCATCCCTTCTATATTCACTTTTGGGGAAAAAAACACAGTACACTTAATTTAAAAATCACATTATATTGAGTAAGAGAGTAATGTAAGGATAGCTGTAATGTGTGTGAACATATGTTCTTTATGATCACTAAAAAATAAACATGATTTAAAAATGCTCACCCTCACACACCTGTCACTCTCCCATGATTTAAAAATTCCATTTTAGGGCAAAGACGGGGGTTGAAGGTAAGGGTAATTGGTACTATGGAAAAAGTGTACAGAAAATAAATGTAAGTCAGTGTAATATCACATTAAACCATCGACATGCAGCTTAGTTTACAGCTATGTAGGTCAAGGTGAGCAAGTGGTTTTGTGACTGTCAGGTGGATCAGATAGTGACTACAAGATTGGTCAAGATACCATAAAAGCCTTTTTATCTGCAACGGCAGATTAGGCTTGTCGTTTTAAGAAAGGGAAGCCTGATAAGTCACTCAAACAACATTAATATACACAAGTAATTATTTCAGCTTTCCTGTTCACAGTATTCAGTTAAAGGGACGTAAAAGTGAGAAGGTGGAGCTTTGTGTTTATATTTTTCCTGCTAAGATTGGGGTTAAGATTATCTTTAATCTGATTGCTGATTACCACAGTGTATTTCTCTGAATGAATCATGCAGGTTTATAGTGCAGTCTGAAGTAATAGCTCTTTCAGCTGCTTACCTGAGAATTGACTGGTCAACCAACAACTGACCAACAGACCAACCTTCAGTTCTTCACACAAATATGCACATCGCACATGGTCAGCTTATGCTTCTGATACTTTTTTCCCACGGTATCTTTGGTTAACATTTGTCACTGAGCAGCTTATGCTGCCTTCCTTGCCGACCTTGGAAGTCGGGCATCTGAACTGTGAGTGACATCACTCCTAAGTTGAGCCCTTTCCAGTGATAAAGTAACATAAGCAAGAATAAATGGGATTTGTTTTGCTCCTTCAAGGTAGACCTAATCATGCATCAAAAGCAGTAACGAGCAATGTTTGATTTTTTTTTTTTTTGCACTTAAAAATAGCCCTACAGCACATTCATAGGTAGAGCCTGGTCAATGCTCTGTGTATGGCATATTTAGTGAGTCGCCAATATATAGTAGTAGTAGTACTAGTAGTACAGACTAAGTTTTACAATCTTACTTATGTGTAATGTGTACTAACGCCACCTTGGACTGTTGACACAGGTTGGTGATGCTGCTCCGAGTTTCCGAGTTGAAAGCATTCCGACTGGGAAGTTGGAAATTCTGAATGGCTCAGATTGTTTCAGGTTGGTCACTTTCAACTGAGATGCTCTAAATTCAACACATGGTACACTCCGCTTGAGAAAACCCAACAAAAACTACTGATACCATGAAGGGTGCAGGATCTCCGTGTTTGCTTGGACCATTGAAGACCTTTAACGTAGACTGAGAAGACAGTGTAAGAAGTTCTTCTGTGTAATGTCTACAAAAGTCCAGATCTGCAGTGCACATGCGACTTATGAAAGAGGACACAAAAAAAATTCCAAAGGCTGAGTATTTGACATAGTAAGGTTTTGGGTGGAGTGTTTAAATTCAGGCTGGAACAGACCAGGCCCAGTGTGTGTGTGTGTGTGTGTGTGTGTGTGTGTGTGTGTGTGTGTGTGTGTGTGTGTGTGTGGGCGTTGCACAGTAGCTGGCTGTATTTACTTCTTGTGTGGTTCTGTGACTTAAATATTCTGAGTCATTTATTCTGATCTGCCACATCGTAAAAAAGAGAGAGAGTGAAGATGAGACATGGAAAAATAATACGAGGGAGGAAACAAATGAAAAGAGTTTATAAAGAGAAGGAGAGAGAGAGGGGGGGGGGGGGCAAAAATAAAGCTTTAGAGACTAAAAGCAGTGCCCATTTTATTTTCCAATGTGCAGGAAATAATGACAGACTGAAAAGAAATGTTAGAACATAATTCACTCCAAACCACATTCTGACTACAAACCGTGAACCACAGTACAACACACTCATCATAAGTGTATCATTCTGACTCTATCGTGAAATCTGGTCCCCATATGATTGTGTTTTTGCAATCTGAAATACAAGGAGTGGTCCAGTGTGAGGGTTGGGGAAGCATCTCCGTCACTAAGAAGCACACACTCGCAATGTCTGACAGGAAGTTTTGGTTTTGTTATGCTTTTATTTTGAAGTTCACTAACCACTTTCTCTTTTGAAGTCAACTTCCTGAAAGCCTGATTCAGGGAGTGCTCGCATGATTATGGGTAATGACGTTCACGTTATCTTTTTTTTTTTTTTCCTGCCTGTCCCGTTTGGTTCTTTTGCCATCAGCATTATTGTCTAAAGGTGAGGAAAGATGCCCAACGGATTTACTTTACCAAATAGACCATCCCAGCCTTGCCGTAATGGTCTATTTGATTCACCTTTTATTGTTTATTTTATTTATTTATTTATTTATTTATTTTTATTTTTTTATTTATTTTTTTATTTTTTCACTTGCTAGATACAGGACAACTTGAATGAGGAAAAGAAAAGGGAGAAAGGAAGAGGGGGGAAAAACAGTGGAGAAGAGGGACGGGGATAAAGGGCAAAAAAAAAAAACCCAAAAACCAACTAAATAAACAGACAAAAAAAAATAAAAAAAAAATACATATATCAATCACCTGGATCACCTGTTGAGAAAGAAAAAAGAAAACAAGCAGAAGAAAACGAGAGCAATACAATAAACAACATCACGATGATAAATGGGAATATGACAGTAAATACTAAATATTAAACATTATTGTGCAGCACATAAAATCAACAGAACACAGTGTGCTTTGAGGTAGGAGCCAAAAAGGGTGTCGTTTGTGTGTGTGAGCACCCGTGTGTACACCTGTGAGCATGGACGCGCTTGTTTTTTGTTTTTTAAAGGTTCCTTCATGTAATGATCTGCTAGAGGGTGTGGGGGGGCCACAGCCCCGTCCTCCAGGGCATGAAGCAGGTATGGAGGAGATCAAGACTCCAGACATCCAGAGGCCCCCAGAACACAAGAGACCAAGGAAGACCAACAGAGGGGCAGCCGCGCCACTGTCCCAGAAAGAGCTGAGGAGAGTCCCAGATGAGGGCTCACTCAGCAGCCGCGGAGCAGAAGCCAGGGGGAGTTGCAGTGACGTGCCCGTGAGCTCCGCCGGCAGCCAGCTGTGCCAGAGTGACCGAGCCCCGGGCCGAGAGGCCGAGGGCACCCCGCCCCGGAAGTGGCCCGAGTGAGCCCCAGGCTCCAGGCCATAAGCAGCCACCAAGGAGTGAGCCGGTGTGTACCCGGGCGCCCCCCCCCCGGACACAAAGAACCACCAACGCACCGATGTCTGAGGGAGTCCGCCACTGGCAGGGGAAGTGGTAGTAGGGGGAGATAGGCCTCCAAACCTTGGAGGGCCTGAGATGTCCCCAGAGAGGTGGCGTCTGATACCCAACCTGACATACAGTATAGGCACAGACATACAGGCACACACAGATACAAACATCCATTCCCACCCTCATGCTCTCATATGCACTTACTCCACACTCAACCAACGTGGAGACAGACATAAAGAGACACTGTACACACGATCACACTCCCCAAGCGTACTCTAAGAACCGGGTCTAGGTACCCTTGCCCCTGGAGGGGGAAACTGCACCCAGGTGTTACCCTTTTTCCCTGCGGTGGGGAGAAGCAGACTGCCCCGACTCCGCAGCAGCAGGGAGGCCCCACACTCCAGACCGCAGTCGGATGGCCAACTCCTCCTCCCGGCCCCCCGCTCCAGCAGGTCGCAGAGAACGGGGGTGTGAGAAGATAACGTTCACGTTATCTAATTACTCACTGTTAGTGGTGTAAACCATTAGATGAGAGCTGAGGGTGGGAGGAGCCTGAATCTTCAGTTTGATTTGGCTGAAGATTAGCTAAATAGTTTGTATATTATTTAGCTGGGTTTTGTTTGTATTCAGATGCATGTGGGGTGTGTTAAAATAAGTGCAGTATTTTACTGTATATGTTTATTTGTAGCTGGAGTGTGTAAGGGGAAATCTCTTAAATTCTATTGGTGGTATGATCCGCCTCTGGTTATGATATAACCAGAGTTCTGGAAAACGACTGAAGTCTGTTGTGGTTGTTTTTTCTGTCATCTGGTCTCCTTCACATTAATTCCCGTCCGCTACATCCAGGGAAAATCTTTGGTTATTAACCCCTAGTTTATGTACTGATTAGTTGAGCTGCTGTAGTTCTGTTTGTTTGTTTTTGGGTTGTTTTTGTAATTGGATGTGGGTGAAGTCAATGAGTGACACCAGGCACCTTATTAAAACAACAACATAAAAGGTTATTTGAGGCCTTATATCTATTTAACAGTGGAGTTCTTTCAATAACCTAAATTAACATTTTGTAAATCAAGTGGTTTCTTTTTAAAAATGGAAGTATTTTAGCCACTCCTTATTAGCTAATATTTGAAGCAGTCAAACAAATGTTTCACTTGTCTAATATTGACAGCTACATGGTAATTATTGTAACTGACAACTGAAATTACCAGCTAAAACTTAGTGACATGCAAAATTTTCATACCCAGTCTAGAAATCCACTAACCTGTTAATAGTTAAACGCACAACTTCTTTATGCACAAGAACTTAGTTAGATAACTAAGCAAAGTTAGTTGTGTAATAGGGAAAAATGTGCCCTGAAATTGCTGTTTGCCATAAGCAACAGGACAGCAAATGGTACTGATGATAAAGGGGAGGGGTGACAATGGCTGGTGAACATTTTTCCTAAATTTCACTTGATCCAGTTGTTACAAATCAAATACTCCAGCTAGCGTTAAAGGGTGTGCTCATTTAGAGCTCCGTGGTTTTATTCTTGGACTCTGCAAGAGCAACGCATGTCTCAGATGGTCATATATGGATAGGCCCGCTTACTGATAGCATGCAGACCTGGGAGTAGAAATAAAAATTGAAAGCTTGAAATTGAGTGTTTAGAGGAGTCAGAAGCCTCAGCATTTGACTCACAGCATAATAGGTTCCCTTTAAGGATGTACACCAGACATACTGAACATTAGCCTTATTTCAGAGCTCTCAAATTTTCCTACCAGATCAAAAGGTAAACAAGAAAGTTGTTTTTATGTAAAAAGCTGATTTTCATTTGTCAACAATGCCATGAATATTCTGCAACTCCATTTTAATTCTGCATAACTGGTGTTTAAATTCTTTCTCCGAGTCTTCACATTCACTGTAAATAAATATGACACAAAACTCTGATTAAAAGTCTCCATGTGATAAAACGATGATCTTTCTTTTGGACATAGATTATAAGGCAGCTGTTCTCAGTCATCATCTTCATCATCATGTGTTCACCTCCTAGATGTTAAATCCACATTTAGCTTGGATGTGGCTCAACAGCCGGTAATCGGTGGTCTTTCTAACTCAGTCTTAGCTGACACAGCTGCCCTACATTCCCCTCATCTGTAACCCATTACCCAGAACCCTTTGCTCTTTTGCCTGGCCAGAAGCCTTCCCCAGGGCTGTGAACAACTATGATGATGCGTTTCCTGTCTACATGTTACTGGCTCTGAGAGTCATGTTAAAATAATAGGGCTATTATATCAGATATGTCACGAGTGTAAGATCCCGAGGCAGGCTGGTTGGCACACTGTGTGTGTGCAGGACAGCCAGTGGGGCTGCCAGGAAAGTGTGAATGCCTGTCTGTTTGCTTATCTGTGTGTGTGTGTCTGCGTGTGTGTGTGCGTGCGTTTAGTTTCTATCTTTTTTGTGTGTAGTATAAGTCTTGTTAAATGATTTTCAAGCTGAGAAAATGAATGTAATTTACAGTTAGCCTGTTCTAATGTAAATACCTTCACATTGAAATCGCAGACCAGGAGCCAAATGTGTGAAATGTGCATACTTATTGAAGATAAACTTCAGATATTTGGTGCAAGACTGCTGCATGGAAAATGTTGTGAAAGCTTGCTAAAGGCACATTGGCAGATTTCAGAAAAATATGAGCATTTTGCGACTAGACTTGGGAAGATAAGCAATCAAAGGCATAAAATTAAAAACAAAATAAAAACTAATTCCAATTGCAATTCATTACAAAATAATAAATACATTATTTTACGAGCAATTTTTACTACAACATACTAAACATAAACAGAATTTACTTTGTTGGTGTGTAGTTAATATCTGACAAGACTAAGAGTGCATTGATGACACCCTGCGTTGTGCAGTGGCTGATGGATCACTTTAAAACTGCCAAGGGAGATTTTTAGTTATTTCCTTTGCGTTATCCCCTACAGGCACCAGCGTATTTACACTGATGCCATTTTCCCTTTATTTTTACTATATATAAAACCACATTTGTGAGCATATGTTTTGAACATTTTCTTTGAAATTATTATATTTACTTGATATTGTAGTCCAACATCCTCCATGTCAAATACAGTTGAAACTTGTTTGAGTAGCTGATTAGAGGCTTTCAGCGTTGACACACAGTTTTCAGTGAATGGGGGGTGGGATGCTACATATAGTAGTGTCTTATGGCTTTCAAGTGCAAATATGGTGGAGACAAGCAGGCTGTAGGCTTTTACCTGATCACTTAGAAGCTTGTTTGCTTCCCGATTGCACCTTTGGCTTCACTGCACCGCCTCTGGGTTATCTGATGTGAAAAGTTCTCATTAACACATCATTAGCATGCAAAAGGAGCAGATCACTGTCTGTCTCAAACATTGTTATTCTTTTGGCTCTTTTCTGGTCTTGTTGGGGCGCAGGTTTGAGGAGACTGAGTCTGTGACTAAAACTCCACCCTGGCTCGTGTTTCCAAGCAGGAAGAGAATGCCAGATAAATTTAATGAACCTTTGCATAAATTCAATAAGAAAGATCTGTGTTCTTAGGTCTGCCTGGAATCCTAGGAATCTGAGCTTTTCCTCCTGCACTCTTCTCTTTATTCCTTCTGTTTGTCCCAAATTTTCCTTATTCCTAATTTCACAGTCTCGTCTTTAGTCCAGTGACACTTCACATCATTTTTCAGGCCAGTTTTTTTATTTTTTAAAAACACATCTTTATCCTGCCTTTTAAATTATCTTCTCCACAAACACTTAATCTTGGATTTTCAGTGAGTCTCCTAAGACGTTTACATCATCCATTGACTAACTCTGGTTGACCATCACTGCTATTGTCCTATTTCCTATTTTCAGTCAAGACTTATGACTTTATGTCATCAGACATAAAAACATCAGAACTCTTCTAAATCTGTTTTTTTTTTTTTTTTGCTCACAAATAGTTTTGCACAAATTTGAGAATTAATTTCTTCTCCTTGAGCTGCAGTTATTCTTATATCTTACTGGTGTTTTCATCAGCTGTGTGTTGGATATCTTACCTCCCTCTTGATTGGTAAATGCCCGTTTGATGATACAATACAGTTTCCTGTTGTGAAAGCTTTGGAGAAATATATCAACATATATATCAATTGGAAAACTCAAATAACTGCTATAGAAGGACCCTAAGCTATAGTGCATACATGTTCACAAAGGCCAAGTCAGAAATAAATCAAAGCTGCCTGTGATGAAGAGTCATAAGAGTAAAGGTAGCTGAGCTGGAGGTTCATGTGTACTATGTGAGCTTTGTCTTGAAGTTCACTTGCTGCCTAATGGTCTTGCATTTGGATCATTTTTCAGTGCAGTCTGAAATGCTTTAACTAAATCAACAAATTGTTTTCTAGACATAAATATGTGATTTAGTAGCCAATACACACCCAAACAGTGAGTGAAAATGAAGTGAAACTAAGTACAAAAACAAAGCTCCCAAAGGGGGACAGTCACCACCGCCCTTCCTGCCTCCTCATGCTGTTTCAAACAGGCTGGGGTTGTTATTTTAAATGTGGCAAATGTAGCCCATAACTGTTATGTGTAAGGAGAGAAAGACTCAAATTACATAGGTCACTTTTTTTAAAGATACTGTGCTTTGTCATTTTCAACATGAAGCCATGTTTGCCTAATGTTGACTCAGCTGACATCATTACTCAAAGATAGAACATTATCATTGCTCTATTTAACCATTTCAAGTTCTGTATATATTATTGTCAACAGTGTTTGATGTGTAAAACTGACAAGTTCTCCTTTTAAAGAATTTAACGAAAGAAGTTGAATTCACCCCGGAGAAAGTTTTTAAATGAACCAATGAACGCTGATTTGATACATGATGCTCTCTTTCACGTCATAGAAGACTGAAAGACCTGAAAGACTTTGCAGTGAGCCTTTAGTTTAAAAAAAAAAAGTGATACATCACACATCCTTCCTCCATCAACCTGACGATCAAAAAAACCATAAGAGCTCAGTTGTTTGAGGTCAGGAGACTGCTGATTGCACACTTTGATCAAGCTTATAGAATTATTTCTTCACAAAACCAGGGTTACTCAGTGCATGCAAATTAAGGAGATTAGGGGAGGTCCCACTCATTTATCATGTAGAGTGGAAAAACAAATGCAGTGTCTTGAGAGTAATGAAAATTCCCCGTGACATCTGACTTGTCTTTGTGGTTTTAGCTAAATGTGTCGGTGAGTAAGTGAAAGAAAAAACGGCTTGGTTTTAAGGTTAGATGTAGATTCAGGTTTAGAATAGTGAAAGACCTGCTGCGAGATTTGGTTGTATGTGGGTTTTCTTGACATTATTGTGTGGAACTCAATAAGGTCAGTTTCAGACCAAAAAGATGGGTGACTACTAAAGTAAGTAAAGATGAAATGACAGAAATAGTTTTGGTTCATCAAATTCTTTTTAAAAGCTATTTATCTTGTCTGGCATTTAAAGGATCTTAAAATACAACTAATTATGAATTTATTAGTCCAGTCTGCAAGTATATATAATGTATAGGACCAAATATATATAAATCAACAGAGAAGAACTTTTTTTTTAAAAGAAATACTAAAATACATGCCTCTCTTTTAAATTGATTTTCACCTTATATGCATCAAAGATCAAAGATCTGGACATTAAAGCTTTATTCTTAACTCATCTGCAAGTTTGCCAATGAATGTTTGGATCCGTCATCAAGTGCCTGCCAATTTTTATGACAGAATCTCTACCCACGCTCATTCCTACAGTAGAATCATTAATACCACAACATTTATCTGTGAAGTGCTCTCCTGGCTGATTTTAAGCCATCTATTGCCGTTGGCTTTGTCTTACAACCCCAACAGTGGCTTTCTGTGTCGGTCTCACCTGGTCACTTTCATAATCACATGACCAAGACTGGTTCAACTCTCTGTTGCGCTCCTAATGCAAGTGGGTCACTTCCAAATGGCTATCCCTTTGCTGCAAGGTGACATGGTCAAAATAATCCACTGATCTGAGGTATGTCAATTACTTGTATCTCCATTTATTTATTTTTGTTTCTTTTTTGAATTATATTTAAATCTCAATTATGTGATATATTTGTTAAAGTATAATACATGCATTATGTTAAAGTAAAAATATGTTTTATAAAATGAAGGTTACAATTGCTGACCAATATAATCATGACTTTTGCTACAGCTCAGTGGAATTTTCAGACTGTTCACTGAAAGCATCTAATACCAGGTGTGAAATCCAAACCAATGGGGGCAATGGGGGTTCAACTGCTTTGTCACACCAAACAGAATATAAGGGCTCAATGAATATGTAAATATGTATATATATATGCCACATGCAAAGATGCTTTAAAGTCCAGGTATTTCAGCCATCACAATTGAAAAAATCCGTATGTATCAGGTAGTTGTCTTCATTTAAATTAAACGACCAGCACACACAACCCTGATGGGGCAGGGGTTAGGTAGAGCCTGAACTTTGGAATGTTGCAGGGTGGGGGAGGGTTTTGGAGCAGCGTCTGAATGGGTGTAACAGTGATCCTGTGTTGGCTCTCCTCTGGTGGGACAAATGATATGTTGATAGTATTTTGGGAAGACCTTGTTCATGGCTCAGTGAAAATTTCTCAAAACACTGAACACGGCCTCTGGGTGTGAGTTCTCTGGTACATTTACAATCCTTTGCATCTCAGTTTAGGACTTTTTTAACCTTGTTGGGGGCTGTAAGCAGCTGCGGGGAAGGACTGTGTTGAACCCTTTTCTAACTTTAATAGTAAGGAACTAACTTGCTTTTGGTACAGGAGCTTGCAAAGAAAACCTCCTTTAGGACTGTTTGGAGTCCAAAGATTAGGAGGCGCTGGGAGATCTTGAGGACAGCAATTCATTTGTTGACCCTACATGCTCATTTATCAACTTCTACAAGCACATTTGCCTTCCAAGCCAAACACTAAGGTACAATCACCATAATCCCTGATTTATAGGTCAGCTCAGGGCTCTCAGATGCCAGAAAGAACAGGTGGTACAATAAAGTCGATATGGATACATACTGGCTAGACGGGAACTCAAGAATGTTATCAAATGTGAGAACCAAGCCAAGGTAAGTTTGTTTCAATCAGCAACAAACCTGCATCTGTCAAGAACACACTGGAGGCAATAACACATTATAATAAGAAAAGCTCTGCAATTACCCTAACCCCTGGACAAGCTGATGAACTAAAAAGACTTACCACAATAGGCTAGAGAGGTCCTCTGTCATGCACACTAATGGCCCACCCCCATCTTTTCAAGACAAGTCTCCTCCTTACCAAATTACATTGACATCTTCTACTTCTCGCTTTCTTACCTTAACAGAGAAAGATGACCATAGGCTCTTCACACATCTGAATTTAAGCAAAGAGAAAGAACAAACAAAATACTCAGCATTTATCCTACAGATCCAACCGTTTTTTGGATTATCCAGTCAAGCTCAGCCTCCATTAAAAACTGCAGCACTTGCAGCGTTCCTAATTTTTGTAGCATGGCTAAGCGCACAGTTGACACAAATGCAAAGCGGACACATTAGAGGCCACATCCATCTCTACAGGCATCTCTACAATCCAGCAATGCGGGAGCATAGGATTCCCAGAAGACAGAGTTGAGAGAGACTGATGCAACAGTTAGAGAAGCTCATATTTTCAGCAGAAACCGTAGGAAAAACGTGTGTATGCATGTGTATGTGTTTGAAAGACTTCTTTTTTTATACCTCTCTTATTACTATACTAGCAGAGTCACTCCAAGTATGAAAGATTATGGTACTTTATTGATGTCCTAGCATGCCTGACCAATATTCTGGTGAATGTCTGCACCAGACTACTCCACAGTAATCTGGGAGTACACTAAAGAGTTCCAAACAGGAAGCCACGGGGGAAGGTGAGTAGCTGGGCACCTACTTGTCTGCACTTCCATTCTCACATTCCCCACTGCTTATCAACAATGCAAAGGTGGCAGAGTCTGTGAAGTTTCTGGAGACCACTATCATCAGCAGCATAAAATGGGATATCCAATGTCATCAGCCAAGCTCACCAGAGTGAAATCTTCCTCCAAATCCTCATAAACATTAACATCTTCTTGAAAGTTTGCAACTAGTCCTTCAGAACCTCTATTGGGTAAGTCATCAGCTACTCCATCACTGTGAGTTACCTTACATCCTCTACCCACACCAAACACAGACTGGAATGCAGTGTACATCCAGTGGGCCACACTCCTGCAACATGATGCTAGAGCATGGAAGCAGGGCTAACATCAACCTTTTTGTCTTTTTCTGCAAAAAAGAAAAGTACTGGAACATGCACTAACTGAACTTGTCAGAGGATTTTTTTTTAGCATTGAGGAAAACCATAGAATAATAGCAGCCTTCCATTTCAGGAAATATTATGTTTACTATTAGATGTAAACTTTCCACAGGGATGTTAAGGCATCGTGTTATCATGTTCTCTTTCACATGCTGCTGTTTGGCGTTAAGTCGTGTGTTTACTCTACACATAGAGGGCCTCTGTGTGTAGCTTATGCAGCTAAGATGTTTCTCTATTTCGAAGCTCTCATAGACCACAGTGAACGTTTTTGTTTTCATGTAAACCTGTAAATAATTACAACACAAACAAAACACATTTTTACATGTAAAATACAGAAGAAATCTTTCAGACTCTGCACTTCTTTTAGGGGAGACATTAAACATTTAAACAATTTTTCATATTAACAGTGTTAACTAAGAACTACAAAAAGCCAGCTGTCCTTGAGGTAAGTCTTTTTAGATAACACTAAGATAGATAAGAAGTTCGTTCAAGTAAATCAAGCTACTTTTTGGGCACCGTGCACAGTGTTTCCACTGTGGGAGCCTCCACTGGAGGACTTATTTCAGAGCACTTTGAAGGGAGAAAGAAGTTCTTGATCTTGGGTAAGATCTTCTGAGCAGCACTGAAAAACCCCTGAGCTGTTGTCAGCTGCAACATGAACACAAAAAATAGAATTTTAAAAATTCATCATTTCACCTGAATCCTGAGGAAGAACAGCAGAACGTATAGGAAAGAGATAGCAGGAAAGTACAGTAAAAGAGGAAAACAAGATGAAAATCGGAGCAGTAATCGAAGAACAAGCTTCATCCTATAGCTGCTGTGTTTGTGTGCAGGGCTGGCAGTTTAAAAATGACCACACATCAGAGGAAGGCAATTTGTCCACGGAGGGACAAAAAAGCAGATTTATCACATATAAAGAATTTGGTAAATAAAGAACACAAGACACCAATCAGCAAATTTCCTGCTGAAAGAAGACTATTAAGAGATGTCTACAAGATTTTTTTTCCTTAGCTGGGGTTACAGAGGTCACATGAAAGTGTGACCTCATATACTTCACTTAACAGAGGGCCCCCACTTGTAGGAGTGTAATGACCGAGCATCTGCCTGGGAAGATCCAGAATAAGACCTTGCATATTTAACATACCATCCCTCATTATGGACCTGCCACATATGCACTGTGTTGTATTCAGAGAGTGGGTTACAGAGTGAAATATATATAATACACATAAGTGGCTTGTTTTTGTATAAATGTGGCTTTTAAAAAACAGGCAGGTCAGTATTTTACCGTTTGTAAGTATAAAAGTCCCACTCAAGTATTCATGTATAGCATTTATTGCACGAACAGAAGGGTACTTGCACAGAAGTGAAGGGTAGAGAAAATGATACTGCACTGCATCAAACCCACACTTAAACAAGATGGTGGGAATATTCAGGTTGGTATGTTTTGCTGTTCTAGAGTTGAACACCTGCACTAAATCACTGCATTTCCTACTGATTTGGATTGTATTTATGGGGGAGAAAGGGAGTGTATCTGCAGCAAGAAGTCACACCCAGTTTCCTAACCCAATTTAAAAGAAAAGTAGCTCTCCATCTCAGAGTAGATTTTCAGAGCAGGAACACATCTTTGCTGGTTGTAGTGCAAAGTATTTCTATGGACAAGCAGCTGTGTGATATTAAAAAACAAGTTGGGCTTGCAAGTCAGCAGCTTGGGAAGACACACACACAAGTGCTGGGGTTGATGAGCCACCTTTTCTAAACTGTAAGAGCATTGTCCACTAGTAAACTGTTCATGGATGACACAATTGTTGGGTGTGTAGTTCACGTAGCAGGGTGGCCTGCACAATAGGGTAAAGTCTTTGTCCAGGAAAACACTACCCTCAACTCCACTGTGTCTTTGAGAAATGGGACTCTATTATTCAGAGATGTACTGAAGTGGTCATATTTTCTTGTCAAATGCAAATGCTCTTTCAGGATCTCGTCTTGTGACACACTGGTACACAAGTTACTTCCTTATTGTCATTTTCAAACGTGTTTTTTTCTTTTTTTGGGGGGGGGGGGGGGGGGGGTGTTAGGTACTGAAAGTTCTAAAAGAGCCACACACACAACTTGGTTAGGTTCACATCAGACTACTCTGCACATGGGAAAATTATGCTAAAGGGTTACCCAGTCCATTAAAATGACATGCCAGTTATCTTCACTGGTGTCTTAGTGCATTGTTTGCATCTTTCTTCTGTCTATCTTCTATCTTCTTCAGGATTCAAGTCTGCTTTGAAAGAACTTCTGAAAAACCAAAGGAGCTCTGACAGTCATGAACCTTCCTCCATAATTACCTAACCTTAACCCCACTGAGCATTTTTCGGCGGCTCTTGAAAGCAAACAAAGCAACACATTCTTGAAATCACAATAAGGTCTTTGGAAGATCTTCTAATCATGCTGGGATATCATTATTCAGTTATCAAGATTTGCATAAACTTGGCGAGTTCATGGCAACACAATGTCATTAAAGCAAAAGGGAAATGATATAAAACACTAAGATATTCTGTAATTTTTCACTCAAGTTATTAAGAAGACATCATTGTTTAAAGTGGGAGGAATCGGAACGAATAAAAAATAATAATTAACTATACTAGTAATGTCGGACTTTAGATTCTGTTTTATGTTTGTAACTCTAACAATAGCAGCTAGTTAGAAGCACTCTCTTCTCTCTTCTCTGATTGTATGTGATTAGCACACTGCTTAATGGCCCCTTAACATCAACAAAAGCTCTTCATCACAAAACCTCCTCATTTATTTCATTGAGAGCACTGTATTAGTGCAGCAGGGGGTTCTTCCAAAGAATTACGAAGTGGGATTAGCTGCCGGTGCTGGGAGCATTTTTTTCTCTGTATAAATTCCCCAAAGAGTTTTGCTATCTATCCAATTCTTAAAGTGACCCAGATGTTTATCATGGATCAGTCCCTATGCAAATGTAATGAAAATCTTTGTAGAATTCCAGAAAATCTGCATCAGGAATTGCAAATGATTGCGTTTCCATGTATTACTTTTATGCAAATATTTGGGGAGATAAACATTTGGAGCGTGTGTTATAATTGGCAATGAACTACTTCAGAAGAAAGAACAGTATATGTAATAAAAAGCACATTAATCAAAGGTTAGACAAGAAAAAGAGTAATAGAATGTAGAACCACTGTATTTCTTTGATTACCTGAAGATTAAAACTTTCTTATTACTCCACACACATAAAACCTTTTAGTCTCCTCGATGGAAACTTGATGGAATTTTATGCTCTTTTTTGTCATTGTTCTTCTGTCATCCTCAAACCAGTCGCTACAGATGGTCGGCTGCCCCTCAGCTTGGTTCCTCTAGAGGTCTCCTCCTGTTAAAAAGGAGTTCTTCCTCCCCACTGTCAAGAAGTGCTGGTCGTAGTGCCCCGTCTCTCTACTACTGTAGGATCTTTACATTAGATATAAAGTGCTTTCAGCTGAATGGATGTCATGTTTCATGTACATCATTAATGTGGCTTTCGGATGCTAAATATCTAAACCTGACATATGGCACTATCAAGGCCTTTGAATTGGTGAAAACTAGCAATGAAAAGGCCTCCTACTAGAATGTATAAAAAATGAAGGCATATTAAGCTTCAACTTTTATTCCATATTTGATCTTCTTTCCTTTTAATAACCTACATGTGAGAACAAGACAAAATTATCAAAAAGGATTTATTTAATAATAACAATGAAAGACTGTATATAAAAGATAGACATAACCCACGTGAACAGTTGCCTTCTGTGTTTTAGGAGCTAGTATTGGACTGTATTTGAGCAAGATGGTGAAATGCTAAGTTATCAGCTGAAGCTGTCTGGCTTGGCTAATAAGTGTATCAAACACATTTTGGGTCCACCACACAAACATGGATGCAATGCAAAAAAAAAAAAGACCTGAGCATCACAGACTTCTTGGATGCTTTGTTTCTACAATTTGCTGTACAGTAAGCCGTATTATGTTAATTAACTGCATTAAGAGGCACCAAGAGGCACCATCACCACAGTCAGGAGTCGACGGCTAACATGGAGAAGAAATTTCATCATTCATATAAATTCTGGTAGCAAACGGAGAAACCCAGAATCTGAAAACCAGATTTGTTTGTAAAAAGTTTGTCTCTATTTCTCTTGGTTATCCAGTATGAGATATTCACACAGCTCTATTTTACTTGACGCACCGCTTTTAAACACTGAAAATTTACCACAGTCTCGATTTGAATGTGCCTGCTCTTGTTTTGCTCTCTCTAAACCAATTAGCCCCTACACCCTGTTCTTTAATGACCGTTCACCATTAAAACATGGATTGGAGATCTTTGCACAGCACATTTTACGGCTCAAAACAGTTCAGGTGAGGCTGGAGGTGAAAGTAATGAAAGGTATAGGACAGAAAGCCTCACGGGTCCCCTGAGGATTAAGTGAAAAGGTTGCTACACCCAAAGGACCCTTTCTGATTGAAACTAGTTTTAATTTTTAATCACAGTAAATAGCTAAATAGCTTCAAGTTCAGTCAGTAACAACAAGAACACAGAAACCAAAACAACATGGTCTCCATGGTAACACCTGGGTAGTGCTGTCACTATCGCCTGATGATTTTTGAACAGGATTCTCCAAACACAGTGTTTGCAGTGTTTACCTGGATATTTCATTTCTAAACACCATCCTGAACCTACAAGCATCTGTCGCTATTTGCTGTGACTCGACGAACGCTTTGGAAAAATATCGACAGCTAAACAAGTGTAACAGCGACTCTTCAGTGTTTCCTGAGCCCAAATGGACCCAACATTTGTGACCCAACATCTGAGAAAATCTGGTAAGCTTTTCTCGTGTGAGCAAGCAAAAGCTTTTTTTGAATTTTTTGCTCAAAATGTGTCTAAAGCTTTCATAATCTTAAGGAAGCAGAGTACACTTTGGAGTTTAACTTTAATTTTTAATACTTAAACATTTGTAAGCACTTTTAACAAAACTCTGTGAACATTTGTGTTTTTAGAACATCTGTAGGACTCAGTTTTTGCTTCTTCTTGTGTCACCTTAAACTTCTAATGCCACACATCACACTGTGTGATTGATTTTTCTAACTATGGACTACGTGCATGTTTTTATCATTCAGGCATCTTGGCCAGTGCAGACTAGCGCTGCTGATATGAAACAGCAGCAGGAAGCTAACAAGATTGCTGGAAGTGAAACGGTGCAAGAATTAAAAGATGCACTCCATTTTGCCACTCAGGAATTGAAGACTGCAAAGGAGGAAAATGCATCTTTGAAGGAGAAGATTGCCGTCCTTGAAGATGCTCACAAAATGGAAGTGAGTAGCCTCCAAGAAGAGCTCAAACTCAAGGATGAGGCGCTTCAAAGATGTGTGAAGAAAAGAAGAGCTCAAACCAAAGCCTGGGTAGAACTCCTCCATGAATCGACCATAAAAGACATGGAGATAAACACCAGGGAACAACACTGGAGCAGCAAGTGGCAATCAACCGAGAAGAGCCTGAAAGAGGAGAAGAAAAAAGTGGAGGAGCTCCAAATTAAGAACAAGCATCTGTTGGAGAACTTACAGGAAAATCTGGACGAATGGAAGAACGTCCTTCAGGTAAGCTGTCTCTGCTATCATTTCACTTTACCATAATGTCATGTTTGGTCCTAACAACTTCTGTCAGACTGAGTCACAGTTCAGTAAAATACATTTTACTCTCTCTACATAGGAGCTTGCACTTGATGCTGACAACCAGGAAGAAACCCTGGAAACAAATTCCCAAGAGGAAAAACTGGAAAACCACGAGGGAGAAGAGGAGGGAATGGACAAACCAAGAAAGGACAAGAAAAAGCAGGAAGAAAAGGAGGAAAAGCAGGAGACAAAAGAGGACATCGAAGAAAACCTTGAGGGAAAAAGTGACGAGAAGATGGAAGATAAAACAGCAACTGAAGATCTAAACCCAAACCTCTGCCTGGTTCCCATCCCTCTCACTCCCTCCGACTCTTGCCCTTTACCTCCTGTCCCTACACCCCAACTCAACCCCTCTACCTCCTCCCTACCTTACCCCCCTTCTCGTGCTCTTTCTTACTCTTCACCCAGCTCTTATTCTTTACGCAACACCCTCAGTCTCCACACCTTCCCCCAATCCTCCCAACCTTACTCGGTCTCTCGTGCTCCCTCCTACTATTTACCCTTGTTTTCCAAACCTGTGCAGCCCATAAACTCTAATGAAATGTTTGATCTGCTTTTTTGTTCATTTTAAAATAAACATGTGAAATTTCATTAAACTTACAGTCTTTTTTTGGATCATTGTTTGTTTTTTTTTTGTTTTTTTTTACCTATAACACAATATTACACTTTTGTCCAGAAGAGATTTATTTAAAAAAAGTATAAGTCTCATTTAAGTGATCAAGAGTCTCCTGTCAAAAAGGTTTAACAGTTTATAAAGGTTAAGTTGACAGTGACAGACTTTATTTTAAAGAGCCCCAAGATAAGAAACATGTAGCAGTTAATGACCACACTTAAAATGGACATTGGCAACAAACTAGTGTGTAACTGGTGAGATCCAGCAAGAAAAAAAGTATTTTCTTTATTAAGACTGTTTATACAATGCATCAACTGTAATGCTATTCTTTAAAATGTATTTTTTTAAGGTTTCTACCAAGTTTTGCTTCAAATTCAAGAAAATATTTGACTGGTAATGCAGCACCAGAAGAAACAACCAGGTTTTTCATTAGTTACAAAATGTAGTTCTCTTGTTACCATACAAAGAAGACACTGCGCCTACCATGACTGTCTTCTACATACTTCCTGCTCATCTTCTGTCTGTACCCTCAGGCAACACAAGCACACAAATGTTTTTCCTTGTTTTATTTAACTGAAAACCCCCGTAGACTCCCTGGAGATGCCACATCAGTCACCTACAGTGGCCCTTAGGGGACAGCAGAAGTCAAAGCTCAAATAAAACAATAAAATGGAAAAAGGGATGAAATGCAACAGATTGTTGCTACAAATGTCAAAGCACTTTACTACTTTTACCTAACATAATAAATACATAAAATATCCTTTTTGCCATTTTTCCCAAGACTAACAATTTTATACTACATTATCTTTGTTGTTCTTAGTTTTTCACTTCTACTATGCTGCACTGGACAAACATTTATATAAGAGGTAAGATTTCTCCTTCCTGATTTCCTTATTGATCAAAGGTTAATGATTAAGCTAGAAGAGAAAACAGGAAAAAAGAAATATCTACAAAAATCTTAGGATAAGTCAACCAGTAATACTCCAAAATCGTTAAGCTTTTCGTTCTTTATGGAGTTAATTTCATGGTTGTCAGACACAGCTGCTCCTACTGAGTGACAGGACCTGTTGGTGCACGCCTGCTTCTGATTGGTCTGACTAGTGCCTGATGTTAAAACATATTATCTATTAGTTTGACTAGATCGAGAACTTCCAAATGTAGTCTCAGTGCATGGCAAGTGTTGCTTGTTTTGCAAAGTAAGACATTAAATCAGAAGAAACGTGGAGGTAATTTGATGGGTTTTTCTCTCCTACCCTCTCCCCTTGTTCTGAGCTGTGGATATTTTTAAACAGAGATGTCATTGGTGGGAAAACACTGACAACTAAAATGATCAGCACCTACAGTCACACAAAAATGATTTACTTTAAAATATCCATTCAGAAAAATATACTTAAAGCGAAATAAAGGTTTGAACTGAAAGAAAGAACAAACCTCTTACAGTCATTCTAACCTCCAAAAACGATACAGACTCAGGTAATAATCAGAGATAACAAGATGATTGCAGTGGCCTCCTACTGCCTCCCTTCCTTCCTGTCTATAATGACCTTTCTTTTACTGAGGCTGCAACAAAGCTTGAAGCTTTTATGTAAGCCTGTCAAAAGGCTTTTGCCCTCATTTTTGTCATTCTCTACATGTCTGCATGCTTTCAGCAGCATATGAATCAGCTGATGTGAGAACAATTATATTTCGAAATTGCAGCTGTTCTAATTTCAACAATATTTCCTTGCCATGCTACGTAATTAATTTCATTTATAATGTTATCCCTGAACATTTGACTACATTTTGTGCAACACATGTGCAAACATGCATTGTAACTTCATTTCACTAGCTGGGCCCACGTCCTCATTTTAGGTTTGACAGCGTTTTAGTAGGTAAAAGTGAATGCTTTGACATGAATTGAGCTGCGGTTTGGGGAAGGCCTCGAAGGGGACTGGCGATGGCTCCCGGGCCTGGCAGATCCCCATGTACTAAATAGAAGTGAAGAAGTTAAAGAATTGAGAACAAGGAGGGAGGGAGGGTGGGGCACGTAAACAAGAATGATCAGCTTGCAGAACTGAGGGAACTTATATTGATGACAGCCTGAAGGAGCGTGTTTGGAGGCGTGGTCCTGCTCCTGAAATTCCGATACATAATCTCCAATATAAAAAAAGAAGTGCACATTGAGATGAACCATTAAATATGGCGTAAATAACCAGGAAGATGTCCATCCATCCATCAACCCATCGATCCACTACAGCTTACTGATACAGGTCACTGAGGCAGCAAAGAAGAGAGGCAAAACTTCCCTCTCCCAAGCTCTTCTGGGATGATACAGATGTGTTCCCAAGGGGTCCGAGAGACAAGATTGTTTGATATAGGCAGCTTACCCTGGTATGTTCTCCTAAAGTAAATGGGTCCTGGGTGATTCAAAAAAGCCCATGAAAATAACATCTAGCCACCAAGGAACCCTGCTTAGAGCAGAAATACAGGCTTGGGGGAAGAGGTCATTGGGAGGCATCAGGGGGCTGCATGAGTCACACTAATGGACTAGTTTTTGAAAACTCTGAATCCTGTCTAACCTGTTACAGACTGTCTTCATTAGCATTACTTATTTTCTAAACATATCACTCTCTAATAGACCTAAACTTGTAGAACAAGTTTACTTAAGGGAAGCGCTGGCATACATGAAAAGGAATGGAATTCTGAGAGAATTGTGGATACATTCGGTAACAAATTGTTTTCTTTTCCTTGGACCAGTGTTGATACTGCATCGCGGAAATAGCCTGTTTGCCAGACTTCTGCCTGGTAGCAAAAAAAAGCCTTTTTTTTTGTGTAACATATGGAGCCATTTTTCACAAAGAATCATAATCTCCCAAGAGATTCATTTAAGTAGAGTAAGAATAAACCAACCAAGAATAAACCAACACAGAGAGACTGAGGAGGAGCTTCTTCCCGCAGGCGATACGGTCTCTCAATCACACCACCACACAGTACTGACCCACACATATAGTTCTTACACACACACTGGACATTCTGGACATTGTTTTCACTTCATCACTTAAATCACTTTAAGCATATTTGCACTGCACAAGACATAATGTGGATTGCACAACACTGGTCACTACATTCTTCATTTCCAGTTAATACTTGTACAGCTGCTGTTATTGTGTGTATATATATATTTATTTATTTATATTTCTTCATACATTCTTATATAGTTCTATACTGTATATTGTGTATTTTGTTGTACAGTTATTTTATTTTCAACTTTAATTTATATATTTTATCTTATTCTTTCCCAGTTAAATTTACCCTTCATTCTAATTTGTGTTGTACAGTTATTTCATTTTTAACCTTAATTTTTTTTTTTATATTTTATTCCTTCCTAGTTAAATTTACCCTTTTTAATTTTTCATATTTATTTCCTATCTTATTCATAGCCTTTTCCTTTTTTTTCTTTAGGTCACGAGCAGTTGTCTAAGCATTTCACTGCATATCGTACTGTGTATGACTGTGTATGTGACAAATAAAATTTGAATTTGAATTTGAATTTAAAAGCCTGACAAACAGGTCTTCTTCTTTTAGATGCATCCATTAGGGGTTGCCTCAGCGAATCATCTACCTCCCTCTCACCCTATCCCTAACATCCTCTTCTGTCATACCAACCATCTGCATATCCTCCTTCACAACATCCATAAATCTTCTCTGTGGCCAATCACTTTCCCCCCTGCTCAGCAGCTCAATATTCAATATCCTTTGCACAACATCTCCACTTTTCTTCTTCTGCACATGTCTAAACCCTGCACCTCTAACTTGAAGTTGAACTTCTTCAAGCCATTTCAACCTGAGCTCTCACTCTGATTCACTCATTTCTAATCTTGTCCATTGTGGTCACTCCCTGTAAAAACCCTTTTTGCAGCTCTGCCACCTCCAGCTTGGCCTTCTGTCTCCTTGTCAGTGCGACTGTCACCATACCTTACATCACAGAAGGTCTCACTACCTTATTTCATCTCCACCCACTCCACCCCACCTGGACTTTCTTCTTCAATTCTCTTGTGCCATGTGTCCATTGCTTTGGATGGTTGATCTCAGGTATTTAAACTCATGTGGATGTGGATTGCACAACACTGGATATTATATTTCTTCATTTCCAGTTAATACTTGTACAGCTGCTGTTATTGTGTATATATATATTTATATTTCTTCATACATTCTTATATAGTTCTATACTGTATATTGTGTATTTTGTTGTACAGTTATTTTATTTTCAACTTTAATTTATATATTTATCTTATTCTTTCCCAGTTAAATTTGCCCTTCATTCTAATTTGTGTTGTACAGTTATTTCATTTTTAACCTTAATTTTTATATTTTATTCTATTTTATCCCTTCCTAGTTAAATTTACCCTTTTTAATTTTCATATTTATTTCCTATCTTATAGCCTTTTCTTTTTTCTTTAGGTCACGAGCATTTGTCTAAGCATTTCACTGCATATCGTACTGTGTATGACTGTGTATGTGACAAATAAAATTGGAATTTGAATTTGAATTTGAATTCATGTACTCTCTACTTTTTGAATCTACACATTTCCCCTTGCCTCCCTCTCATTCACACACATCTATTATGTCGTGCTTCTACTGGCCTTTTTTGCCTTTTCTCTCCAAAGCATACCTCCACATTTCTAGGCTTTCTTCTACCTTCTACCTCAGCTCTACTCTCACTGCAGATTACGACATCATCTGCAAACATAATAATCCACGAAGACTCCTGCTTGACCTCATCTGTCAACCCAGTCATTACCACTGCAAGCAAGAAAGGGCTCAGAGCAGATCCCTGATGTTGTCCCACGCCTACCTTGAACCCATCTGTTACTCCTAACTCACCTCTGTCATGGTGTCCTCATTCATGTCCTGCACCACCACCGTTCTTCTCCTTCCATGTCTTTCTGCAGATCCACAAAAACACAGTCAAACTCCTTCTGACCTTTGCTATACTTTTCCACCAATTGCTTTTCCAGCATGATACCATTTTGCACCTCTTCTTGACTCAGCTTCAGCAAGTTTTTCCAAAGCTTCATAGTATGTCTCATTAACTTTATCCCTCTGTAGTTTCTACAGCTCTGCAAATTGCCTTTGTTCTTTAAAAGCATGTATCTCATGTAAAAAGTTCATTATTGTTCAAATAATTTCCAAAACAGGCGTAACACAAGTAATTCAAAATGCAATATGGAAGTGCAATAATTACAATTTCTGTTAATATTTCTTGAAATAGTAAAAAGTACTTGTTACACATGAAAAGCGTAACAAGTACTTTAGTAAAAAGTAGCCATGATCTACAATCAAGACTCCAAAGCCTGACTCCTCTCTCGCCTCCACATACTTGCTCAATCACAGTGTGACATGAATGTTGGACTGTTGGTTTCGGAAACTCACAGCAAACACCACAACAATGGAGCGATGGAAAGGTGTGGAGGAAGGGGCTTGCGACACTATCCAACCATCTGTGATACAGTGTGGAAAGACCACAAACCCTCAGACTTTAGTGTTGTTTTGTCTCTGATCGTCTTTGCAGCTTTTGGGAGGTTTGCAATTTGAAGACATTTTTAAATTAACCATCAGCCCTTTGCTGTGAAGTGTCGGTTGTCTAATTTTGGACTGAGAGGAAAACATAGTAATATTTAGAGAAAACAGGAACACATCATAGAGACCCCCAGACCACAAAACACACATAAAAATACCACCTTCACAACTTTTATTGTAAAACCTGATGCGCTGATGGGAAATCAAATACAGAACTGAAAGTGGGCTTGCAGTGTGTGCATGTGTGTGAGGAAGTTTGCAGTGGGCTGGGTGAGTAAACACTAACGGATGGGGAGGTGGAAGATGTGTGATTGCTAACGGTTCTTTCACACTTAAAGTAGCAACAGCGGTTTCTTCATTCATGTCAATGAGATCATTGTGGGGCATCACCAGATACTGCAGAGAAGAAAGGGATTATCCAGACCTTTTACTGCAATACAAGCTCATTTACTGCAGACAGCAGCTAGTCACACCACAACCCTGTAAATTCAGTTTACAGTAACATGTCGTACATTGAACAACATTAAAGACTTCCTTCTTAGACAGTGTATTGCCAAAACTAGAAATATTCTGTCTCAATAATGCTGAAAAACTAGTCCATGCATTTATTTATTATCTGGTGTCTTAAAAGATCACAGAGAAGCCTTCCGATGACGCTCAGTGCTGGAGAATTCTTTAAAGCATGGTCTTTAAATAAACATCCCACCAAATTCCTGGACATCCCGGATGTTAGTTTTTTTCTAGAGGTGTTTGTGAGCCCACGCTATGATTTCCATGACAGAATCAATTCAATTCAATTTTAATTCAGTTTTTATTTATATAGCTTACTACTGTAAGGTAAAGATCCTGCAATCATGCAGGGAAAATCCTAACAATCAAAACAATCAAACAGCCCTCTTTGAGCAAACACTTGGCAACAGTGGGAAGGAAAAACCCCCTTTTAGGAATAAACCTTCAGCAGAATCAGGCTCAGGGAGGGACAGCCATCTGCAAGGACAAAAGATGCACTGTAGAAAAGAGCAACAGATTAATAATAACTAATGATTAAATGCAGAGTGTTGAGTAAGCACATAGTGAGTGAAAAAGGTGCATTATGGCCTCCAGCAGCCTAAGATAAGATAAGATAAGATAAAACCTAGACCTAACCTAGCCTAGCCTAGCGTAACTAGGCTCCAGGCTGGAGAAACTGATCAGGAAGGCTAGCTCTGTGGTCGGCATGAAGCTGGACACTCTGGTGACAGTGGCAGAGAAAAGGACATTAAAGAAACTGATGGACATTATGAACAATGCTGGGCATCCTCTGCACACGGCCATAAACAATCAGAAGAGTCTGTTCAGTGACAGGTTGCTTCTCCCCAAGACAAGAACTAACAGACTTAAAAACTCCTTTGTCCCACACGCCATCAGACTGTTTAACTCCTCTCTGGAGGGGAGAGGGAGGGGAAACAGGAGGACAAAGGAGGGGGGAACAACTAAGCTGTAGTGCCTCTTCACCTCACTGTACAATACCTTGTGCAATACTTTTTGTAAATAGTCAACAGTGCAATAGACTCAATACTTGAAATGTGCAATTCACTTGTATTTTTATTTTTTATTCCTATTTATTCTATTTATCCCCTTTGTATATTTTATTTATATTTGTCTCTGTATTTATATATGTGTGTGTGTGTGTGTGTGTGTGTGTGTGTGTGTGTGTGTGTGTGTGTGTGTGTGTGTGTGTGTGTGTGTGTGTGTGTGTGTGTGTGTGTGTGTATATATATATATATATATAACAATTCTGTAACTGTAACTTCGGTCGTTGCTGTGCTTTTTTTGGAAGTCGAATTTCCCAGAGGAACCCACCCGAGGGATTAATAAAGTTCTATCTTATCTTATCTTATCTTATCTTATCTTATCTTATCTTATCTTATCTTATCTTATCTTATCTTATCTTATCTTATCTTAACTAAGGGCCCTAGCTACAAGCGTTGTTAAAAAGGAAAGTTTTAAGCCTTGAAAGTAGAGAGGGTGTCTGTTTCCTGAATCCAAACTGGAGCTGGTTTCACAAAAGAGAGGTCTGAAAGCTGAAGACTCTGTCTCCTAATCTACTTCTAAATATCATAGGAATCACAAGCAAACCAGCAGTTTTAGAGTGAAGTACTCTATTGGGGGTGCTATGAGGTCTTTAGCCCTAAATATTCTATTATTCTATATTATACTTGTATATGCGTAAAAGGACTATTTCTAACAAATTCTGCCTCTCTAAGATGCTCTTTTTGCATCCAGTCATGTTACTGATCCATTGCCAATTAAAATACCGTTTACTTTTCCAGCCTTTATTTTGTTCCGATCCCAACTTTTTGTGCAAATGTTCCTGAAAGGGACCATTTCCTGCTGTGTGCTACATGTGAAAAATGACAGCTCTTAAAAATCCTGACCTGATTCTCACTAAACTGTCCAAAGTGCATGTGTGAAAACAGTCTGTGTGTATTTAACCCCCCTCCAAATCAGCCAGCTTTTCTTTGCTCGTCTCCACTAGAAGATGAAAGGCATTTGTTGAATATCAAACAACCTGACACTTGACCAGACTAACACAACTACCTCCTCCTCCTCCTCTTTTTCACCTCAGTCACATTCCTAGAGAGACATTTAACCCCACTCCATCTACAGATGGTGTGAATCTGTGAAATTAAGCTGTAAACCTTAGTGATGATCCAGGGAAGTGTCCTGATGAGGATAGCAGTAATACCATAATCAATTTCATTTTCTTACTGTTTGCAAATAGTAGGATCTATAGTTATAATTTAACTTTTTTAAAAATGTTTTATTGGAGGCGAGTGTCCCTCTGCCCGTTAAAGTCTATACTTATAAACCTATGTGATATTTTTTTTCCAGAGTACCTATCTGGAATGGTTTGTCTGTTGTTAGGCAACTTCACACAATGTCCTGTTTGATTCTCTTGCACACAGAGAAAATTTTAACTCCATTTGGAAATTGACCTCACCAATTCATTACGGTTAGTAAGGTATGCCGTGATTAGATCACCATGGTAAATTATACAGAAGACATATCCTTGGCTGGAGCAAAATATATTAATAGTTTCTACCTATTTTTTTTTTTTTTACTAATTCTTTTAATTACAATATGTAACTACAGTATATAGACCAAATTCTGTGGTCTTACCTCAGGAAAAACATTAAAGGGAGTCTAAGTTGTGCAGTCAATGTAAAATCAGCACAGGAATTTGCACATAGTCAGCTGGAACTCAGTCTACTTTGTGCAGAAGAGTGAAATGATGCATTGAAATGCCCCTTCTTAATATGTACTCATGCAATACCTGAAGCAGTGTTATCAAAGACAACTCATAACCACTGTTATGATACCCATTATCTTTCACTGGTCTTTTAGGTTTTATCAAGCCAACTAGGTGTTTTTATCAAAACACCTAGCTATGATGGGGTTTTTTATCCCTCAGATAAATTCAGCTTCCGCTTTGGCAAAAACTTGTGAAAAATGGTGACACTGCTCTTAATCTGTAGTTTCGTATATAAAAATTTGGCATTAGCTGGACTATGATAGCATTTTGTTGTTAGCATCCTCCAGTTAGCATGCTTCTCTTACTGTATGTCAGATACCAAAATGGCTCCAGTTCACCTTCAGACAGCAGCAGTCCATCTTCAGCAGTCTGAAAGGTGACAGATGACCGCACAGCTGCGGCACACACACACACGCACACACACACACACACACACACACACACACACACACACACACACACACACACACACACACACACACACACACACACACACACACACAGCTGCAGACATTGAATCAATGTTTCATGCTGAAACTGTCTGCAGATATTAAGATATATGTAAAACTGATAGATGCAAACAAATACTGACATGTCAGGACAGAATCAATGGATAATTGGATGGATGTTGGTTTGGCAGAATGTGATTTGTGAAGGAGAAGCAGAGGACAGGTGAGGGATCGTGTGTGATGGCGTGTTTGCACACAGTGTGACAACAGGTGTGTGTATGTGTTGAGTCAATCATCGCACATGCACACAGTGGGATCCTTTTTGCTTGACAGCAAGACGAATGAATGCGACAGATGCAGCCATAACTTTTACTTACAAAACACTGAGTGTGGATATAAGACACAAAGAAAGAAAGAAAGAAAGAAAGAAAGAAAGAAAGAAAGAAAGAAAGAAAGAAAGAAAGAAAGAAAGAAAGTAAGTTTGGGAGAGCAGAAGAGGTAATGAATGAATGGCTGGAGACAGGAAGAGAATGAGAAAAGATAAGATCAGTTTTTTGGTGAATGGGAGGAAAGGCATAGGCTTGCTTTTCAGGCACAAAAAAAGAAAAGTGAAAACAGTTTATGGCTTGATAAAGGCTCAGAGGCATACTTGGAGGAATTAAATTAAAAAAACAACAAAAATGGACACATCAGTTCTAAATCATGATTGTACCTCTGAATACTATCACTGCATAAAAGTTACATACATTTGTGAGATTTTGAGGATTACATGAATAGCATTTGAAGCACTCCACTGCACCAGCTTTAAAATATCCTGAGACACCAGAACAATTAGACTATCTGAGAAGCACTGCATGTAATGTTTTTACATCTCCTGTCTTTCTGCTCAGATCTCAGCGTTTAAAAAGCAATTACAGCAATTTTTTTTAGATCAAAACTTGTAAGTGCAGGAGGAAAACCAGAATTTGGATTACCCTGAATACACTGAGTCATGTAAGCTACAACTTTGTAGAAAAAAAGCTGAAAACTTAAGAGTAAGAAAGAAAAATCAAAACTATGCCTTTAGTCTATCAAAAAACTGCAGATATAAATATGTTTATCATTTTACAGACACTTAGTTTCGCCCCCAAAAGATGAAACACTGAGCTGGCGTTTCAAGATTTATAAACTCTGGAGCAAGTTTTCTAAATGCAGAGTTTTTGGATGAGAAATATGTCATTTTATTTATGACTGAGAGCTAGAGAAAAACATTTCTTTTTACAGTTAACTGACTTACTTAATTTGCTTGCTAATGAGGACCTTCTCTTGCTGTACTGTAGCAACCAGTGGCTCACGCACACACAAATCTCAAGCCAGAGGAATACCATGCACAAGCATAAGAGCTTGCCCTCTATCATACTGCAGGCAGAGGTGGAGGGACTCATTTACACTCATTTAAAGCTATGTTTCTGTGTGCTGATGTTTGGACTGCATCATTAACAACAACATGGAAGAAAATATAATTTTTAGAATTTCAATAATCAAGCTGGATAAATATTTAATCTAGTGTGAACACAGTGTTTATCTTAAGATACTTCACTTTTTGGACTTAGGTCAGCCTTAGGGGGTCCAGGGATGGAGAACCAAGAGATTTGGGGGTGAAAGGGTGAGTAAGGTGTTGAGGGGATGGGAGGAGGGTCACCGGCTAATGATCTTAAATCCTTGACAGGTCAAATGTTTTCATGAGGATCCACTTCCAGGACACAATGGAGTCCTGTTCTTCCTCCGAACTGAAGCAGTCTATTCATTTACAGAGCACTGACCTTTGACCCTCCCCTCCCCCTCCCCAAAAATCTCCTGTGGAGAAGCAGTTTCTGCTTCTGACTTTAATACATGATTGTTGTGGTAATTTTCCATTTAATGTTATGCTGCTTTTGTACAGCTCATCACACCAATGTGTGGAAAACTTTATGATCATAGGAGAAAGAGGCCTTTGTGGAAAGGGAACCTCATCAGCCATTCCAACACATTTTCCTTTCAAGTCCAATGATCCAGGCTCTCCTGACTGCCTAAACTAGAGATTTTAAATCTCTCTAATAAACAGAGATAAATGTTTTATTAATGATCATAGACTGACAGCTACTACTTTATATTTCTGTTTAATGTAAAAATATCTACTGGTGTATATAAAACTTTCTTAATATTTGATTTACAGTTTCCTTGTTTTCTTTTTAAGTTTGGGTTAAATGATTAATGACATCCAGTAAAAAAAGTCACTATTAATAAGCTCATGAAATCCTCCATCCTACAACATGAATAAAAAAAACAGTTTAACATTTACAGAAATCTTTGAGCGTTGTCGCTCAGCTGATACAGTTTTACAATCTAGATGGCAAAAATCTGTGTGTCTGGAGGCCATCTACCCCCTAGCGTCTTATTTCCATGGAGCATTTCACTTCACAGTCTGATATCTTCCCATTTTACGCTTTCCATGTATGGAAGTTAATATTCTTTTCACTAAAATGGAATTTGTTTTGCAGTCATATCTCTACCAGCCAGTGGGCAGAGCCCAACTCAATACATCTAAGCAGCTGACAGCAGAAAGGAAGTTACCACTCATAACCAACAGTGTGGCAATAATGTAGCACAATGCTGATTTTTATTTTTCATATAAATCAAACATGTTATTTTTCTGAAATGCACAAACACAAAACCCATGTGAGGCAGATCTTGATGAAGCTGATAGATTCACTAAAAACATCTAAAAATCAGTTGGAGTTTGACTCTACTTTCACTTTCTGTTTTTTGTTTTATTATCTCTAAACGTTTACCACAGTTAATCTACTTGTTCTAGCATACAGAATGTTACCTACATATGAGAAGTTACTAGCAGTGACAAGGTAAGTTTCCCTGTTTTGGCTGCACACCAAGCTTTTATTTTCCTGGGAGATTTCCTGACCAATTACATTAAGTGCCATTAATCTATAGCCACTGCATCATGAAATCAACATTTACAGCATACTGGTGTAGTAAAGCAATTGATTTGACCGTGGCTAAATTTATATATATAGAGAGAGAAAAAAATGCTTTTCCTGCACCACCCCCACATACTTCTCTGTCACTCCTGACTTCCTTATGCAGTACCACAGTTTCTCTCTTAACACCCTATCATACGTTTTCTCAGCAAAGACAGTGAAACTCCTTCTGACCTTCACTACACGTTTCATCTTTGCTTCTTAAAGCAAAGATCGCACTTTCTTAGCATGAAGCAGTACTGCTGCTTATTGATCATTACCTATTTTCTATAACCTAGCCTTAACAACTCTTTCCCACAGGTTCATGGTATGGCTCATCAACTTTATCCCTCTGTAGTTACTACAGCTCTGCACATCACCTTTGAAAATTAGTCCCAGTACACTTCGCCATTCCTCGGCATCCTCTCATGCTTGAAGACTGTCCAAGAAAGTCCACTGCCCTCTCTCCTCGACACGTCCACAGCTATGTCATTTGATCCAATCCCCTTTCCATTGTCCATCCTTTCAAACAGCTGTCCTTCCTACTTCCCAATCCTCTCCACTTCCTGCACGATCGTTGCTCAAGAGTTGGCAGTTTGTCTTCTAATCGGAAGGTTCGAGCCCCGGCTCCGACAGTCTCGGTCGTTGTGTCCTTGGGCAAGACACTTCACCCGTTGCCTACTGGTGGTGGTCAGAGGGCCCGATGGCGCCAGTGTCCGGCAGCCTCGCCTCTGTCAGTGCGCCCCAGGGCGGCTGTGGTTACAATGTAGCTTGCCATCACCAGTGTGTGAATGGGTGAATGAATGTAGTGTAAAGCGCTTTGGCGTCCTTAGGGACTAAGTGAAGTGCTATACAAATGCAGGCTATTTACCATTTTACCATTACTAACCTGTCTCTCTCATTTCCTTCATTCATTAGCTCCTCAAAATACTCCCTCAATTCTCACCACACTTCCTTTACTTGATCTCACTGTCTACTTAACCGGGCATGTGTCTCCTTCTTTAGTGTCAAACTTCACACACAACTCAATAAGTATTTTCCTTTTCTTTTGCTACCTCTCTTTGCTGTACACTTAGCCTCCTACCTATACCTCGTTTTCTCTGCCAACCTCCAACTTCTCCTTGTCCTCTTTCCTCTGCCCAGAAGATATAGGAAATACTTTCTTGGCAGTTTCCCTCAGCTCTACAGCTGTACTTTCCCAGTCTTCTCTACCATAGACAGATAGATATTGTCGCCATAGCAAGCAGAAGCATGTTTGGTTCTGGTTTTATTTGCTGTGTTTCACATTTCTCTTACTGCACATATTTTAATTCAGGAAGATTTCTGTTCTAGCCATTTAAAGTCATCCATATCTGGGTGGTCTCCTGTGTTTTGTGTTTGTCCACTTCTGAGTCAAGAAAAAGGTGTATTCTTCACCCTACATGTTAACCACAGTGATATTTTCATATCCATGTGCCACCCTCTAAGGGACAGTTCATGGGTGGAGTTGAAATTTTTTCAGTGAAGAAATGGGGAAATTGTTAATCATATGAAAACCACCAGATGTCCATAAAACAAATGAACAAAAACTGAATTTCCATGCCACACTTGATCTTCAGTTTCTGTATTAATATTAATATTTCCAGAGAACTGCAGAAAATTTACAAAAAGTAACGCAAAAGAGTCAAAATCTTAGGTATTAAAAAAAGCAGTCTGTGGTAGTGAAAGTAGTCTTTTTTAAAATTCAGATTATAATGAAAATGTTTTCTTTCTCTGCCCCTGAGATTACAGAAATGACTGACAGTTTAAACTCATTGTATACTGTCTTTAAATTATAAGATTTTACTCATCGGGGCAAAATAAAAATGCGTGAACATCACTGCAAAATCACTCAAGGTCAGAGCATGCAGTGCTCAGAGAGAATGCAAAAATCCAAGAGCTGCATCATGGCAGGCTCTTCAGGCCCCGGATAGCATGTTAAATGGTAAAATTCTGAAGAAGCTGGGCAATTTTCAGGCATTGAGTCAACAATGGACTCCTCTGTGTAGCAAAGTATTCGAGAGTAAAATCTGTCTGACAGCTAAAGTTTTATTCTCACAGCTATTATATCGTGGGTTGGACTTAGTTTGTCACACTGCTTCTGTATTTGACCTTCAATCTCAGGTCCCCTACCAGAGACCTGGGAGCTTGAGGTCTTCGCAATTCCTAGGACTGCACTCTTCTGGACAGAGATTTTGGATGTTGCTCCTGGGAACATCTGCTGCAGCCACTTGCCTAGCTTGGGGGTCACTGCACCAAGTGCTCCAGTTACCACTGGGACCACTGTTACATCTTCTCGAGTTCTTCTCTCAGGCCTTGGTACTTCTCCAGCTTCTCGTGTTCCTTCTTCTTGATGTTACTATCACTCAGCATAGCTACATCTATCACTACGGCCATCTTCCTCTACACATATATATATAATGGATTGGATTTATATAGCGCTTTTCAAGGCACCCAAAGCGCTTTACAATGCCACTATTCATTCACTCTCACAATATATAATCACTATATATATATATATATATATATATATATATATATATATATATATATATATATATATATATATATATATATATATATATATATAGTGATTATATATTAGTGCCCTGGTATTTAAAATCCTTGAGCTAACAGAGGCTGTGCTTTAACTATGTTTGTGGATCCTTATTTGAATAAACAAGATGTCCTCCCTCTGCATAATATCTTATTCACATTCTGGTGTGTGGCTTTTGCTCTGAGAGGACAACATGTACTTTGAGGATGACTGTGTTGAACAGAAACTCTTTTCTCAAAACTGTAACTCCATCCATCCATCTCTGTGTATAAATTCAACATAACACTGTAAAATTACAGGGACGGCTTTGAGGACAGAGGAGATCATGTTTGTGTGTGTCCTGCTGACTACCTATAAAATTAGAGGGCCCAACTGTGGGTTTTATAGAGTTGTAGTTCGTGTGTGTGTGTGTGTGTGTGTGTGTGTGTGTGTGTGTGTGTGTGTGTGTGTGTGTGTGTGTGTGTGTGTGTGTGCGTGTGTGTGTGTCTAAATGTTCTCTAACAGCCTGTGAAATTACAGGGAGAATGATGCAGTAAGGATACAAACACACTGTGTGTGTGTGTGTGTGTGTGTGTGTGTGTGTGTGTGTGTGTGTGTGTGTGTGTGTGTGTGTGTGTGTGTGTGTGTGTGTGTGTGTGTGTGTGTGTGTGTGTGTTTAAGGGAAATAAAGAACCATTTCAGCCTAGATGCTAACATCTATAAGCAGTAAACCCTGACACTAATGTTAGTGTGAGTATGCAGTTAAAATAGTTATTCTGCTAACTGTTAGCATGCAAACTCAACAAACACTGACCTCTTTTAACACACAGGGAGGGAAACATGCTAAATCTGATTTGTAATGATGTTACTGTTGTTCATTTGCTACTCAAATTAATTTTGTTAACTTAATTAAAGAGAGAGAACAGTTCATTGATGCACAACAATTAAATCATGATGCTCTCACCAAGTATCAATTGAAATTTAAAGAAATCAGTTAACTTGGTCGAAACTACATGTTGATAAATTTTATTTTTTATTTATTATACATCCATCCATCTCTTCCACTTATCTTTAGCAGCATCACAGGGGGACTGGGGTGTATCCCAGCTACCTTGGGATAACAGGCAGGGTACACCCTGAACAGGTTGCCATCATGTCGCAGGGCTAACACAGAGAGGCAGACAACCATTCACACCCATGAGCAATGTAGAATCACCAATTCACCTAACGCCATTAATTGCGTGTCTCTGCATTGTGGGAGGAAGTCGGAGTACTTGGGGATAACCCACGCAAACACGGGGACAACATGCAAACTCCACACAGACACCCACAGACTCCACACACAGACTCCACACAGAGATAGTGGATTCAAACCCAGGACCTCCTTGCTGTGTGGTAACGTTGCCAACCACCATACCAATGTGCCCCCCATATATATTTGATATCCTTATTTATAAATGCACATTTGAAGCGCATTTTGATTATTGATCAAATCTGCTCACTAAAGACTTTCATGGTATTCACACCTGGCAGTCATCTTGTCTGGTCAGGCAGATTACTTACAGAATTTCATCCAATATGAATTATCATGGAATCATTTTCCAATAATAATGGCAAATAATAATCAGTTTACTTACTTTAAGGGATACCGCAGAAACTGGCAGCTACTGGTCAGCAACAAAACCCTTGGACTAACATTATGTACTACCCCAAGTAGAGATTTAAAGTTTTCTAGACCCCATATAAGGTTTCTGTACGGGAAGACAAAGAAAGAAAGAAAAGTTTTTGGCTACAGCCCAATAATGGAACAGAAAAACAGCAGTAGGACACGTGTCACTATATAAAAGAGATCCCAAAAGAAAAGAAAAGAAAAGAAAAGAGAACAAAACAAAACCCTTCAAACAAACAACAAAACAAATCTTAATTCAGTTTGCATTTAGTGTGTAGTATGCACACTCAGTTTACACCTGGTATTACATGCTATAAGGGAAAATGACCTTTAACTTAACCACATTTGGAAGTCATTCACTCTTCACTCTGTCACTCTTCTATTGTGAGTGAATTTTAAGAGGTGCAAATGCAATTAAAACAGCGTGACCACATCATCCTTTCAAGTTGAAAGGTCATCAAACTCTGCCTGTTCCAGCTAAATGAACTGTGACTTTTCTTGACATGCCAGCCAGCCCTGTCTTACTAATCTGGGCATTTAAATACTATTAATGGTTTTAAATATTGAAAGTGTTGAAAGAATATTGGTTCACTTAAAAGGGCAAAGTGGTACTCTTTACTTCATCCATATTGGGACAAAAACAGAATTATTGCTGTGGAGGTAATTTCCCCCAACAGTGAAATGATACCTTACAGTTTATGAGTCACAAACACTTTCAAGTTCAAAGATGTCTTGTGTAAACAGGTTTTCCCACAGACTTTAACCAGACTTGCAGCTGGCATGCAAATCTTTATAATGTAATATGCAAAACTTTTTTCCCTGCTACTTTTCATATATTGTAACAAATCAGTGTTTGCAATTTTTTGCACCAGCATGCAAGAACATTTTTCCTTTAAAAAATATAGACTATTAAATACTAACACAAACCAAGCTTTCATTCTCCAACTGCAGCATTTAAAAATCCCCATCAAATGGCTTCACAAACATATGGTCCTGGTTTAATAGACCACTTTGTGGGAAAACTTATATCCAGCGTGGATCCCACAAAAAAGATGGCACATTGTTTCCCCCCATATAGCATGTGCCATCTTTTTTTCTTTTTCCAAGAAGCAGCCATTTTTTCCTGGAATGTCACCCATTCCTCTTGCCCCCCACCACTCACAGCTATGATCCTCGGCAGCATCGCATTTCCAATGTGTTTTTGGGAAAAGGTATAGAAAGGGAAGGGGGTGTCCTTAAAGCTGTGGCCTTTACAATCTGCAGGGGCCCAAACCGTTCAGAGGAACTCCCTCTCTGTTCTGTATTGTTGGGTCTGTTTTGAGATCTGACCTTGAAAAAGCGTCCTGACTGGTAATCAGGAGTTTTTAAGATGATCAAACAGTCTCCATTATGATGGAGGACAATGGGGCTGACAGGAGAGGCAGGGGGGCTGAGCAAAAAGAGATGACAATGGGTTTCCTCTTTCTTTAAAACTCACTTGTTCTTTCTGTTCCCCTCATATAATTCAAAGGTTTTTTTTCCTCTTCATGTTCACCACTGAGCTGTTTACCAAAAGGTCATAAAAATGTCTCCAAAATCTTACAGTGTAAAAGTTTTTTTTTTAAGTAGAATTTTTCTTAAAGTTTAATAAATAATAAAAAATATTAATGACTGGTATGAAAAGTTGCTAATTTTCCAGTCCTTTAAAGTTTAAAGTTCTTGTCCCAATGCCACTTTTAGTCACATAACAAAGCTCCTCTTAAAGTTGACAAAAGCAGGAAAAAACATTTATTATTCGTTATGATGGTCTTATCTTTAAACGAAGAGTAACAAGGAGGTAATTGCCATTTGCAGATATGGTCATTTTCATTTGAACAATTTGGAAAACAGAAGCAATGAATAAAGAGAACAGAAAACAAAAGGAAATATCACAACACCTTTTGTCTCTTTGACATCAACTCTAGGGAGTTTTGTGGATTCGTCGCATTCACAAATATTTTGAAACCACTGATGGGATATTTTTCATATTTGTCCTTAAATACTGTCCGTCAGACACATTCACATTACTGGAAGAACTCTGTTTTCAGTCAGCACACATGATGGTCCTTTATTATCAGCAAAGTCACCAGATTAATAGATAAAACTGCAAAATGAATAAAATAGATAGTGTGGTTAGCACTGTTGGAGTTTGACTTCACTGTCCACTGGCTGGGGCCTTTCTGTTCTCCCTGTGTTCGCGTGTGTTCTCTCTGGGTACTCTGCCTTCCTTCCACAATCCAAAGACATGCAATTGGTAGGGTTAGGTTAATTGGTGATTATAAATTGCACACAGATCTAAATTGTCATGTGTACCTCTGTTATACCTGCGACCGACTGGCAACCTGTCCACGATGTACCCCGGCCTTGCCCTATGGTAGCTGGCATAGGCTCTAGTGCCCCCTCCCCCAACGCCATATAGGCAGAAGAAAATGGAAAAATACAATAAATAATACATACCAGTATTTAAAAGTTAAGCCACAAAGGAGTAGAAAATGAAACAAAGAATGTTTCTACCTGCATCTACAGCCCAAGATCATATTCAAATAAAAACTAACCGCAGTGGCTCTTACATTGTTTTTAAAAACTATACATTTTTAAAATACACCAAACCACACGGAAATGGCTCTAACTGAGAATTTAACTTCCGCAGGATGCCATGCATCGTGGGAAAGGAACCAGAAAACTGTTGCAAACTGGAGCAAATAGGTTGTACTACTAAACACACCCCAGAACAAGGATGTATGTGTGGCTTTGTCATGTGGTTGCTTCGGTTAAAAATCACATTATTGGAGTAAACATGAACAGTTAGTGAAACTGCCTGTCAGACCACCTGCCTGTCAGACCACCTGTTGAAGTCAAGACTTCCAAGAAGCAAACACACAAACTGTACCAAGTCTTAACTCCTGCATGTTAAGTGTGCCACTGCAAATGAGAAATGTATAAGGGGTGAGTTCAACCATTTCCCCTACAGCCAATGGCAGAGAGAAGAGCCGTCTTCCATCCAATAGCATTCAACGAAGTCCTCAGCCAATGGGTGGCCGAGAACTCCACGTCTCCACGTGCAGATGAGCAGATCCCAAACACTGAAAAAAAGAGAGATATTTGGAGCTGAAAAGCGGGGTGGGGGGTAAAAGAGGGCTAACAAAAGGACAAAATGTAAACTGGAGGAAAAGAACAATCACTCACATACACTTAGAATCACATTTTTGTATTAATTTAAGATAAGAACTTTATTCATCCCGAGGGAAATTCTTTTGTCATACACATGCTCAATGCAGCAAGACAGACAGAGGGACAGAGGCATATCATATATAATATATATTAAATATTATGATTATTTTTTTATTTCTATTGTGCCAACAACAACAACAACAACAACAACAACAACAACAACAGCAATAATAATAATAATAATAATAATAATAATAATAATAATAATAATAATAATAATAATAATATAACAACAGCTGCCTCAAGTCACCTAAGAATAAGTACGTTTACAATAAGTTTAATGTAAATGTGGTAAAGAATTCAACTAAGCCACAACTAAAAGAGCAAAAGTATCAGCTTAATTTTCTGTCTGATTTTACCATACAGAGCTGAAGAAATGGAAACACATTCTTCTATCAAATCTCTCTCTCTCTCTCTCTCTCTCTCTCTCTCTCTCTCTCTCACACACACACACACACACACACACACACACACACACACACACACACACACACACCATGGCTCTGAATCTGTAAAAATCTCTAATGTGGATCAAACTCTAATGTGTGAATCAGCAGGCTCTCAGCTGTTATTTTTCACACTGTACAGGAAGTCATTTCCCCTCAGAAGTTTTTGTTGTTTGTTTGTTAAGGCAAACACATCTGTGTCATGTTCTTTTTTCATCTAGCAGCTGCACAACTTCTAAATGTTCTGACAGCAAACTGTGACTCGATTTAGCCGCATGAAGATCTGGACCACATTTGTAATGACAGTGTTGATGCATGTGTGCACACATGGAATGAAAGAAACACTAATGAATCTGGGCTTCTATTTCTACAGAACTGGGAGGCTAAAATAAACATGGAACATGTTGCACTTCTTGATTCGTCCATAATAGACGTTAAATAGATTAAGGGTACAGTCAATTATTATTTTTTGAGTTTATTCAAAAAGAAATAAGAATATTGCACTCTCATAAACATGTTGCTGTTCCACCTTGAGTAGAGTGAAATGAACATTGCTGTTTCACCCAACTGTGTTTATTTGGGTAGAAACCAGTCCCATACATAGTACAACGAAGGCTGAGGAGAAGAAAACTTGTAAGTATTTGGGTGCTGTGGGAGCAAATTTTAATTAGTGTTTGCTCTTTCAGACTCATGATCAGAAGGATCATACCTATGTCTCATCATAATAAGAAGTTCCTGGATCTGGAAACAGTGTCCTCTTTCTCCCGAACTGAGGTAAGGAGTCTAACACAGAGAAATGTGTATAAACATGCCTATTTACTCCCAGAATTGTCAAAATTACGTTTTGTCAGCAGAACATGCAACCCTCCCCCTCCCTTCTCTGGTGAGCTAAACAACAACAAAAGCTGGTTATAAGCTAACACTCTGATGAACACTTTCATTAGCTTCTCACATTGTATGAAAGTGTATTCACCAAGTTTCCAAACTGAACAATGTTAGATGCACTTTTAAGAACGTTTCACTAATGCCAGCTAATAGCATCTAATAGCAAAGCTTACCCAGGGATGTCCTTGACAACTCCTGTCAGTATTGCTGACACTAGACAGAAGCAAACTTCACTGGTTCATTGATTTGCAGACTCCATTCACAAAACTTTACAGTTTCTTTGAGAGTAAATAGATGTGGATACCAGCAGAGATTAACCGCAGACTAACTGGCAACCTGTCCAGGGTGTGACCCGCCTCTCGCCCTAAGACAGCTGGATTCGCTCAATGGATTGATGGATGGAAGTTAAAACAGGGCTTTACTCTAGCTTAGCTTGTTACCTAGTAAAGACTCTTCGATGATGAGGAAGAAGACAGAGAATCATTCACCTCTAGATTAATGTGTTGTGAACACTTTATAATAGCACCTATGCAGAAATAAATAGAGAGACCAAATGTGGTTTGTTACAGTATCACCAATCACCAATGTGGGTGTAAACTCCTTAGTGGTTGCACCTACTTCTAATACATTCTTGTCTCAAACTTTCCTCAACAAGGGGGAAGCTACGTCACACACAAGTTCCTTGAAGGGAAAGTTAACCATTTGTAAACTTAAAGGAGGGCTGTTACATGGATAAACACATTTGGGCTCTTTGATTTATGCTTTGACGAGGGGAGCCCTGATGTAGAGTTTTCTTTCAAACACAAGCTGGTCTTTTTAACTGTCTGTTTTATCTCAAATCAAATAATCTGCATGTGTGTATATTTTTATATGCCCATTTATACATTTCCTACATCAACCATCACATTTTGCAAAGTTTCTCAGTAAGAATTGCACTCCCAGTTTATCACGACTAATAATAATATTACTTAGAAAAAAAAGAAAAAAATTCACACCTGCAAGCCATTCAACCTTCCAAGGCTTTGTGAAACTGCTTTCTCATACTGAAACCACACATTCGCGATTAGACACACACTTTGTGGCTTCTTGTAAGAGAATGAATGCCCATTCACTCTGAGAGTATATTTATAAGTTCTGTGCACATCATTTATACAGAAACTAAACCGTTTCTCTTGATTATTACCTGTAGACCTCAGACTTTCCAAATATTCAAACTGGACCCGAACTGGGTGGCAGATCTGTTACTGGAAGGTCTGTACACAGTGAACTGAGCAGCAACACCAACACAGATGATTCGTAGTATATGATATTTTATTGAGAACATAAAGATGTTGTCTCTTAGTTTGTTTTTATTTCCATTTGATATTTATTGGTGAGGCATGACACAAAATTTGGTTCAGTTTTGTCCTACCTTGCAATGGTAAACAATCGTTAGAAAGTTCCTGGTTTCAGATCTGGATTCAGATCAATCCCTAACAGTTAAGCATTTATAAGAAGGGCTGAGCCACAGGTAAAACTTTAATTTAAATCCACCTATAATGTTTTGCATAATCCTGCTAACCAAAGGACAAACCAAATCAGTTAGATAATCTTGTTTGTGGAGGTAAAAGAAGGATGTTCTGCTACGCCTACTTCTGTTTCCTCTCATGCCTCTGCCCCAATTCTAGGTCTATGCACAATCTCATTTCCATGAGAAACCTTCTAACCTAAGCATCTCTATGGCGAGAAATTCAAAAATCTCAATGCATTAAAGGGGCACTACACCCATGAAAGTCAGTTTTTTTAGTCATAGGGAGCCTTTGAAATGACAAAGTGTGTTCTATAGTTCTGGAGAAGATCTGTGGAAATGACTCTTGACATCACAGTTTCGGGTTTGGAAACTACACAATTTAGATGCAGCGTAAGTGCTGCAAAGCAGGTAGGTGTAGAGTTTAAAATGTGGGTGTTTACCAAGTAGGCCAGATCTAAAAAAAAAAAAAAAAAAAGATGCTATCAACTTGCATTATAGGAAAAGAGAGTCCCCCAAAAAAAGAAACATCATGAGAAAAAAAAACTCCACTAATTATGAAGTTACTAGCTATATTAGTTAAAATTGTGTTTACTTCATGTTCAAGAGTTCTGATACGCTCCATGAAATAACTGTTGTCAAAGTTAGAATCATTCTTCTGTTACATGTTACCCATGAACATTATATAGGTGGCTTTTGCAGGCCTCTGGCTCTTGTTCGCTTCACACATACATGTATGTTAATTTGTCCTGTAATTGATTTTATTTTCATTATGTCAGTGTATAATGCAAGAAGGCAAAAACAGTTCATCATAGACACCAAACACATGAATAAGAATTCATATGTTTATTGTTCTTCTTTGCGAACTATATATTTATTGCATAAGACAAAGTGATCAACTACAGTGTCATTGTTTGAGGAAGACCTATTTGCAGATATGCACGAGTCCGTGTCACTGTTCTGGGTGATTTGACCAAGCTTTTTGAGTTTTGTGACTTCTTTGTATTATAATGTTTTCCATTATTTAGTATGGAACGAGTCCTGTGTTTGTTCTGTTTAGTACTATTTCTGTTTCCATGGTTTCCTGTCGCTGTATCATCCTTGTGTCTCCTGTCAAAGTCTGTCGTGTTCTCTGCGTATGTTTCTTCGGTTATGTCTCGTCTCCCCTTCCTGTTTACATTTCACTCGTGTTTCGTTCTCTCTCCCCTGTTTGTCATGTACGTTCATGTGTGTTCTCCTTAGCCTTCATGTACTCTGTATTTGTTCTTAAGTAATGTCTGTGTTTCGTCTCCCATTTCTACTTCCCTGTCACCATTGGATTTCGTTAAGTTCGTTAAGTTCGGTCGTCCCTCTTGTGCATCTCCTTTTGGGTCCACACCACTATTCACCAGCCACTCGGCAGTCCATATCGTCCATATCCTTTTACAGCTTCAGAGTAAACAGACACCTCTCACCCAACATATTGACAGCTGAGGTAAACAGCAAACTGACAGCCTACACTCACTGCAGATGAACGAGGGTTTGCCATGGTTCAGGGGCTAAAAATGTCAAATACATCAAAACATTTAATTCACACCTACTAGTTGACACTTATCCATTTATATACATGAGCTTTCATCTCTGCTCTATTACATCATACAAGACTGTTGTTTAGAGCATTCTGATGTCTGACCTTTTGACTCATTTACACATTGACCTCATTTATTGAAACTTTGGTCAGGTTTAATATTAGCATTCACCCCTATAACATAGTTGTACATTTCAGTTAAAAAACTGTTACTTGATTTTCTTTGTAATCCCCCCTCATCCTCAGACACTCATTAAAGCTCTTGGAAACCTGTGTCATGTGTGCCTGCTGATAGAATAACAGGGAAATTACTTGTGGCTGCTTGCTGGGCTTTAAATGTCATCTACCCAAAACAGAAGACTGAAAGACTCTTCAAATGGAAGAAAATGGAGCCAAACGCCTAAAGAAACCCACTTCAAAAACAATTTGACCTTAGCTGTAGAGCACCAGTCACACTCCCATAAACAGTGAGGGGTTTACCACTTTCCTCAGTGGTCTTTTGGCAGACCTAAGTTATCGATTCTTCATTTTCTCCATTTTTAGTGGCAAAGCAGGGAGCTGAAACTGAAAAAACCCAAGCCCGTCCCAGACTGACAGTGTGGTTTTCTTCACTCTGTCTGTGAGTCACTGAATGAGCCTCACAAGCTGGAAAATACAGCAGGGGAACTTTCTCTGTGCTAAGAGTGTACATATACTGTATGTAATGGTGGTTAAGCATATAGAAACAGACGTGGGGTATGTGTTTGTGTATGTGTGGTTTATGCTTCACTGAGTTTCACTTGTCTGCAATGGAAGCCCCTCCAACGTCAGAACTTAACCGGACTGTGAAGTTTCCACCATATCAAACAGAAAACTAAACACACTGACACAAATACATTCTTGATCAATAGATCAGTTTTAGATCAGCAGTTTTGCATTTTCACTTTTCAGAACACTTCTCTGAATACGTGATGCTGTGCAGAAAGAAAAGCCATTGGTCTAGGAAGCCTTTAGTGGGCGGGGCTAAAAAAAACAACTGAACGATTGATCATCAAAAATTCTTTGCTTGATTCCTGTCAAGGTCATGCATTTTCTAGTGAACTGTACTACAAGTAAAATAGCATCTAAAATGTTTATGCAAATAAAGTTTAGAGGAAAAAGTCCACTCAGGGTTTCTGAATGGAGTTTTAATGTCAACATACACAGTATACATCAAAAATCATTGTTATGAACACGTTCTTAAATAATTTGGAATTTGACAAAGTACGTGCACATTACATTTACGTGTGTCGTCCAAGGTAGCCTGGTTCTTCAAAATGAGTGTAAGCCTTGCAGCATGGTGATCGTCTCATTTCCATGAGATATTAGTGCAAAATCTCAACAATACAGAACTTGAGAAAAGCTTGAAGAGACTTTCTGGACAAACAAAACTTTGATAATTCTTTGCTTCCAGTTCTTTTACTCCTATAACAGCAGGGATGCAAAGGTTTTGTCTGAATGGCGATACCTATCATGTAGGAGAATAATGCGAGGAGTACCTGCAGCCTCAGCACTGGTAATAAATGCTGATGTGATTGTGGTGACATCAGTGTTCATGAACAACACAACCAATGTGGTAACCATTATGGGTCCTTTATACAGACACTGTACTGGTCTGTTATGGAGCACAATCTGAGCAAGAGGGCAAAGCTGTTGATTTAGTGGTTAATTTCATTTCATACGCTCACTGATAGTAAGAATACAAAGGCAGATACAGGTGGTAGAAATGTGGACATGCATCCAAACAGTATCTGGCTCAGCTCTGGAGATAGGATAGGGGGATTAATAAAATGAGCTACTGGTCCTCAGTAAGGCTTCAGGAATATCCAGATGAGAGGAGACCCTAGGGCAAACCTGGGACACACTGCAGATGTTATATTGCTCAGCTTACTTGGTAATGCCTTGGGAATCCCCCAAAAGAGCTGGAGGTTGTGTGTGTGTGTGTGTGTGTGTGTGTGGGGGGGGGGGGGGGGGGGGGGGGGGGGGTTCTGTCCTTTTGACCCAAAACTGTATAAATGATGGAAGATGGGTGGATTTTGTGCTTTATTTACTATTTTATAACAAATAGAATTATAAGATGTTATTTAACACACAGAAATCCTGGGGCTTTGTAACTGTTAATCCAGTCCAGGAATATTCATATGGTATCTGGAAAATGTATACATGCTCCAACAATGAAGGTTCCTTCTGTGGTCTGCTGTGCACACTGTTCATGAAGGTGTAGGCACATAAACAAAGCACAGAGTGGGTGGAATTATTCCGAGCGCAACATGGAGCTCCTTATGGTGGCTCTAATCTGGGCATAAAAACCACAACTGATTACATTAACAGATCTTTGCTACAAAAAAAGTGCAAAATATTCATTTAATGTGCTGATAAACCCAACTGATGACTATATGGCATTAAGGCTAACACAGAGTTGATAATACTCACCTCTGTAACTGTTGGCTGAAAAGCTGTTTTATGCTGACAGATGCACAATGAGAACAGTTCCTGAGATGGAAACATAGTTCTATTGTCACCAGATTGGATTTCAAGCAGCATTGAGGCAGATTATCCTGTTTAGCATTATTGTAAAAACAAAAAGAAAGAAAGAAAGAAAAGAAAGCGCTTCACTTTCTACTGTAAGCAAGCAGATGGCTTTTTTGCTCTAACAACAGAAACAGCTGGTGGTTTGAATAGAGTTTAGAGGATTTATTTATAAAACAAAACAAACAAAAAAAACCAAGCAAAAAATGCTTAAATCCACTTTAAAGACATCCTTCCTGTGTTTCTTTGTTTTACACAGATGTAGCTTTGGCTTATGTGTCGTACAACTGCTTTTGTTGTGGATTTGTTTTTTAATAGTTTTTTGACAGATGGTTCGCTGCATCAATACGACACAAATTCATGTGTAGCACGCACACACAAACACACAGAGATGTCTTCACCACACATTCAACCACATATTCTCATAGTCATATGACTCAACACACAGAGACATGCGCACACAAACGTTTTCATTTTCTTCTCAAACACCTCCTTGGCCAGTAAACACCTCCATTTCTTGGTTATTTTTGTTGTCAGATTAAACATTTTTTATTATTATTAACATCCTTCTGCTTAACCAGAAACATGTTAACAGGAAATACTTTTTAAAAGGTTTACATCAACATCCTGGTAAACTGAACTTCTTGAACACTTCCTTATTCATGGGGCACAACATTAGCAGACTATTACTGATTAAACCTGACCAGAAATGTACAGCAATGTCAAGTTAAAGTCAGCGTGTATTCATTAAAGAAACCAAAATAGACATACTATTTATTAATGAAATACACTTGTAGAATTTGCCATCCTTAGTGTTTGGACGCGCTGGACCCGAGATGATACTCCTTTCTTGTGGAACTAACTCTACAAACATTACTATAAGTGCCTCAAGCCTTTAACGTCTTTTAGAGTGTAACTTTTATATCCAGCAACAATTACTCTGGGATGCATTGTGTTTTTAATCATTTAGTGTCTGGAAAGCCTGTGCCACATAAAACATATTACTGGGCGAAAATATTATATTTATTATTACATATATATTATATTTGTGCATGTCAAATTTAATATCGTTTGATTATTAGTGCATGAATGACATTTGCTAGGTGCCATCTGGCTTTTAGTTAATAAAGTGAAAAACATAAGTGAAATGTTAGTCATGTGTTTTCTGTGAGTCACCTGTCCTGCTAGTAACTTTTTGACTCTGGTAGAGTTTCTCTTTGTCACCAATTTTTAATTGAACTTATGTTAATTTTTAATGGACAGAATTTGTAAACACAGCCAAGTTATGGAGAGTGGACACATGGGTGGTTTCAGTATCTCATCTCTCCTTTTTGCAGATTATCTGATTCTGTTTGTTTCATCAATACCCTGGGGCACTGGGGGCACTGGGGTGAGCAGGGGCTTTTCAGCCAAGGGTGAAGCAGCTGGGAGGACAACATAGTTCTTAACTTGAGTTGTGTTCCAGTAGTAGAAGTGCAAGTATCTGAACTTTCAATGCAACAGACAGAAAGACATGAGCTTCTTTTGAAGGGTGTATGAGCCTTAAGAACCAAGTATGCCTGCTTGGATGTCACTTCACGTGCCAATGGTAAAATCATCACACAACCACATGTATTTATGCTCACTGTTAAGGCACCGTTAGCCGCAACAGTATTCTCCTACACAATAGGTGTGGGCACTCAGATAATACCGCCACATCAGTGCATATATAGGAAAAGATGAGTTGACAACAGGAAGCAAAAAGGTGTTTTTTTTCCCCCAAAAGTCCCATCTTTTCAAACTGTTTCGGCATCATCATCTGTATAATCTGTGAATCTCTGACCTTGTGTACTGACATAGCGTTTGATTTGTCCATTTAATCATTAGTTATTATTCATCTCTGGCTCTCTTCCACAGCGTATCTAGCTGGTCATGGCAGACGGCCGCCCTTGTCCTGCTTCTGGAGGAAGTTTCTTCCTGTTAAAAGAGTGGTTTTCCTTTCCATTGTCGTCAAAGTCCTTGCTCATGGGGAGGTCATCTGATTGTTGGAGTGTTCAGTGTTTTCTCTGTTGGGTCTTTACCTAATACTATAAAAACGCCTTGAGGCAACTGCTGTTGTGATTTGGCACTATATAAATAAAACTGATATAAATTGAATGGGGGAGGGGCTCAGAGTAAAGCATCACATCTATCTGTGAATCCTGGCTTGAAAGAAGCCAGTTGAGGTGGTTTGTAATATGTTTGTATGTTCAGATCAAAAAGTTTAATTTTAATATAAAGGAATTTTCTTATTCCAGGATATAATATGATGCTGCCTTAGACACGAGCACCTCCCTGTTATTATATTTGGTATCCACAGCTTTACTAGCTGCAAGAGACAAAAACATTAGTAGGTTAAAGCTGTGGTGGGGACATATGTTGTAGGTTGGTTAGCCACAAGACTGGTTCACGTCAAGTATGGACCTCTGTGGTTTGTACTTTGTTTTGTTTTTCTTTTTTCCAAATGCTGTTGTTTTGTTTTCCCCTGACTTTTTACTTTTGGTTTCTGTCACAAAGTTGTCTTTCTGTTAAGTAAATTCTTAATTTATTCAGTCATTTATAATTTTTTTACACTGTCCGAAGTTTTGCTTCAAGTTCACCAAGTCTCTCCTGTTTTGGCTTTTACATGTGTTTGCTAACAGCCCAGTACATATACCACTTGCTTTGTACTCACCAGTTAACAAATCATCCTGTTGAATTCAAGCTTTCCAGTACTCCTTATGACCTTTTTTGTGATTTCTGTTTGCATTCATTTCTGCAGTAATTCCCTGCAGTTATGACCTTTTGTCTGGTTTTTGGACATGTCCTTTGTTGCCTGCCCTTTGCTGGATTTATGTGCCTCGCCGACTGTCTGTGTATGACCTCTATCTGAATAAATGATTTGGATTTTACTTTTACATCCTGCTTTTAGGTCTTCATCCTCTGTAATTGTCAAACTTCACTGCCGGTTAGGTATAAGCACTTCCACTAGGTTTGGAAGAGATTGTGGTTTGAGTATAAACAGACCTTTTCAGTAACCCCTGCACACCATAAAATGCCACCCTCCAGTGGGACAAACTCTGATGATAACTTGAGCATAAATGATCAATCCCAATGGCTTTGACCAAACTGGATATTTTACTCCCTGATAATAAAATCCGCCGTAGAATTAGCACCTTGAAGAATGAGGCCAGTGGCTTAAAAATGCAACTTCAGAGTCTAAATAAAGTCAGAATGCAGTGGATGAAATGTACAAGTATGTTTGTCATTACATACCACTCATTCATTTTTAGAGGTTAAAAGAAGGCCACATGATTAGCTGAATAATGGGGAAATCTTCAACAGTTGAACTAAAACATAAAATATTTCCAATTGACTGAAAAAAAAACCTATTAACAGTGAAACTCCATTTGTACCATTATCATACAGTTCATTTTTTCCACTGATATCTGATGTATAGCAAAAGTGTCTTATCTCACATAGGAGTTCACTAAAATTTTTGGTGCTATTTATGGAAATATAGACTACCTTCACTACAGAGCAATCAAAGGTTAATCTCTGGGTTCAGACAGATTAACAGTAAACAACACTGATCATACGGGGATCTTTTGTGCCTGTAATGATACACAACCACAAGTTCTCAAGAGACTCTCTTCTGCAAAACACCCACATCCTCATCTGCATGTTTTTCATGGGTTCAAGTTTGGGGTTTTTTGAGGTAACATTTCCCCCTGGAAAATAACTGGGCGAGTCAGGTGATTTTTTTTTCATTACCCTGTTTTTGGGCTGATTCACAGTCATGGCTTCTTCAAATTCACACCCGAGGTTTCTGGTTCAACTGAAGTTACGTATTTCATATGAAACGAGAAACCCAAAGAAGGAGTTTCTTCTGGTTTCAAGGAAGGGATTATTACTTAAACCTCTCAAGGGACCAACAAATCGAAAATCAAAATCTCATTTTATTTTTAATCATAGTTTCAAAATCATTAAACCATAAACCATGTGGTTTTGTTTTTAATATAAACTAATGACCTGAGCACTACTGGAATTTGTCAGTACTAGACAAATGACAAATCCATCACAAAAAAAAAAAAGAAGAAAACTCATGCACACTAAGAGCAAGCCAAACTTTGATAGTGATTTTAAACACCAGCGGAAGGTATGAGAAAGAAACACCGGAAACCGCAAACAATCTGTTTGAGTAAGTCAGGTTATGGGCTGCATAAATAGAAAGAAGGATAAATACATACATAAGCAGCTGTTAGCACTGTCCACTCACAGCAAGATAATTCTAAGGTCAAGGTTGCTCGTCAGCTTTCCTCCAGCAGTCCAAAGAAATGTATGTAAGCATAACTGCTGATTGTTGACAGGCTGTAGGTGTGGATTTGTACATGACTGGTCACTATCTATGGACTGGACTTTATATAAAGAAGGGCTTCTCGCAAATTCAAATTTTGTCAGTCAAATATTCTTCGGGGGGGTGGCTGGGGGTAAAAAATAAGCTTCTAGCTTGATTTCAACTCACTTTAAAGAATGTGCAAAAGTATAAAAAGAATAAAAATAAAACAAGATTCATCTTTTGCCTGTTAAGAGGTAACTGAGCTCCTGTATGTGCACCTTACCAGTTTAACAAAAAGTACTGCAAGCATCTCACAGTACTTTTTGTTACTGAACAACAAGCTACCTCCTTCTTTGAGAGTTTGAATTTCATCTTTTAATGTTTTATAAAGTGCAGGTGTTTGCTCTGACTTGGATTAATAGCTGGTAACCTTCATTTTTTTTTGAACCAGCTGCAGTGATGACAGGAAGGATGAGGGACCGTCATCAGGATCACAGTTACACTGAAAGATATGCAAATATTTTAAAAAAAACCTTACAAATTTACTTAATCACAATCAGCACACAATTCACAGCAGCTGCATCTCACACACTCATCTCACATACTGGTCCTTTAAAGGGAACGGGAAATACCTTGGCTTCCGATTTCTAATTTGTTTATCAGTTAGGGATGAGCACAGCGCTTGTCGTTATGTTGATAAACAAATGCGCAGCGTCAGTCAAATATCCGAGATGGTGCTGACTGATATCGAAAGCATTATGCTGATTGTGAAGAAAATGTTTCAGGGCAGAGTGATGGACTCGGCTTCTGAAGCCGAGTAGCCACAGACTACAAAGGAGTGCCCATGCTGACTCTCAACCACTGAAGAGCCCATTATGGTCACCAGATTGGTCGTGCTGAATACGAACAGTGACATCACTACAGCCTCATCACCATTTATATCAGTGCTGTGGGCGCTACACTACACTTTCCTGAGCGACAGGCGTTGCCACTTGGGCAAAGTGTGATGGCAAGCCACACATGGTAAGCTCCACACCTCACCACCAGTTGATCCACTTTAGTTTACTTTGCAGTCACTACTTTAATATATTCTTGTTCAATATTGTTTCTTTATTAAATTTATTTATTTTTCCATCACACCTTCCAATGTTTAAATGGCGTGCACATATATTAACACTGCAAGGTCAAAGTTCTGTTTTATGTTATATTAATACATCTTTCTTTGTTTGAATTACCTGGGGTTTGGCTTCTCCTCCTGTGTGGCAAAGGGCTGGGAGAGCTGAAGTAAAACCACATGCTTCATTGCCTGGGGGGTGTTCCATGTTTGTTTAATTGTTTTGTATTAGTTGGCCATTTTGGTTCCCCCCATGTGTGTCATTTGGTTTAGCTAAGCCAGTATTTAAGTTCTCCCTGTGTCATTTCAGGAGGTCAGTTTGTCTTATGTTTTTGAGGTTTCGGTAATTGTTATACTATTTAGTTTATTGAGTTGACCTCTTTTATTGGTCTGCCTGTTTAAGTTTTTTTGGCTTTCTTAAATATATTTTCATATTTTGGGGTCAATAAAACCCCTTTTTTGAATTAAGCACCTGTGTCCTTTATGCTTCACTGCTTGGTCCCTGACACAAAGCATTTGCAGTGATGGTGGTATAGCTGTAGAAGATTTCAAAAGAGAAAACAAGACCATAACGGTTTTTATTTGCGTGTTTTGTTTTTCAGACACATTTGTTTTTCTACATAAAGTATCTTCTTTTCAAGCTGTTACAGCATCTCACTCTGAGCCCATGTACTGATGTATACAAAGCCAAAGTTGAAATTTCAGGATAATATTCAATATAAAAATGAAATGTTCAAATTAAAGCCCTCTATGATATTGCATATATGTATTGCAAATTGATGTTTAACTCTCATAACATTAAGAGGATCTATCACAAGACCCAACAAGATAGCTGATCAAGTTGCTTCACTAACTCATCTGCGCACAGAATTTTGTAGAGATTAGCCTATACAGCTGTGGCAGTTGTTTGACCTGAAACGACAACTGTAATCTCCACTTTTTGACTTTATTCTCAAAATTATTATATCATTAATACTAATAATCTTTTTATATATGTCATTGAAATATCAGTGAAAGAAACCCAAACATTAAACCCAGCCACGATGGTCATGACACCCATGTGACATGCATGATACCAAAACTACACCGGAAAGTGGTTTGTGCTTGCGAATGTGACGTGACTTTTGGTGTGTGCTGCCGTCTACAAAGATTACAACAGCAGGTACCGTGGGTCCTTCAGACCACCAGCAATGTGAAACTAAGTGTCACAGTGGGGTCAAGGACTAACTGAAGGTGGCTACTTTTATCATGAGAAGTGAGACACAATGATTACTGTTCACTGTCTGCAGTTGACTGGCCAGTGGAGGAGGACGTTACATATACTGTGAGTCACTACACAAGCTGTAAAACATAGAGCTACTATAGGCAGCGGAAGGATGAAGCACCTTTAAGTTGTGATGGAAAAACAAATCCGACACTTTCAGGATGTGTTGCAGGTAAGAGCTGTGGTCAGAAGGAAGGCTATCAACCTTTACCAACCTGTGCATGATCACCTGGTTTGAACAAACTGATGTAGACTTCTGGTTTCCAAGTACACTCAATAATGAATATATAATAAATAAGCTTTTATTAACTCAGCAGTTCTCAAACAGGGCAATCACAAAAATATATGGTGTAAAAGGTGCTTCTTTTTAGGGAACCGTTGCAGGAACTGAACAGGTACCTGAAAAAATGTGTGCATTTCCCTTAATTTTTATATATGTTTGTGTCCTCAGGTTACCTTTTATCAGACTCTCTAACAATTGAGAACATTTCCTGGTGTAGCTAGGTTTGTAAGCGGATGACTCATTCCGGTACATCAGAAGCAGTTTGTTTAACTGACACTGATATCACTATCTTCACAAGCTTTACAATTAAATGCACTTTTACTTTTAGTTTCCCTCCTCACCAGTACCAAGTGAAGCACTTTAACACATATACTACTGCATTTGAGTTATATGATTAAATAAATAAACAATTACAATATGACATTACATTGAAAAAATACACAATAACAATTTGTGCATTTTGTCAGTGAGCAGGTTTTCAGACTCCTTCCCAATAAATGGCTTTTTGCACATCAGGAAGAAGTTAACCGAGTAGAATCTGTAAAACGGGATAACCAGGAGAATAAGAAGAATAAGAAACTTCAGTTTTTTTTTTAAATGATATTAAGATCATGATACGAACAAAACGTTTGAACTTGCTGATCTGGCTTCACTTGGAGAAAAGGTTGTCTGTATTTAAAGTCTTTGCTCTTCATTCAGTGGGCTAACCATAAATAGGTCTACTACCTGAAAGGAAACCAGAGTTCTCTTTAGTTTCTTTTTACTGTGGGTCTGAAAGCAGCCTCTAAAGGTCTTTGTGTGCGTGAGTCATTAAGCGTCTCAGAATGAACAGAGAGTCGATTGGCCAAGTCAGAAAGTGACTGTGTGGCCGTGAACTGTGTTTAATCATTGACGATGCTACAACCAGAGAACATTAATTCTGAAAGTCATGGTGGTCTCTATTTGAGCCTTCACACAGCCTGCCATTCTGTTTCACTTGTCAGCCAATCAGATTCCTCTACGGGTACAGGCCAGGTGATTGATTGGTCCATAATTTGAATTGAAACAAAGCTGATTGTTAGCAAGTTATTACCAGCTATGACAGTGAGGCTGTGTGTGTGTGTGTGTGTGTGTGTGTGTGTGTGTGTGTGTGTGTGTGTGTGTGTGTGTGTGTGTGTGTGTGTGTGTGTGTAGACAGCTACTGTAGATGAAACTACCAAATAGGTAGTTTAGAGTCATTTAGCAGATGTTTGGTTTGTCTGTAGACAAATTGTGTCAAAAAGAAATTGACACAATTTGTCTGCTCATCCCGTAACTGGTGACTAGTTCCAGACAGCAGTTTTTTCAAAATGGGCGATAACGCGGTATGCAGGGATCACAGGGAATACTTTATGAAATAAGAAATATATACATAGATTATGATTTTTCAGGCTCATTGTCTGCTCCTTCTCCCTCATACAGATTTATTATATGAAAAGAGTACGGTGGCCCTGAGAGGCCAAACAGACTGCAACTTAAGGCAACACCAGCAAAAAGAAAAACGCTGCAAAAGCACACAAAACACGACGGAAATAGGAAAAAACAAAACAGAAATAGGAAAAACGACAACGGAAATAGGAAACAACAGATTTCCAAAAGCACAAGGGAAGTGTTTCTGGGGAGACATTAACCTGACGGACCAGTTGCAGGAACCCAAAACATGGTAGATGTATTTTATCAGGATTCCTATAGTACTGATGACGGGTTTTTAGGCTAATACTTAGGTTAAGACCCTTACCTCTCATCTTTTCTTTCCTCACAAAACCGATAGATCCTCCACTTCTTGTAAGTGTCTCCCAGCGCAATTCTTAGCATATTTTGGTTTCTGCAACTGGTCCGTCAGGTTATTGTCTCCCCAGAAACACTTCCCTTGTGCTTTTGGAAATCAGTTTTTTACCTATTTCTGTTTTTGTTTTTATTATTTCTGTTTGTGTTTTTCCTATTTCCATTGTCGTTTTTCCTATATCCGTTGTTGTTTTTCCTATATCCGTTGTCGTTTTTCCTATTTCCATTGTGTTTTGTGTGCTTTTGTCGCGTTTTTCTTATTGCTGGTGTTTTCTTAAGTTGCAGTTTGTTTGGCCTCTCAGGGCCACCGTAAAAGAGGCTGCACAGGCACCTGAAAATGGTTTTGGGCTGAGTAACTTTACTTACAGTGCAGATGTAAATATTCATTTTACCTTCTAGATGAAAGTTATCTAGCCTGAAAAGTTTTGAATGAATTCTGATAAAACCTCGAAAGGTGGGGTCATGTTAACAACCTATTAAAATTTGACTGTCCATCAAGGTCTTTAAGGTCAACTTAATGATTTATTGGTCACAAATTGACAGAAATCCTGATTTTTTACAAGTGTGGTGTGTATTGTGAACTGTGAGATTAGCAGCACTTGGGTTCAGCTGCTTATTTGGAAAGGTATTTGCAGAAGGGGCATGTTTTGTGTCCCCTATAGAAACATCCTATGTTCACAAAACTTTGCAAGTTTAAAAAAAAAAGAAAAAAAGATGAAGGCCTAAAGACAAGTGTGGTTCCACTCATGAGGTCTGAGGAAATATATACGGAGCATATATCTGCATATATCCCATCTGAGGCTTGTAAATCCTTTGTAAATATGTTTGGCTCCAAATTCTTCCTCTTCTGATTTTGGGTTTAAATTCAGTGAGAAGATATTTCATGTTTTAACTAGTTTATTTCAGAAAAAGTCATACAACAATAACCACTGGGACAGAGAACAGTGGAAGATAACGTCACCCCTGCTATTCCTTTTCATCTCTTTCCACTCACATTTTCACATCCTTTGAACCCTATTAAGCGATTTTTTTCTTCATAGGCGTTTCCTTTTCTGTCACGTGTTGATACTGTGACGGAGTTGGATTTTTTTATGTGCAATATTGCAGGCGTGTAAATCCCCTGTACTGCGTATGGCTCAGTTGTTCCACAAACAAAATTAAGTTACATTTAAGCAAAAGTAAAAGCTGAAGGCTAAATTCTCTGTCAAAAGGCAAACTATTTGCATATTGTAGTAAAACAGCACATTTCATTTTTGTCTGTTAGAATTAACGATTTTAAACTAAGAACATACAACTTATTTTTTTTGCGCAGTTCTCATGGAAAATATGTTTAACACTAATTTAGTCTAATTCAAAGGAATATGAAAAAAAACCTGTTTTGCTTTCATACAAAACATTTCAATCTTTAAAAATATATAATTAAGGTGTACAGTAACTTACTAACTCTGATTTGGTTTAATTTTTTTATAGAACAGAATTCAACTTTATTGTCATTGCACAGGGCAACGAAATGCAGTTTGCATCCATCCAGAAGTGCTTTAGTGATATAGATATATTACAATATATATTAGCAATAATATAGATATGTGAGGACCAGGATGTCTGAGGACAGGTGGTTCTTCCTCAGAGTCCTCAAGAAGAAGAGGCGCTGGTGAGCCTTCTTGACCAGCTTGGAGCAGTTGGTCGTCCAGGTGAGATCCCGGTTTATCCCGGTTTATCCAAGGCTTCTGGTTGGGGTACATGGTGATCCGTTTCTGGGTGGTGACACTGTCTGTGGTTTCGGAGATGTAATCCAGTACAGATGAGGCGTACTGGTCCAGGTCTGTGTGGGTGAACATATTCCAGTCTGTGTTTTTAAATCTGTCCTGGAGCACTGCGTCTGTCCCCTCTGGCCACACTTTAATTGTTCTCACAGCAGGTTTCACACGTTGGATGAGTGGTGAATACCGAGGTGTGAGGAACAGGGAGAGATGGTCCGATTGTCCAATGTGGGGGAGGGGTGTGGCTTTGTAGGCTCCAGCCAGGTTGGAATACACATGGTCTAAAGTCTTGTCTCCTCTGGTGTGGCAGGAGACATGTTGGTGGAATCTGGGGAGGACTGTCTTTAAGTTGGTGTGGTTGAAGTCGCCAGCAACAATAAAAGCAGCCTCGGGGTATGTGTAAGTATGTAAGTAAATACAGAATCGGACATGTTAAAAAGGTTGTTGAGCTAAAGCAGACAATGAACATGATGAGTGATTTTGGGTTATAATCTAGAAAGTGAGTTTCTAGAGTTCTGTAAGTTTTTTTTCTTACACTATTATTATTTCCATCACTATATAATTCTGGATTTTTACTTTTTTCCTGGATATCATTGTGAGACATACATAACATAGCAAGATGAAGTCTTTTTCAACCCTTTTGGCAGCATTTTAAACAATGCGTTCTTTAACTTTTCAAAGCCAGATGTGACCATATGGGGACAAGAGGTGTAAGTTAGCAGCTAATTGAATTTCCTTTGTGAATTTCCCAACAGTGGGGAATAATAAATGCTATCTTATCTTAACCCTCCAACATTGACATAAGTTTTATAACACTATCACTCTCTCTTTTTTTACGATTTGTCTGTTTATGCTTGGATCATTTAATTCATTGTGTGTTCCAGAGGACGTCAGATGTCAGAATTTTCATCTAAAACACCTCCTCATCTCACATATCCAACGTGGAAACTCTGAGCAGCTCTACCACGCCCAGGTTAGCGATCCAAGATGGCTTCAGCCAACATAAACAGTATTAAAATTATGAAACTTTTCTGTCACTGTTGTGTGTTTGAGGCTCTATCCATGAAAGCACTGTAGCAGTGTTTTGAAACATTGAAAAAAAAAAAAAAACATTGTACTGTATTGCTACTGAAGCACGAATTGCTGCATTTTGCTCAGAAGGAAATAGAATCCTATGTTTTCTTGCTTTTCCAATTTTCTAGCTGGAATCCATTAATCTGAATACCCTGAAATTTTATGATTTAGTTGAATATAAAATGGCACAGATAATGTATAAAGGACAAAATAACTTGCTTTGCCCCAGTACTCAGAAGCTGTTCAAAGTCAGAGAGAGTCAATATGACTTAAGGGGAACAGATTTCTTTAAAAAAAAAAAACAAGATGAGGACAAATATAAAGCAGAGATGTGTCTCTGTTAGAGGAGTTAACCTGTGGAACCTGTGGTCATGAAGTCATTTGAGTGCCTGGTTCTCTCCTATCTCAAGACCCTCACGGCCCCCCTCCTGGACCCCCTGCAGTTTGCATACAGAGCCAACAGGTCTGTAGATGACGCCATCAACATGGCCCTACACTTCATCCTGCAGCATCTGGACTCCCCAGGAACCTACGCCAGGATCCTGTTTGTGGACTTCAGCTCTGCCTTCAACACCATCCTTCCAGACCATCTCCGAGGCAAGCTTTCCCAGATGAATGTGCCTGATCCCATCTGCCGGTGGATCACTGACTTCCTGTCGGACAGGAAGCAGCATGTGAGGCTGGGAAAGAATGTCTCGGACTCCCGGACCATCAGCACCGGCTCCCCTCAGGGCTGTGTTCTTTCTCCCCTGCTCTTCTCCCTGTACACCAACTGCTGCACCTCCACCCACCAGTCTGTCAAGCTAATCAAGTTTGCAGATGACACCACCGTTATTGGGCTCATCTCGGACGGGGATGAGTCTGCCTACAGGAGGGAGGTTGAACGTCTGGTGTCTTGGTGCAGCCACAACAACCTGGTGCTGAATGCCCAGAAGACAGTGGAGATTATTGTGGACTTCAGGAGGCACACAGCCCCACTCCCCCCCATCATCCTGACTGACACCCCCATCACCTCTGTGGACTCATTCTGCTTCCTGGATACCACCATCACTCAGGACCTGAAGTGGGAGCCCACCATCACCTCCGTCATCAAGAAAGCCCAGCAGAGGATGTACTTCCTGAGGCAGCTGAAGAAATTCAACCTGCCAACACGGATGATGATGCAATTCTACACTGCAATCATCGAGTCCATCCTCACCTCCTCCATCACCGTGTGGTACGCTGGAGCCACTATCAGGGACAAACAGAGACTGCAGCGTGTTGTGCACTCTGCCGAGAAGGTGATTGGCTGCAGACTCCCATCTCTGCAGGACCTGTACACCTCCAGGACACTGGGGCGTGCAGCTCGGATCTCAGCTGACCCTTCTCACCCTGGAGACAGGCTGTTTGACCTGCTCCCCTCAGGCAGGAGGCTCCGGTCCATTCGCACCAGAACCTCTCGCCATAAGAACAGTTTCTTCCCCTCTGCTGTTGGACACATGAACAATAACCTTATGACTGTTCCCACCACTAACACATGACCCTACGCTGTGTTCACTGCATCATTCCATGTTTGGCACTGATCACCACCTGCACTCATGCATATATCTTTCTACGTAGCACTTTTAATTCTTATTCTTATTTTTATTTTTTCATGTCTATTTAAGCGTAATTTATGACAGTATGTTTGCACTGAAGCACCGCAGCAATTTCCTAATGTTGTAAACCTGCTCAACATTTGGCAATAAAACCCTTTCTTTTCTTTCTTTCTGGAATAGTTATGACAGTGATTAAAAAGGTGTAGTTCATTTTCCTTGTTTAAAAATATGTTTAAAAATAGAGTATTAGAAAAATATATAAATCAAGAATGAAAAGAGCAAAAAAAAAAACCAAAAAAAAAAAACCTTTTGATTCTTTTGCTTTGATGTAGTTACTTATCTAAGGTGGAAAGTTTTTTTTTCTTGTTTGTTTGTTTGTTTTGTTTTTGCTTTTGCTTTGTTTTATTATTTGCTTCGAGCCCTGTGTACAGGAGCTGCATGCAAAAAGATATTTTGTTAAAAGGGTTGGCGTAATAAGCAAATGCTTCAGCCAATACCTTTTGATTAGCCTTGTCTCATGCTTTCTTGCTTTGTGGTAGATCTTTGTTCTGTTTTCACTGAGATATTTGAATGCTAATCAATAAAAATCAAATCAAATCATTCAACTTGGGAAGACATCACTTCAGAGTTCTGACTTTCTGACTCTGTAATAAGCTAACTCTTTGTTCCACCTTCTCCGAAAGGGTTCCAGCTTTCACAGATGTCTTTGATATTCTGTCAGTACATTAACTATAAACCAATCTGTGTTATTTGTCTGATAATTCCATTAAAAATGCCCAGAACAGCATTGACCATAATCCACTTCACAAATTTAATGAATTAGCAGAAGGTGTAGCCCAGCGAACAGCTACCAGCTATAGCAGCCTGGAGCCATCTGTGAAAGGATTAATTAGGGTGGTGAAAGGAGGCTTATGTGTCAAATGGAAAGTTACCCACATCACAATCTGGTTTCACGGCACTCTGTTATTATATAGTAAATTTAAAATGTTGTGTTTCTCAACATGAATTACCCCAGACCATTATTTTTTAAGCAAAAAAAAAAAAAAAAAAGTAAGAAAACAGTGGAGGCGGAGGGATGGTAAGTCCTGAATGTCATGCTTCATATATGTAAATACGTCACAGTTTTTCATAGATTTATAAATATGTTATTAATTACAAATATTTTTCATGGTTATCTTTAGGTATTAAAATACTATTTTGTTAGTTTTATAAAATCATAACTGTTGATGTAAAATGCAACCTGGTTGTCATGTTGACACCTACTGGCTTTCTCTAACAAAAAAAAAGATGCAACATATGAAATATGATTATGAGGACAACCCGAGGGTATACTGGAGCAGCGTGGTTAACGATGCAAGCTGAAGGGATTTCTCTGTGGTGAGGGTGTGAACTGAGCGATGACTGGAACATAGCTAAGAGATAGAGGGTGGGGTCAACAAAGGCAGAACAGCCTAAAGGGAGCCGAGGTGAAGTCATACTGAGAAAGTTTGTTGATCTTTTAGGTCACCAGAGTGAAAAGACTCCTCCAAGTATTTCCATCACTTTCCATCAAATTGTACTTTCCACTTTAACTTTGGCTGTCTGTTTCAGTTTTGAAAATGATCATTTACATTCACTAACTACATGAGATAGGTTAAGAAAAAGAGGCCATGCAATAAATCATATTTTTTATCATGCTTTATCACGCATCAGTCGGTTTGCACAAACTACAAATAAATGGCTGCGAGGGATGAAAGAAACAAATATTTCTATCATAGAAAAAATGTAACAGCCAGTTTGTAAAGCTAAACTACTACTGAGAAACTTTGTGTTGTTAAACTTCTAACACTGGTTTGATTGAGTGATTCCTTCTGATTCGTCAGTGTTTCTGTATCAGTTTACTGACAACAGGTATGCAAAACAGAACTGTTAACGGAAAGTTCTAATCTAATTGTGAACTGGTGTAAGCTCAAAGAAGGGACTGTGTAAACAGAGCCTACAAAGCCTCCACAGCGCCTGCCTCCCGTCAATGCTGGCAGTAGATAAGCAACAGCAGAGATAAGCTCTGCCCTGACAGGAATGTTCTAACGTTTCGGTTGCCTCATACTTCAGGTGGTCGCCTCGGGTCAGCTTCCACTCACATGCAAATGCCATTCAAATACTAATCTTTCAGTGACAGGGAATTTGAATGCCAAACCATCTTGAGCAATTCCCAGGAATTTCGGCATGTGTCTTTTTTGGTAGCCACTGAAGATCTGTTGATTGAGGTGGGGGGTTGAAACAACCCACACAGGCCAGGGTTCACACATGCTTTTGTTGAATGATGGCTGAAAAATGCTTTTGGGATTTTCCACGTGAAAGTGAGTAGACAAATTCCACATGAAGGTTCCTGAAAGCACTGTGAAGTGCTAAGTAGCAAGATGCATATTACAGCAGTGGCTCAGACGTCTTCTTGCAAGACACCCTTAAAATAGTCGAAAAAGTCATGCCACCAACCCCACAATTTGAGAACAGTAAGGATGCTGCCTATACTTAGGCTATGCCCACACTAATGTGTTTTCGTTTTTTGGCCTCCTGTCCACACTGAGACAGCGTTTTTCCTTTTGAAAACGCTCTCGAAAACGCATACATTTCAAAACGGAGTTGTCCCATCGCAGTGTGGACACTCGAAAACGCAGACTTTCTAAAACGATGACGCATTTTAGTCATGTGATGCAGTCATGTGACCAATTAAACAAAGATAGCGGAGCGTATTATACAGCAGTTGTTTTGATTGCTCTCAATTTTGACAGCCCTAAAAAAGATTAATATCAGTTTGTACATGCTCCAGATAGCTTTTCTTCAAATTCTTAAATTCTCACTCGCTTTTGCGCATGCGCAGGACTGGAACGTAGCGTTTTCGGCCATTTCAATGTGGATGCACAACTCTGTGAAAACGACTGAAAACACTAGTGTGGACGTGGAGCAGTTTTCAAATCTATTTGGGCTAGTGTGGACGTAGCCTCACAATACCTTTAAATACCAAAATTTCAATTGTTACTGTAGGTAGCATAAGTGGTATATGTACAGAGGCTGCACATATCTACAAGTTCTCTAATCTATCCAAACATGCTAACGTAGAAGAGCGTAGAAGTAAGATGTCGACTAGTGCGGCTGCTGAGCGTTATCCGGGCTCGCTGATAGAAAGGCAATAAGAATCAAGTGATAACTCTTTAACTAAAGACAATATGCACACAATGCTAATGTGCTTTTTTAGGCTAAGGTAGGAAATGCTTCTGAGCTCTAAAGCCTTAATTGTGTTTTGTGTTATTGTTTTGTTGTACATTCAGTACCGTTGCACGTTTTTGCACCAGCGCACTTATTGTCAAATGTAATGTTCTGGTTGTTCAAACTGTTCATTCAGAAAAAATAAACGTATAAATGCCGCAAATCTGTCCAGGAAAATTAAGAAGTCGATGTGAACGGCTGCATTAACAGAAACATTTTTAATGCATGAAATATTCATACAGATTTTACGCGTCCAGTGTGCGAAGGCCTTAACCCTACTGGTGTTGGTACGGACTACTAAATGATACAGGAATCAAATTATTGTATCCGCAAACTAAAAAAATTAAACACAAAAGACCTTCAAAGCTTCAAAGCACCAACAAACACACAGAAATGCACAGAAGTTGTTCGAGAAGCTCCTGCTCAGTGTTTTTATGTTTCAGCTGTGCATTTAGCGCCCTCATGATCTCTCCTACTGAACCTTTACTTTTCACGCTGTCTTGTATTTTGGATCAGATACACGCTGAAGACACATTTACAGGAATGCAAATCTTATTTAAATGATTTCCGCAAGAATATGAAAGTGGTTATTTTAAAGCGCAGGCGAAGTTACAGCCTGTGTTCAATGGTGATGCACTGTAGAAAAACAAATATAAACATGTGGAGGTGGAAAGGTCACTATGGTGGAAAATTTCTTGTTTTTCAGTTTGATCACCAGCCTTTTAAGAAAGCACCTTTAGCAGAGCAGCTCACTTGTGATTTCCAGAGACATTCAAGCTGTTGACGGGAAGGACAGGGTGGGTGTGAAGTCATGGTGGTGCAAAAGCAAAAACGGCTCACAATTCAATTTGACCTGATGACACACTCCCAATTTTGAAAGAGAATTCACACTCATCTGTTTGTTGTTTCTTGCTTGTAGCTTGTAAGCATTGGGCTGCAGCTCTTTCAAGCAGGTGGAAGAAAGCCTTGAAACGATCTGTTACAGCTCAAAAGCATGAGCAACTCTACAAGCCACTTTGGTACCCACCTCCTCCCCATCTCCTCTGTTGTTTCTGACTAGGTTATTGTCAGTTCCATCATTACTTATGATGCCTGCTCCATTCAATAAGGAGGTCTTGCTTCTTCCCTCTCTGCATATAGGCTGTACATGAAAAGATGGGGAGGTCCCAGAACAACGCCACACTCCCAAATATTACAAATGGAATAATAGTCCTACATTTAATACAGTGGTCCTCAAAGAAAGAAAGAAAACCATTAATGGTCATTCAAAATTTTATTTGTTGAAAGTCTGTATTGAGGCTCATTCTAAGTTTTTGTGTAATTGTAATATATTCAGTTGTTTAAACAAGAACACAGTATCAGGGTCATTTGTGTGATTAATAGGATCAGCAGTTTCTGGACCTGCCAGGAGTCATAAATCAAAATATTGAACAAAATAACCTGCTAGCGCATGTGGATATATAACGTATCTGACAAGCTACCATATATGGACGTAAGGGAAGTGCCTATACCCAGTTTCATTGTAATTAATTCATTCTTTGTTAAATAATTTCATGTCTGAACAAAAAAATTGCAGCAATATTGCCATCCCTAAAGCCCCACTATGGCATGAAACCTGATCAGTGGCTTTTACTGCCAAACGTAAGAACTGTAGGAGTTTGCACTTGTAGCTGCATGTCAGCTGCCTGTGGTTCAGACAGTAACATAGTGTGCTGACACACAGGGCCATGAAAAGGATCATACAGTCCTTCCAGGAAAGCATACCACATACATGTGTCTGAGGTCTAACCTTTCCAGGCAATGTGACTATGTGAGTATGGGTGAGAGAGTTGGCTTGTATATAAGTACCTCTAAAACCAAAGAATTGAGATTGCAAGGCGTCCGTAATCCGCTCTTCATCTTTCTTCAAGGCTATATTCCTTCTTATTTGAATTTCTGATTAAACTGAAGTCGACTTCCATTATTTCTACTCAAGAGTTGTCTACCATATTGGACATGATATAGCAACTGTTTAGTAAGAAAGAAATGTGTCTCCTGACTGGGTGACAGTGGATCTGGAGGTTTCTGGGTCTCGCTGGGTAAAAACTGTTGCAAAAAAGGCGCTGAACCAAAAACCTCCCAGCGATTGCTTTGTAGTTTTTTTGTGTTTGTCTGCAATGACTTGCTGACTATTAGCATAAAAATGGAGAAGGTTCACTGTCAAAGTGAAAGATTTGCCTCAGTGCTGTGAGAAAACGTGTGACACAAACCAATTCCGGTTTGTGTCACACATTTCGCACTTTCACTACAGCTCAGAGAGCAGCTGGGCAATGTTTGTAGATAACTTCCATTCAGACTATGACTGCAGCAACATAGCAACAAAGCATTCACAAGGTGGTTTTTATCAACTGGTTGAGGAGTATACATCTTTCCCTTTAGACAAGTGGTTACCAGATTTTCACAGATTCGTCGTTTGGCCTGTTTGACTGGGGCCTTATTCATTTGATTATACATTTTCACCATGAGTGTCAGACGGCCAAAGTGGTGGACAAGTTAATGTCTATGTTAAAGTCTATGGGTAAGCTCTAGTGCTCCCTTGATCTGTGGCCTCAGTGAAACACTCTAAAAGAATTTATCAAAAAAACTGCTTGTTTCAGGTCTTACTGACTACAACACAATATTCATTTAATAAATTATGGTTCCCAAATGAGCCAAAATAGACGATAAGTCAGACAGGTTGCAACCACGTAAGGGTACAGTGTTCCTCAGTCAATATGACTATTAGGTAAGGAGTGATCGCAGACTTTGTGAAGAACAGTTGATGAAACATGTCCCAAGTTTTGGAGCAAGACAAGTAAACTCTATGTTTTGTTCTTTATTGTTTCAGTTACACTGATAGTAAACGCCTTTTGTTGAATGAGTGTTACGGGGCAAACAAAGGGAGGGGGAGACGGGTAAGTAACAGACAGTTTAAAAAAGACTCGAGTTGTTGTATGTGTAGAGTGTTGCTAACAGGTGTTGACAGCATATGATCAAAGACCACAAGTTTAAAGATCAAAGCATCTGGACAGAGTTTATGATACTGTGAGAGGAATTTACAACTCTGGAAGTTATCACATTGATTATCGTTCTGTCTCCTATCTTATTTTGACATAATCAATAGGAATGAGCCCTTGGCCATTTTGACTGGCCAACAGCAACTGATAAGACATAGTATGGTTGATGTCTTCAGTGTTTTCTTATCCTGGTTTTTCAGTCTAAATGATTTTTATCTTTCCAAAATGTTCCTTGCATTGTTTGAGTGCTCCTCGTGACAATAGTGACACAATGAAGCACTCATCGTGTCACTGTATTAGTTGAGGGCTGATAGAATATCTTATCCTCGGGCAGTTTTTACAGCATGGATACTGAAATATTTTTTCAACTTGTTGTCGCTTGTCCACAGTTTATCGCCTCCTCTGCAGCCAAAGATGTTACGTGAGTTATCAGGATCTCGTGCTGGTTGAACCGGATTTTCTTGACACTTTCACAGCTGACTATATTTGAATAGTAATTTAGTATTAAGAAATAACAGCAGAGTATCTAGTCTCCACTCTAAACTCCTCAGAATGTTCCTTATTGAATGTAACCCTAAATAAAAGTTAAGATTTCATCAATATGTGCATCCATTTTTGAGAAAAGATACACAAAAAAGCAATTCCCTGGATTACCCACTGACATGCTTACACATTCAACTCATGCTGTGCCAAAAGTTCACACATGGGGTTTCTGTTTAGTTGGGCTCGCAGCCAGAGGACACACGCATGCTGTACACAGTGAACTATTGCCTAACAGGCTCCAACAGGAAAGCCTCTGAGTTCAGCACTAAGAAATATGAACCGTCAACCCCAGAAGGAATGAATGGGCTGTTTCAGATAAAAATTTGGATGAGCACAGCAGTGCAAGACTGCTGCACAATAGAAGATTTTTAGGAATAAGAGCAGGAAAAGACAGAAACGAAACAAAATAAAACATTTATTATGTAGACTAAGGATGGAGTGAATGGAGATTACAAATATTAATATCAGAAAATGTCAAAAACATGTTTCCTAGAACTGATTTACCCTGGAATTAATAAACCACCCTTCCCAGGGTGTGTGTGCCTCATTAGCGGAACTACAAGCTTCAGTTCCTCTATGACAAAACAATGATGTCACTCAGTGCACAGTGGTCAAAGTTCAAAGGTTAGAAAGGGTATACAAAGTCTGTGTAACCTCACTGTGGCCTTTTTTAAGGAAGGCCGAGAACCTTGGTGTGTGAAAAAACCTGGCAAGGACCGAGTCTCTAACAGTATCATTCTACAGTGATATATCCTAACAAGTCCTCAAATCTGATCGGCCATAGCCACTAACAACAATCCACCAGTGTGTTTGTCTGTTTAGCTGCCTGCTCTGGTTTGTTTAACATAGCTTTATTTGTAAGGCACTTTTTAAAGTATAATACACTCTGAAAATAACTAAACTGGATTCATGCAACACTCTCAATCAACTTAGACTTCTCACATCACAGGCAATAAATTCAAATTATCCCATTTTGTTTTCTATGATGTTAGTTTGCCCTGAGACAGTGTTAAGCCCCTTTTCCATTGGTACCTACCCATATGGAAAAGATATATATAAATCTTATAAAGTTTGTATCTGTCTTGTGTGAAACTTGTATGAAAAGCATATAAGAGTGAAAACAGATATGAGATCCCTTGAAAAATTATATAATGAAACTTGTATGTTTTGGATACTTCCTAAAACAATATATGAAAGTAATGAGAAAGTGGCCACTTTCATGAGTAAATCATATATAAGTTTTTAATATTTCTTTTCCATATGGGTACTTGGATTGACTCTCCACAGCTCGCCACAGTTTCCAGTGTTTTCCATTAAGCCCTTTTTAGTACCTGCTTGGCCGGGGTTCCAAGCGATCCGACCAGGTACACAGCGTTGTTTTTGTAGCCTTTTCTCTCGTTGCCAGGTTTCAAAAATGGTGGTTTTGATTTTTATGAACGATTCGCTCTTAAGGCTCATTAAGTGACACCACTGACCAGCCAATCGGTGGCATGTGCTCTGAAAACGTCACATTCTTGCCTCAACGTCCATATTTGTTGTAGCATTTGTGTCACGTTTTAATTACAACACAGGACGTTTGGATGCATTGCTATGACAATAACCAGGCACATTAGGTGGTACTCGATTGTAATGGAAAACCAGTTGATCTGAGTCAAGTGGAAAGCTGTGGCAAGTCAATCCAAGTAGGTACTAATGGAAAGGGGGCTTAAATTTAGGCATTATCGAGTGATTTTGGTTGAGAACAAGATCAAAGTTCGGGTTAAGATAAACCTCTGCACAATATTAATGCACTCACTGAAGAGAATGTGTCACACGTTAAGGTAATGAGTGCAGAAGTGCTAAGAACTGCAGTTCTCCTAAAGAATTTCGTGTTCCCTTTAAAAGTGAGTCAGTCACCAGTGAGTAAAATGGCCAGTTTTACAGCAGAAACATGAAGCCTGGTGTAAAACCTGTTCTTTATCTCTTCTTCTTTTTGTCTTTCAGTTGGTCCCTGTTTGAGTCACCACAGCAGATCACCTGCCTCCATCTCACACCAACCCTCTCTGTTTCTTCCTTCACTATGTCCATAAACCGTTTCTGTAGTCTTTCTCTTCTCCTTCCGCCTGGCAGTTCCTTTGCCCCATATATATTCACTACTCCTCTTCTGCACAAGTCCAGATCATCTCAATGTTGCTTCTTTAAATTTGTCTCCAAACTGCTCAACCTGAGCTGTACCTCTGATGGACTCATTCTAATCCTGTTCCTCCCAACAAAAACAAAATCTGCACCTCCTGTCTTTTTGTCAGTGGCACAATCTTCAAACCATCATCACTCCGTATTATCTAACTAATTTATGTCATATCGTTAGTTCATGTATTGTAACTTATTAGGGATAGATACCAGATGGAGATATCAGAGAAAGACACAGCACTCAAAGAATGGAAATCTGTAAGTGAATTCTCTGAAAGATGATTTTTAAGTATTCTATTACTTGTTCTAATTATATTTAGAAACCAATAAGTTGGGGACAGAGCAAGAATAACAACCTGCAGCTAGCACTTCAAAAGCACACACGAGCTATCCAAACAAACCATGACGTCCACTGAGGTAAAAACAGGCATGAGCTCCTTGATATACAAAACAAACAAACCCAGAGTAAAGACACAGAGATCAGCATCCACTGTGTTCACGAGCAGAGTGCATGATCAACTGGATCCATCCGATGCAGAAACACTTTCCCTGCGAGTCCTGAGGTGTTTTACTGTAATCCGCAGTCTGTTTCATGTGTGCTCATTCAATTTCCATCAGGTAGTCATGTTTATGTGTGATTTCTATGAAATATATAAAATATCAAAGAAGCGCTGACATGCTAATGCGGATGATGAGTTCTTGAAATAATTAAAATGATAACTACTTGTTTGCTTTGTGTTTCACACATGTACATGTTTAAATTACACAGTTTACACGGAGATTGTGAACTTGACCTTTGACACACTTAGAAAAAAAACACCTCACTGGTTAAGTTGTGTTGTAAACACTTTTATCTGTTTTCATCACAGCAGCCTTTTTTTCTGCCTGTTCCTCACTTTGGATGTGAAACAATTGAAACAGCTCAAACTGTGAAGGTCAAAAACATCTGTTGTTGAAATGCAGATGTTGCCTTTGCAATTTATAAGCCAGAATGCTGAATTGTAAAATTCAGGATATTCACATCTTGTACTGGTTAATAGTCATGTTGATGTTCTAATGTAGCTACATGCTTGTGCTGATAGTGTCTCTAAACCATGAGACTAGAAGGGTTAGGGATCATTGTCCTTGGCTGTCAGTCTTTGTCAGCTATCTCAGCCAGTTCCATGTATGAAGCCAAGTGGAGCTTTATACACTGCAATTAATGTTAAAACGTTTAACAGGGATGGGCCAGTGTCCAGTGGAGCTTTTTTCTTTTTCTGAACTCGCTGACTCTTTCCCCGTATGCAGCTTGCATTCCAATGATTGCACTTTGTAAATAATCACGACTGATGTAATTGTGTCCTTCTTTGAACTCTCTCAGGCAGAGGAAGTCTGAGAGCGTGTCTCTCTCAACATCCTTAGTGAACGTTCTCAACTTGTTTCTCCCTTTCCTTGACCACGTTTTCTTCATCATGTTTGGGTGGCTTTTCGTGTCCAGTATGAAATGCACTTTTTTCATCTGCCTGGGATCTTCCAGTTGCTTCTGCATGTAAATCAGCCCAGGAAAGTTTTCACGTTCTACATCTAAGCCTGTGGACTGCCACTGGATTTTGTTAAGCAGCGCTATACCTGAATACGCACTCCTTCACACAGTCTGGTGAGAGCGTTTGCACGCACAGTACTTCTTGGTGCAAGATGTAATGAAACATAAACTGTTTTCAGTTCATTAACTTCTGCTATAAAACCCTCTTCCTCCCATATTTGGCCATGATTTCTTTCCATCTGAGTTCACAAACATACACATACAATGCTATTTGTTCAATATTGTTCAGGTACATTGACTCATCACGGGTAACTGACTATGCTGGAGCTGAACTGATATTCTGTATTTGCTAACTAGTGATGTTTGTTGCCAATTTTAAGGTCAGAAATACAATCACAAGGGTGATTGTATTTTTGGAGAGAGGCATATTATTATTAGCTTTTTAATTATCTCAGTTTTGTTTTTGAAATCTGAGATTAGAAGCTCTGATGTTATAATAAATTTCATTTAATTTGATTTACAACAACAGTCGCCTCAAGGCACCTTATACTGTAAGGCAAATAAGTGATAATAAAGACCCTAAAACACAGCACTCTTTCTGTTGGCCATCTGTGAATGGCTTCTTGCCACTTGCTGTTACCTGAACTGCCTCAAAACTACCAGCAGCCCTGGGGTTTGAAGATTTGAACCAGTTCTTAGAGCGACTGTTGCACTGCACTGCTGTCAGTTTTAAACAGCCTTTCACATGATCTTGTTTGCGTTGGTTTTACCCAGGTTTTTTCACTTTATGTCTCCTTGCTTGTACTCTCTCATTCAATCAGAATCAAAATCAGAATACTTTATTAATCCTAAAGGAAATTATGTGGGTTATAGTTGCTACAAGACAGAAAGATTACAGAGGTGGAATATATATGATTGACATTTGACTCTAACCTGTGAACAGTGTCATTTTCTATTTTACTGTAGACAGTGTTCAAAAAGGTGTAACTATTGCAGTCTTTACAATGTATTAGATGAAGGAGTTGTACAGGGAGATGGCCACGTGCAGGAATGACTTCCTGTGTCATTCAGTGGTGCTTTTTGGTAAACTCAGTCTCTTGCTGAACATGCTCCTGTGACTAGCCAGCACGTCATGGAGTGGGTGGGAGTTATTTTGTCCTATGTTTTTTGTTATATGATTATTTTAGATAAACAGACATTTTTAAATGTGCTATAGAAATAAACTTGACTAGGGAGCAGGCAGGAGAAGTGGGGGCGTGCAGTGGAATCCAAAGTCAATAGCAGCGTGAGAGAATATATGAGTGTGAATGAGAGGTGGAAGGTGAGCATGCAAAGAGTGGCAACAGTGGAGGTGGATGGGTTTAAATGGCTGGCGTCAGCCATACAAAGCAACAGACAGTGTGCAAGAAAGGTGAATAAGAAAGTGCAGACTGGGTGGAGTGGGTGGAGATGAGTGTCAGGAGTGATTTGTGACAGAATGATAGCAGCAAGAGTGAAAGGGAAGATTTACAAGGTGGTATTAAGACCTACTATGATATATGATCTGCCACTAACAAAATGACAGAAGTTTGCAACCTCTGGTATAAATGAAAACTCTTGAACGTCAAAGAACTGAAGCAACGCTGTAAAGAGTGGCCGAAAACTCCTCTACCGATTCCTCCATCACAACAATGGGAAAACCAATCAAGCCAAATGATAATAACTTCAAGTTATTGCTGCTAAAAGTGGTTCTACAATAGCTGTTCATTCATAGGGTGTACTCAGGTTTTTAGACTGCATCTTTGACCGGATCAGTTTATGATACATTCTTGTTAAACTGAAATTTTGTGTGGATAGACCAAAATATCTTGCAGCTTTTTGAGTTATCCCAAAAAACAATCAAACAAACTGAAACAACTGTTTGAACCTCCTTAGCAATGACAACCTAAGTGTATTTGAATATAATGTTTTATTGTTTTTGCTGAATGTGAGCAAATGCCTGAAACCAAAAGTTTCAACAGACCTTAAAACCAGAGGAGTAGGTTGTTACAGCAGGCTGTAATCATGTGTTCACTGTTGCTTTTTTTATACTGTCACGATGTCCACTGACTTTGGAGCGTGTGCTGTATTGTAAATCCCCTCTTTCTACTCTTTTCTTCTTCCCTGTCTCTCGCACACACACAGAAAGTCAAGCACCGCAGGGACGTACTTAACAAGTAAAAACAGGAAGTTGCTCACATCCCACCACACATTCCACACACCCTTGCACACACAAGCCCCCTAAAGCACACAGATAATGGAAAGAACAATCGAGGGATGGACAGAAAAAAGGAAACTCTAAACCGCTGCTTTAATGCTCATTGCTGAGGAATGAATGGAATACCACTCGTGTCCCTCTAGGCTTTCCTGCAATTGGCTGAGACAAATTGTGTGGGTGGCAAGGAATTCCGTGATTGGCTGCAAAGGAATGCCGGGACCGTTTAAATTGGACTAGGTTCAAGTTGCTGCGTAATTTAATATTGAAGTGACTAACAGACCTCTTCCTCTTCTCAGCGATTTGAAAAAAAAAAAAAACTCCATTTACTTACGGGAAGGTTGGCAAACCAGACACACCCTCTTGATTTTTTTCCCTTTTTTTCATTTATTGATTTGAAGCAGAATGCCTTACAACACACTGAGTCACCGGATGTTGGCAAAATAAATACCAGCATTTAACCACAATACAAGGAAGGTACAAACATCAATTGATGTGGAAGTTATTATGAAAGATGAGGGCAGAAAGAAAATGTAAACAAGTTTTGTCTAAGAATACAAGGGTCACTAACACTTCCTTTCATCAAACATTAATTCCTGGGAAAAATGATCCTAGACTGATTAATGAATGAGACAAATGTTTGGCCAAAAGCAACGAAGGAAAGGACAAATAAGGAAAAGAGGAAATAGGCAAAATGGGAGAAAGAAAGGAATAATGAAAATGAGCAGGGACAGGAAAATTGAATCCACAAGAAAGAAGAAGGGGAAAGAAGAAAGAAAGGGAAAGTGGAGGGAAAGAAACCAAAAGAGAAATATGAAGAGAAGAATAAAGGAAAGAAAGGCCAGGGAGGTGTCGAAAAGAGAAAAGAAGAGGGCAACACAGAGAAATATTATAATAGAGGAAATGGGGTTGGCTATGAATACAAGCTCAGCGACAACTGAGGGACTTTTAAAGCAATAGACTAAGGAAAGTATATAAAGTTATAGCATTGAGGATAATTATAGAACACTGGAGTCTGAAAAACAGGAACGTGAGCATGCAGGAGAGGAATATCATGATGCTATGAAAATGTGCTCAAAGAGGATATGAAGGAAGACTTTCTCTTTTTCTGGGAAATAGAATTAATAATTATGCAATACTGGTTGTACTGGGAGCAGGTATGGTTGTGACTGTAAAACACGAGTTGAATAAAAACTCAATGACTGATAATTTTAAAATAAAATCCAAGCTCATGTGTAACGATACATTTAAAACAAATATTTCATCTTCTCCTCTTTGGTCTTCATCTGAAAAACAAAAATCCAAAATTAAAACACATAATATATAGTAGAAATTAATTTATTGCCACTTGACACGTGCACAGCTTTGAGTTGCATCATTAATAGTACTCGACCTTCTGACTTCAACTCTCCTTGGCCCCAAAACACACACACACACACAAAACAGGCCATGACCCCGTCTCATCAAAGGTTACCGAGGGTCATCGATGATGAGGACCAAATAGGATTTAGGACATTTTCACATCTCTAGTTCAGTTCGTTTGATCTGAAGAAAAGAATCTGGCACTTTACTCTTTTTAGGTTCAACACACAGATGAGCAGGTGTGTCGCTCACTGGTTTGTTTTTTTTATGTCATCCTGAATCATCCGCACACACATGACAAAATCTGATTCAGGTGACTGACGGCAGATCAGTTTGCAAAAATGAAATGAGTGATGATTACTGACAATCACTTCAGGCAATGTCATAGCTAAATATAACCTTTTCTTTGTTAAATATAATTTTGACTCCAATTTGCTAAGCTGTTATTTCATTTTTTAAAAATTCAGCTCTTGTGCCTGATTTTTATACCTTTTGTTAAAGGACACAAAGCTTGTTTTGAAGCCAATGGACTGCTGCTATGTGTCTGTGAGCGCAAGGGAGGGAGAAAAAGGAGAGTGGAAAAGTACTAGCTGTCACCGAGCAGAAACAGGAGCTGGAAGCATGTAAATAATAATAATAATAACCACTGCAGCCAAAAAGAGTGTCTGACAAGCCCAGTTGTAAGTAAGCTCTTAAGACTCGACTGTACACTGTGTTCTCGACTTCCTGTTGGGCTCGCTGTAATCACAGCACAATCTCAATTCCCCTGACTTTTTCCAACGCAGATGCCTGAAGATGAGTAGGGTGACCTGGACTCTGAAATACACCCACAGTTCAGCAGATCTGAAAGATAGTCTTTCACTTCTTGCTGCAGAGGTTTTTGGCACAAATATGTAGGTCTTTGGAACAGGCAAAGGCGTAAGACATAATGTTGACACCCCGCATGTTGGTATTAGCCATTGAGACTGGGAGACGAGCTCAGTCCCTCTTGGATGACAAGACCCTCAGGGATGGTGATGATTCATCATTCGGGACAAACAACAGACTTTGTCCTGAAAACTGGGCTCCAATGTGTGCACGGACACATGTGGTAGTAATCTGTTCAGAAGCCAGACATAGTGTCCACTTGAGTCCGGTGTCTATAATAGTTTTAGTACTGATTTGGTAGTGTTTACTGATACTGAGAAGATTTGTCTAATATTTTGAATCTTGTGTGATCTTGGTTGCTGCTTGCCCCATTTACCACCAACTTCCTTTATTACATTAAATCCAATAATGGGCTTTTATGCAACACTGGGATTACTGGATACTAGCATTAGAACTAGAAGACGATTTTCAGGGTGACAGTCCAAGTAAAGCTCTGTTTCTATCCACTCATCACATGGGATTTCACTACCATTAACTGCTAAAGGTACTAGTGGTTCTGTTCCCAAAAGCTCAGTAAGTGGCGTGACAGTCTGTCTACATCCTCGAGAAAGATGGCCCTCCTGACCACAGCGGTACCAGTATCTACACAGGTCACCAAGCTGTCGCGGCCTAGCTGCACATTTGGCACATTCTCTCTTATACTCTTCTTGCCCTTAACCTTGTTGCTTCTAAAGTCTACAGTGTTGGGAAGGTTACTTTTAAAATGTATTCTACTACAGATTACAGAATACATTACAAAATGTATTTTGTAATGTTTTCTGTTACTTACTAAATGAGAGTAATGTATTCTGAATACTTTGGATTACTTAAGGAGCCTCCGGGATGTAATCTGCCAGCCATATTTGGACAACAACCTAGTCCAGTCTCCTTCATTTGATTCTCATGTTAAACACATCAGAGCTGTTCTACAGGGATAACAAAGACATGGTGTCAAACTCACACTGGTGTCCACAGAAGTGTGACGTCTTCAAGAAGAAAGTGCATTTCCTCAGTTGGATGTGGCAGTGGCTGCTCAGATAAATGAGCAGTGTTGGGACTAACGCGTTATTAAGTAACGCGTTACAGTAACTACGTTATTATTGTGGTAACGAGCACGGTAACTAGTTATTATGCCAAAATCAGGAACGCGTTAGTCGTTACTGGGATTTAGATAGGGTTGTTACTCGTTACTTCGTGTGGTGGCTATCGCGGAGCTTCCACAGATTCAGTAACATTAGCAAGTGTTGGAGGCAGCAGGTGGATGAAGGAAAAGAGACCCGAGGCGGCCGCCGGTCCAAGTGTGAACTGAACTTCCGGTAAGAAGTTATGACCTGCAGTCTCTCTGGGTCAGATATAAACCAAGTTTAGGTGGAGTTTATTTTCGTTATTCTGACTTTTTCCGTACTGCGTGCTAGCTAGCATGACGGAGTTTCTATACAGCTGGGTGGTGCTATGAAGTTAATGATGTTGAACTTTATTTTGTTCATAAGTTATTAGAGTTGCCAACCGCCCCGTCTGGTATTCAGAGAAAATATTACGCGTTTCTTATTGAGGTGAAAAGGAACAGTTTGTCCCGTAATTCAGCTACAATGAAAAAGACACAAAGCTGGAGTTATTCTGTGTCTTTGCTGCACATCTGCCTCTTCTTCTTTCATTCTCCCCCCTCCCTCTCCCGTTTCTACTTCAATCATGAAAACTGATCAGTGATCAGCTGATCGGCTCTCTTGTTTGTTTATCGCTCACTTTGCGCCGAAAGAGGAAACCAGCGGATGTCGCGCTAAACAACAGCAGCACGTTTAAGCTTGATCAGCTGTTGTTAGAATTTATTTAATATTAATTTCTAGTATCAGCTGATGTTTGCTGGAGCCACAGCTGCAAAAAAGCTGCTGGTCATGATATGGTTTGGTTATCTGAATCATCAGAGCTGAACAGGTGATGGAGAAACAGGTTTACCTTTTAGTTAACATGAATGAGTTGAAGGGAAGTTATGAACTGTTTCTGAGAGACAAATAACCCCAGGATCCTTTTTTATGTAGCTGACAGCTGGTAACTGTGCAGGGGTGGATCTAGCAAAGTGTTGCCAGGGGGGCCAGGTAGGGCATTAACAGGGAAAGGGGGGGCACAAAGAAATACTTTTCTGTCTTATTCTCATTTAAAACGTCTCGCTTTAAAAAATAATTATCTGAATCTTTCAACAAACAATTGATAGATTGATACATATATACCATCAGAACAGTGTACATCACTGTCACAACAGCGTTTGTTTTCATTCAAAGGCTTTATGATTTTTCCTATAATGGTGGGCCAGTCTCTAGTCAAAATGCCCGGGCAAATTTTCTGTCCCAGTCCAGCCCTGTAAGCAGCTCATCTGCAGTCTGGCGTTACCTACATCTTCCTATTCAGAAGGCAGAATTTCTGAGTTCTGAGTACAATCGAAAGCAGTTTTTGTGTTGGATGTAAAAGGCGCACATGACTCTGTGACGTAGGCTAGAATCATGGCAGCAGTCAATGACGGTCCAGGCGTGGGATTTCTCTTGTGGAAATATGCACATTATCTTTTCCTTTCTATTGGTAGGTGGCACAGTGCACTTGTGGCAGGTAAGCAAGCTAGAAGACTGGCAAAGTTATGGAAGCAACACATTAACAAGAGAATTCTGAGTAAAACCAAAGTTACTTTCCCTAGTAACTAGTTACTTTGAAAGTAACGAATAACTTGAAGTAACTGAGTTACTTTTGAGAGAAGTAACTAGTAATGTAACTAAGTTACTATTTTAAAGTAACTTACCCAACACTGTAAATGAGTGACCGGCAAAGTAATCCATTACAAAAGTAAGCTGTCATTAACGCAGAACTGCTGCTGTGTTTCAGGCAAGAGCAGTATACAAGCACTATAAAGAAATATAAGAAATGTTTTGGTAAACTGGACTGTACATACTATGTTGTGTATTGTTTATTGATTTAATGCCTGTCAGTTACCCTGTTAACTAAGGGCCGATTACTCAAGGGTAATTACAGATAATCACTTAGAAAAGTAACGCAGGCCAGTCATGGTAATGCAAGCCGACAGTAACACAGTAACTTCTGATTAGACGTTGACATTAAAATCACAAAGGTTTTTCCTACAAATGCATATTCGCCTGGCTGTGTCACATGAATCTGTGACAGCTGTTTTTATAAAGCAGTTAATCTTTATTTTCTTATTTCATGTAAACAGGTCTTCATGAACACAATCTGAACCTTGTATGTAAGAAAACAAACAGAAAATTCCACTTTTAGATGAAGAATCAAGGACTCCGGTGAGATTATTATCAGCAAACCTACGAGATGTTATAAGAGAAAACAGAAGCGAGTTCTCACGCCCTTACGGAAAAAAATGGTCCCATAATGAAATCCCACAAGCACACAACAAGATAAAGAGCTTTTTTTTTAAATTATTAGACAGAAAGTAGTTTGAACCTTTGAACTGATGATTAAAATGTGTTAGAAATGTCTTTATTTGCATGCAAAAATGCAAAAGCACAAAAAATAAAAAAATTACGTTGAATACTAGACCTGGATGAATTTAGTTTGCAAACTTGTACTCAGTGGACTTAAAGAAGAGAAGAGAAGAAAAGAAAAAAAAAAGCCTAATCTTCAACACCAGTGTTCCCAGCCTGAAGCAAGTCCTGCCATTCACTCACACACAAAGAAACTGAGAGATGCACTGCTTTGTTCATCTTCTAAAGCAGTGACTGTGTGTGTGTGTGTGTGTGTGTGTGTGTGTGTGTGTGTGTGTGTGTGTGTGTGTGTGTGTGTGTGTGTGTGTGTGTGTGTGTGTGTGTGCGTTCAATTGTGCTTATGTGAGCAGATCTTTAACTCTCCGCTGACCTTTGACTTTCCATGTCTGTGTCTCGGTCTGTAAACGCAGCCTGTGATTTTCCTCCAACAACGTGGCGTTTTTATCATTATTATTCCTCTTAATAAAAATATTATAAGCTACTTTAATTAAGCAAAAACTGTGCTCAGAAAAGGCACTAACAGCCACTTTTCGCCATATAGCTACAGTATAATAACAAATATTATAAAACTATACATGGTTTATATGGTACTTTTCATTTCACTTTTTCATCCTTCAAAAACTGAGAAAATATGATTCTTCTCTTTTTCAGAGGATTTTAAATTCAGATTAGTTTCAAATTCCTGTCTACGCTCAACATAAAGTCGCATTAAGCCGATATCATTTCAAACTTGTGTTAAACTGTTAGCCCAACAGTGACTCATAATCAAACACCTATAGCAGTTTAATCTATAAGACCTCTGGATATTAAAATACACTACATTGATGCAATTTAAACAAATGTAAACACACAGGTAAGCATTTTCTCCTGCTAGCCTTTGTTACTTTACCTTCTAGCAGCCATTCCCCAGAAGCCAGTGACTCTCTTTTTTAACTGTAATACATGGGACTCAAACCATCTCTCTATAAAACACAGATAGAAAAAGACCCCTAAATCATTGCACCCCAAATATACATGTAGCATTTCTTCAGTAGCTTTCATAAAGCTGCCATGATGAGACACATAACAGCGTTCGTCTCAGCAGATTCGCGCAAAGTGAACCGAATACTTTCTGCGAGAGTGGACACCCAACATAACTCAGCTGACCTCTGTAACTCCATCTGGTTTTGATCATGAACCAGACACGCCCCCGGACTTCGTAGCCATCCCACTGCTCTGTGTCCCTCATTCATTCTCTTTGCTTTTTCTCACACTCATTCATACACTCATCCTGTGCTTCTGTCAGACTAAACAGTGGAATAACAACCAGTGAACGTGCCGTTCGTCTGCAGGGCGAGTGTTTACACAGTATCCCCTCTCCCACTCTGCGATCACTCTCTCTTTCGTGCACGCTCATTGTCGTTTTATCTCTTGATGTTTTTCCAAGACTGCTGTTCTTGCTGTTTTTCCACTCAGGCTGTAATGACACAGTATGGACGTTAATGGACTGTGCACATGTGTTTTGAGGAAAGAAGAAAGGGATCATATAGCACCTCAAACACATAGTGATAAGGTCCCCCAGCCTAACAATGACATCATCAAAGTCCAGTTCAAACAGCTAAAACAATTATCTTAACGAAAAAGATGAAATAAAATGTTTTGAAGTATTTTAAAGTTATACATTCAACCCTGTTAGATTGCATCAGCGCATCGACTGACTTCCTGCTGCCCTCATTTTTTACTGTTGCAGATTAATTGTCAGATTATAGTCTGCGGTTTTCAGATTGTCTCTCAGATAAGGCCCGATTTAGGCTTCTGCAGGGGAATCTTTGTAAAGCCTACGATGTAACACACGTAAGTGTTTGACATCAGTGCTGACATTTATGCCCGTGTTGGTACATTATGTGTTGATTACCATGTGGTTGTGTCTCAGGGTTTTATAAGCAGTGTCAGCCATGATTGAATCAGCTAACATCCTTTTAGCTAACTTTTTCCCTTCTGGGTCCCCACTCTTTGGTGTGGTCAAACATTTGTCCCTCAGGTTTTTCTACTTCTTCACACATCCGTTCTGATAGTTTCAGCAGTCTATATCCAGGAATTTGCTGACATTTGTGAGTCCTTATTTTGATGCTGTTGTTCATTTTGTTGCTTATCATCCTCTACCTGATAAATTAAAAAGCAGACTGAAATTTATAAAAAGAATCAATGATTGTGAATAGTTGTGGACTGCATTGACCAGCTACAGCGTATTTGCAGCTGAAGTTACCATAATTTGTCTCACTTCCTTTAACTTAACATAAGCAGGGTTGGACATTTTTAAAAAATTAAACATTTTCATGAACATGAATATACAGAACTTTATCCAGGATTTTACTGCTGGCTTCACCTGGATGACATTGAGCACAACGAAGGTGCTATCTCCTTGCAGCTGCTTTGCTCACTAGCAGATTGCCGCAGTCAACCTTAGTTCGAATAGAGCATGTCGGCTTGTAGGCAAACACTCACTAACTAAGTGCTAAACCATAGTGAAACTGGAAACAGGGAATGGTCATCTTCAAAGTAAAACTTTACAGCTGAAAACTTAAATGTTTCGAAAGATCCATCCATTCGCTTCCGCTGGAGCCTATCCCAGCTGTCATAGGGCGAGAGGCGGGGTACACCCTGGACAGGTTGCCGGTCTGTCACAGGGCTAACACACAGGGACAGACAACCATTCGCACTCACATTCACTCCCGCATTCACACCTATGGGCAATTTAGATTAATCAATTAACCTATTCCCAATAAGTACATGTCTTTGGACGGTGGGAGGAAGCTGGAGTACTGGGAGAGAACCCACGCAAACACGGGGAGAACATGCAAACTCCACACAGAAAGACCCCGGCCTGATGGTGGAACTGAACTCAGGACCTTCTTGCTGTGCGGCAACAGTGCTAAGCACCGTGCCACCGTGCTGCATTGCATCTTTCGAAAGATGCAACTTTTAATTTGAAGACAAACCTTCTGGTTTGATCTAATTGTTTTAAGTTTCCGTACCACTCAGTAGGTAAGTAAGTGTTTGCAGAGACGTTGGGATCTTCCACTCGAACTATGGGCGACCCCAGCAACCTGCTAGCAAGCAAAGCAACTGCAAGGTTTAAGAGCAAAAGACAGTTTGGCTCTGTCTTTTGCAAACTGCTTGCAATCAAAGCCTGCTCAAACATGATTGGTGAACAGAGCTTGGACTACAAGCACGGCATATTCTTGCCCTTTGCCTACAAATTCAGTTGCCAGAGATTAAACAGTCAAGACCTCAGCTTCATGTGAGGGTAATTTTGACTCATGTCAAGAGCTTAAAGATGAAAAGAACTGTGTAGCAGGAAGCACTTCCACTTGCATTTAGTTAGTCAGCCTAACCGCCGTGTGCATATGTTTTAAACTACTCTGACACGTTTGCCTTTCTTACATGAAGCACACAGCAGGTGGTAGCTCTCACAAGTGGAAATACTCTGTTTGGTTTAGGGAAGGAGATTTAGAGTTTGGAGGAGGGAGTACACATGGCACAAACTGACTCACCAGGCAATAAGATACGCGATTGAGCTTGGCAGCCTATACCACTATGTCATCAACGTGCAATGTAGGGCGGAAACGCTATTGTGGCGGAGGGGGTGGTTTGTGTGCTTGCTTCGGCAAGCGCGTACGCTAAATTGGATACGATACAGAGAAGATTAGCATGGCCCCTGCGCAAGGATGACACGCTAATTCGTGAAGCGTTTGTGGCTCAGCTGCAGGGGAGGGGTGGAGCAGCGGATTCAGGGCGTTGTGTCAGCGGGAGGCTGGTTGTCACAGACAGCAAGCATCTTCTAATCTGGCCCTCCCTGTTTCAGTAGCCGCCAGGCTCGGAGGAAGACAGCCGATCGGAGCGGCTGATAGGAGCGGAGCTGGCAGCGGGGATCGAAATGACAGAGGACAGACACTGGAAAGTGTAAAATAAAATAAAAGTTGCACAGAACAGCCATATCTGGGTCGTGTCAGGTCCTTTTACAGCTATATCATGAGGCCAGAAACTAAAACAGCTATTTTTAATTGTTGCACTTTGTAGCATTCAAGTTATATATAAAACTACTTTTTAAAAAAAGGATCTGGTGTGAGTGCGAACATTGCAGCACAACTTGATAAAGACCACGTTGAAGACCACGTTCAGTCTGCCAAATGCTAGAAAATGTATAAGCCTCCAAAGGGCACGTTCCTCATTCCAGTGGTGGAAAAAGTATATTTAAAAACGACTACACTTTTTTCTAGCCATTTTCTACTTGTACTCTGTTACAACTCAAAGAAAAAAAAATGCAAATTCTGTTTGATTACAATATATCTGACAGCTTTATTTGTTACTGTGCAAATCATCAGACACAACGCTCCATGGATTCTGCTCCAAAGCAGGGCCTCTGTGCTCATATGCATCAGACACTAGGGAGCGAACAGGTTAAAGACCCTTTAATGACTTCACAGGACATCAGAACATGCAGCTCACTCGAGCAGTGCATGTGTGAAAACAGTGTTGATATTTTTCTTTTTTTGTTTCATTTTGTGATTTCTGTGGAACTGAGAAAAAAAGCTATCGCAGTTTTGTTTTGTTTTTTTCTCACTGATTTCCTGTTGTTACGGAAGCCCCACCTTTTATCAAGAACATGCTCACCCCAAATAAAACCACACATCCTCTCCAACGTTGCCTTTTATGTTTTTATTTCATCCTTTTTGATTTATTTTTGTCTTTATCCCCTGCACTCTCTTTGTGTCATTTTCATGCTCTGGCAGCTGAATGTGGAGCCGGTCTGTTGTCTAGTTTAAGGGGCATGTGTGATTTTTCATGCTGTGGATATCGGATGTGAAATATCTCCCTCTCTTCCTGAGACCCTCTGCTCATTAAATCAAGTCTGTGAAAGCTCCTGGGGGGTGGTGTCGAGGCAGGGGGCTGGGTAGGGGGACACCTGTGAGCCATTTGTGGATCTGACCCCTAATTTTGAGAAACCCCCCACAGTAACGCAAGACTTCTGGGAAAGAGAAAAGTTGAGCTGTGCTTTGAATGTAGGAGGCCTTCAGTAGCTGATAATGACATGTCTGCTGAGTGTTCAGCAGTAAACAAAAAAAGGGTCTTTAAAAGCCATACAAGAGAGTGAACTAAAATTATCACATGGTTTAAAGGTAATCCTTAAGACTGTGATACAATGGGTACCCCGGAATACTCACTGAACTGATTCGGTTTTGTCACCTGTGAACAATGAACATATTTCAACTTTTAAACCATCATAAACTGGAAAATTTCCATAACTTCAGATCAATAAGTGAAGCTTCTGTGTCATGATCTAAACCTCCAAAGGTGCAAAAAAAATGCATCTTTGTTTATTTTGCCTGTTGAGCAATTCTGTGGTAAATGTGGTTAAACTTATTGTTATTTATTTGTTAGTAGCTAAATGTAAATCCATTCATCTCCAAGGAGAACAGATATGCTGCATCGGATTTAGCTACTTGCTCACACACCTGCTTTCTTTGGCTAAAGTAATACAATATTATTCAGTAACTATTATTGCAGGGCAGAGTGGTGCAGTGGTTAGCAATGTTGGCTTACTATTGCCTTCATTTCCACTATTTGGCTGGGGTCTTTCTGTTTGGGGTTTCTTCTTCTGTGCACGTTCCTCCTGTGTCTGATTTAGAAAATAGATTTTCGATGAAATAGATATTCATCTCCCCCAATAAATGGAAAAAAATGGATAGATGGAACAATATCTTTAATTATAAGCTAATATGGTAATTAGTAATAATTAGTACAAATCCAAGGTATGCAAAAAGCGTACATAAAACACATTCACTTATATGGTTACATTTAACATCCCAGTTGACCCCATTTCCCATTTTGCGAAGAGATGTTACTCAGAAATCTATTTCTTTTTTTTTATCTGATTGATTTTTGGTTTGTTTGTTTTGTTTTGCTCTCTGTTTTTCTGGTGATATTCTTCTTATTGTTGTTGTTGCTGTTGTTATTATTATAACTTTAGGACTTTTTGGTAAGTTTGAATACAGCAGATCCACATCAGTAACATCTGCTCTTCTCTCATCCTAATTCCTCATTATTTCTTCTTCATATCTTTCATTGACCTCATGATGGTTTCCAGTGAAGTCAACCTAAAGTTAGGAAAAGCCTGGACTGTGACAGTCACTGAGTCTGTGTGCACTGAAAAGTGTTACTTGTTCTTCCTGCATCACAAATGAAGGAAGGCTGCTATAACCAACAACAATGCATGCTACAGTACATGCAGTAAATGCAAACCAGTTCTTATTAGCATTTTTCTGAGTTTCATAACTTGAAACTACTTAAGCATAAATCCAACATTGAACATAGCATTATGGTAAAATGGGATTACTTGTGTGCATGTGTGTGTGCATGTGTGCTATCTTGACCCTTCAAGCACATAATTCCCTCTTTGGAGTTTTCCATTGCAGTCCTGAAGAAATTCCCACGCCTTCTTAGAAATGACTGAATGGAATTCCTCAAGCAGCTTTTCTCATTCTCCTTTCCTTTTTTTTTTTTGTTGTTGTGACTGCAAGAAGGCTGCAGGCCTCCATTCATTCTCTATGCTTGTCTTTCATCTCCCTCTTTATTCTTTTATGCCCTGCTCCTGCTCTCATAACCTGTGCACATCTTGTCTCACTTTCTCTATTCTTCTTTCTATGATTTTTTTTCTCTTAATTTTCCTTTTCTATATTTCTTTCTGCTATTATGGTAACTGCAGTGAGAGTGAACCACTTTAAAGCCCTGCTCTCTTCCTGTAAGATTTCAAGGCATGTTTTCTTCTTGTTGCCATGTTTTGACTTTGACAGGAACTTGCTGCAGCCATGGAAACGGAGCAACCTCACTTCACCTGTTTGTGTATATGTGTGTGACCGCAGACCACAGACATACACTAATACCCACATCTGCAGATCTTTTCAGGTTGTTCTGTGATGTTTGTGTGCTGCCAAAAGACAGCAAGCTGCAGGGAAGCTTCCTGTCTGAAAGGAAGAGGCCAGAGTTGATTTTGTACTTCTAGGAAACCAAAGTAGTTTTATCACATCAGAGACAACCGGAAAGAGCTGTAGTATGAGGCTGTAGGAGGAGCTGCTGAGCATGACTTTATTCCTTTGTGCATTTATTTAATTTTAAAGTTTAATGTTGTGTTTTGTGTTTGCTTCTCGTTGTGTTTCTTTGTTTTGGTCATCACTTTTCGTTGATGCATGCATGCAGAGAAGTGACATTGTTATGCAATAATAAGGAAGTGACATGTGGTATATTTTTAAATAGATTTAGATAGATTTGAAACCAAACAGTGCTGTTGCTAGCCTCGAACAACAAGCAAAAAAAACACACTGCAGATTCTGACTTCAATACTAAGATCCAGCTCACCCCTGTTATAATAATTCAAAGCTAACTATACTCTTTAAATAGTTTGAATCTAACATTTGATTCTAACTTCAAGCTATTTTTGGTTGTCAGAATTATCTCTACTTTGTGAGTGTGTGTGCATGTGCACATGTACTAATTCATACTTCATATAAATTAAATACATGAAATGCAATGCCTTGCATGTGCTAAAGAAGAGTTGTAAAGACATTACATGCAGCATGATGATGAAGACAGCATTAGCATTTATACATTGTGGTAAAAAGGATGCACATCCTCTTTCTATTATAAGACGTTCTATCAGAAAGAAATAATCTGAGAAGCTCCTAAAATTAGGTAAATACAACCTTACATGAATTAACCTACATGAACTAAAGAACATGGCATACGTCATCATTTTTTTTTTTGTAATTGAAACAAAAATTAAGAAGCAGTCCTGTGGAAAAACTAAGCACATCCTTATTGTTTCCATGGGAACTAACAGGGTAATTAGCAGCCAGGTGCTGCTAATCCAATGTGCTACATTAACGCATCATCAGCAAATGTGAGCACCACAGCTGGACTGGCCATTGGGCGTACCGGGCATTTGCCCGGTGGGCCGATTGTGATTTTTTGTTTTTATGGGCCGATGTTTTTTTTGTTTGTTTGTTTTTGTAACGGTATAAACAATGAAAGGTGATGGATTAGCCAATTGGTCATAATGGACTCTGAGGAGCTCGGATGCACGCTCCCCCTTGCTTGGGCAACGGCTCTGAAAGCAATCTTATCAAAGACAAACAGAAGGAAATAGTATTGAGGTGGAAAGCAATGCGATTTGTCCCGGACCTCAGAATGCAAAAAAGACACAAAGCTGGAGTTACTCTGTGTCTTTACGGTGCGCACCTGCCTCTTCTTCTCTCATTGTCTGCCCCTACCTCTTCTGTTGCTACTGATCAATGATCAGCTGATCGGCTTTTCTCTCTTGTTTGTTTATTGCCCACTTTGCACCAGAAAGAGGAAACCAGCAGCACGTTTAAGCGTGATAAGCTGTTGTTAGAATTTATTTAATATTACTTTCTAGTATCAGCTGATGTTTGCTTGAGCCACAGCCGTAAAAGCTGCTGGTCATGATATCGGTTTGGATATCTGGTGAGAGGGAAACATGAAGATGAAACCAGGAGATGTCCTTACTGAATCATCAGAGCTGAACAGGTGATGGAGAAACAGGTTTACCTTTCAGGTGACATGAATGAGTTGAAGGGAAGTTATGAACTGTTTCTGAGAGACAAATAACACCAGGATCCTTTTCTAAGTAGCTGACAGCTGGTAACTGTGCAGGGGTGGATCTAGCAAAGTGTTGCCAGGGGCTCATGTAGGGCATTAAAAGGGAAAGGGGAGCACAAAGAAATACTTTCTTATTCTCATTTAAAATGTCTCACTTCTAAAAAAATAATTATCTGAGTCTTACAACCAAAGTGGTCATCTGATGTAAAATGTATTGAAATCATACATATACCAACAAGACAGTGCACATCACTGTCACAACAGCATTTGTTTTCATTCAAAGGCTTTATGGGCCGGTCTCTAGTCAAAATGCCCGGACCAATTTTTTGTCCCAGCCCAGCCCTGGTGAGCACCTCTTTAAAAGCACAAACGTCAGCATGTTAAATGTTAAAGTTAATTTTAATAGAAAACTGCTAAAAAGAGTTAACTTTCTCCTCCATAGTGGTGTGAGAGACAAAAAGTGACACGGAAAACAATTATTTATTTAACTTTATTGTTGCTGCTAAAGTTGGTTCAACAAGCAACTGAATTATGAGGTGCACTTAGTTTCTCACTCAGCATTTCTGCATTTTTGGCTCAGTGTTTGTCAAATAACACAACATGAGAGTACATTGAAATACAGGTTAAATTCTAATGAGTTTTAAAGTCAACATTTGGTATGACCACCTTTATTCTTCAACACAGCCACAGCCTCAATACATATTGACACCTATTTGAACATAAACTGGATTCACAGATTTTAGGTCTTGTTCTTGTATAATTTGGCGTGTTTCCGCCTTTTCTCCTTTGCTTCTTTTTTTAAGTCCAAGACATGTAAGACAAACTTTTTTTATACATACAGTACAAACTTTATTTTTTCTCTTTTAAAGTCCTGTAAAAACAATTTTTATAAAGCAGCTTTTACTTTGCATTTTAATGACTATTTTGTGTGTTTTCACTTTTTTCCAGTAATCTATTGTTACACACCGGCCCGAAGCCGGGGTGCAACACAACAAAAAGATAAACCCGATACATAATAACGACAAAAAAAAACACACCACGGCAGAATGACGAGAGTTGGTTAATTTATTCACTGAACAGGTAGCAAACTTCAGGGTGGGCGATGCCAAAACAACAAACAAAACACACTAGAAAGAAAAACAGAGCTAACTTACCTCCCACGATTCCAAAACAAAATACAATTCTCTAACCTGTCTCCCTACCCGAAACAGGAAAAAAGAGGGGAATAAAAGAAAACGGCTTCCCACCCCTACAGCTACCAAGCCCAGGTACAACCCTTTTTCAACATTAATATTGCAGCCCCGTGCAGTCACACACCACGACGGTCCCCAGTCACACAGCTCACGGGAAACCAGGAAAGTCTCCTCACCGGCCCAGTCCAACCCCTTTTGTAGCTGGCCTCTTTCCTTCCTCCACCAATGGGCGGCCTCCACCTGGAAACAAGCATCGCTGAATACAAATACAAACAATAACAACCCCGTACCGCAAATAATGACCCTGGGTCATAACACCCCCCCACCTAAAATCAAGCATCTCATTAGAGAGATGCTAGACCTAGGTCTCCACCCGGGATAGGGCATCGGCCACAATATTATCAGCCCCTCTAAGATGATGGATGTCAATATTAAAGTCCTGCAGCAGCAAAGACCAACGCATGAGACGCTGATTGTTATTCCTCATGCGAGAGAGGAAAACCAAGGGGTTGTGGTCCGTATACACAGCGGTTGGAGCGGGGCTGGAACTGACATACACCTCAAAATGTTGGAGGGCTAAGAGTAACGCTAAAGTTTCCTTCTCGATGGTACTATAATTCACCTGATGTTTATTGAATTTTCTTGAGAAGTAACACACGGGGTGATCAATACCCTGGTCATCCTCCTGCAGGAGTACAGCACCCGCACCATGCGCACTGGCATCCACCTCCAACTTAAACACCCGAGTGAAGTCAGGGGCACCTAACACTGGGGCACTGCATAACAGGGCTTTGGCTGAGTCAAAGGCATCCTGACAATCAGAGTTCCACAAAAACAGGCACGACGGACTTGTCAGGGCCGTCAGAGGAATAACCACGGTGGCGAAATTTTTGCAGAACCCTCGATAGTAGCCACACATTCCCAAAAAACGGCGAAGCTGATGCCGCGTAGTTGGTACAGGGAAATCCAAGACGGCCTGGACTTTGGCCATGAGAGGGCGTACCTGCCCCTGTCCCACCTGCTTCCCTAGGTAGGTAACCACAGCTTTGCCAAACTCGCATTTGGCCAAATTGAATGTCAAACAGGCACCCTTCAATCGGACAAGAACCTCCCGTAGCGTCTCCATGTGCTCTAGCCAGGTCAGCGAGTAAACCACAATATCATCTAAGTAGACCTCGCATCCCTGAACACCCAGTAGCACCATGTTCATCAGCCTTTGAAACGTGGCGGGAGCATTTCTCAACCCAAACGGCATCACCGTGTATTGCAGGAAATGGTCTGGTGTCACGAAAGCTGAAATCTCCGCCGCCCGTTGCGACAGGGGCACCTGCCAATAACCTTTCAAAAGATCTAGCTTGGTGACAAATCTGGCTGAGCCCACCCTATCAACACAGTCATCCATACGGGGGAGCGGAAAAGAGTCTGGCTTGGTGATGGCATTTACTTTACGATAATCATTACAAAAACGTGGGGTTTGATCAGATTTAGGCACCAAGAGAGTAGGAGAGCTCCATGGACTGAAGCTGGGCACCGCAAAACCATTCTCCAACAGGTATTCCACCTCCTTTCTCATGATTGCCCGCTTTCCGGGATTGACCCGATAGGCATGCTGCTTAATGGGCCGGTGTTCGCCAACATCTATATCATGCTCAAGCATAGTGGTTTGAGTCGGCTTGTCACTAAAGAGCACAATATGACCACAGATCAGATTGTAAATATCCTGCCTGTGGGGCTCACCCAAATAAAGCAAATGAGCCTCAAGGTCCTCCAAGATCTTTGAATTCTCCAAGCGGGCCCCTGAGCTGGGTCCCTGGGGTTCACGCAACCCATCCACCTCCGGTTGGTAGGAGGGTGAACCCACCGTCACCACAGGGGAAACAGAGTTAGTCTGGCTCTGGTTCCGGTCCACATATTTCTTGAGCATATTAACATGACAAACCCGGGACTTCTTCCGCCTATCCGGGGTTTTAATCAGGTAATCTGTGTCACTAACTTGGCGCTCGATCTCATACGGACCACTAAAACGAGCTTGAAAACATGAACCCACAATGGGTAAGAGAACTAAAACACGCTCACCAGGCAAAAAGGTGCGCTTGAGGGTCTTCCTATCATACCTCTCTTTCATCTTCTCCTGAGCACCGGAAAGCGACCTGCGCGCCAACTCACATGCAGCGTGCAGCCTCTCCCTAAACGAACTTACATAATCAAGCACGTTGTGCACGGGCCGCGGCTGGTCGGGCTGCGCGAGCCACCCCTCCTGGAGCAGACGTAGGGGTCCACGCACCGTATGCCCAAAAACCAACGCCGCCGGGCTAAAACCCAGGGACTCTTGTGTGGTCTCTCGAATGGCAAATAGCAATAACAGCAGGCCCACATCCCATTCGGACTCAGTTTCAAAACAGTACTTCCTTAACATGGCCTTCAAGGTCTGATGGAATCGCTCCAAAGCCCCCTGCGTTTCTGGGTGATAAGCACTAGACACCCGGTGCTTAACCGACAACTCAGTCATCACCTGAGCAAAAACCCCCAACAGAAAATTAGAGCCCTGATCGGTCTGAATGTACTTCGGTAACCCAAATATAGAAAAGAACTGTACTAAGGCTTTCACCACGGCCTTAGCCCTAAGCGATCGCAGGGGGATAGCTTCTGGAAACCGTGTGGCCGCACACATTATGGTGAGTACGTACTGGTAACCCGCCTTAGTTTTCGGTAAAGGCCCTACACAGTCCACAATAACATGCTCGAAGGGCTCCCCTATTGCAGGAATTGGATGTAACGGGGCGGGTGGAATGACCTGATTGGGCTTACCCGACACCTGGCACACATGACAGGACCGACAATAGCACGCCACATCAGACTTAAGCCCCGGCCAAAAAAAGTAACGAAGCACTCGGTCATAAGTTTTTTTAATCCCCAAGTGGCCTGACAGATGATGCTCATGGGCCAGACTCAAAACCTGGGGTCGGTACTCCGTCGGCACCACCACCTGAGTGACCACCTCACCCCCCAACCCACCCACCAGAGCCCAATTGCGTAACAGAACCCCGCGATCAACTTCATAAGATGCAGAACCAGGCACCGCCCCTGGCTGCAAGGCAGCAGCTCGACAGGCAGACAACGTATCATCAGCCTGTTGGGCCGCAATGAGCTGCTCCCTGTTTACCGCCAGGCGCAAATCCTCCGACACCACACTAAAAACCTTCGCCGTCCCACCATCCACCCCCGGAACAGAACTATCATGCGGCTCAGAGCCGTCCGGAAACATTTCGGATATGTCCACCTCACCACCCAAGCGACGAGCTTGAGCACGAGTAACCACACATGCCGGAAAAACCGTGGAGTCACCCAGCTCCGACGGGAATTGGCATAACCGATCCGAAGTAGGACACTCAATAACTTCCGGAGTAGCCGGAAACACTTTTCCCCCGGCCAAGTCATTTCCCAAAATAAGATCAATGCCTTCAATCGGCAGCTGATCTCGAACCCCCACCCGCACAGCGCCCGATACAAAAGACGAGGTCAAAGTAACCGTATGGAGAGGCATGCGTAAAATACTCATCTGTATACCCCACACCAGTAAGTCAGAACCACAGTACGACTGCTGAGAGAAAGGCACGACTCCACGCCGCGCCACCGAATGCTTCGCCCCTGTATCCCTCAAGACGGTGATCGGAACCCGGTCCCCCGCATCACCAGACAACGATAAAAACCCCGACGAAATAAACGGTCGAAACACCTCATCTATCCCCCGCGGAATGACGCCAATCGGCATTAAGCTAGGGCGGGTTACCGCGGAGCAACACTGCACGGCCCCCCCCGAAATGTTGGCCCGCGCCCCCTCCCTCGCCCTCAGCACGGGACAAGAAGCAACGAGATGACCGAGCTCATGACAAAAAAAACATCGGCGGTCCCCAGCGGCCACCGTAGGGCTACGCCGCGAGAGCGGGGGAGAACGCCCCCCCCCCACCTCCGGCAAAACTCTAGAACCCCGACGTAACGGAGGGGAAAAACCCCTCTTATGCGTCAAAGCAAACTCATCTGCCAGAACCGCCGCTTTCGCGAGGGAAACGACCTTCTGCTCGTTCAAATAAACAACCACCCGCTCTGGCAGACACCCTTTGAAATCCTCCAATAACACTAACTCCCTCAGCTGTGCAAACTACTTAACCTCACTAGCCTGGCACCACCGATCAAAGAGCAAACCCTTCTCGCGCGCAAACTCCACATAAGTCTGATCCCCCCCCCTCACACACTGCCGAAACTTCTGACGGTACGCTTCAGGCACCAACTCAAAAGCACGCAATACAGCAGCCTTAACCACACCATAATCTAAGCTCTCAGATGCCGACAGGCTAGCCCACACCTCCTGAGCCCTACCCACCAGCCGACACTGCAACAGTAAAACCCAGACCTCCTCCGGCCACTGTAACGCGGCAGCCACACGCTCAAAAGCAGGAAAAAACGACTCCACCTCCGATTCACAAAAGGGCGGCACCAATTTAATGTGCCTCCCAATATCAAAATCCTGACGGAGAGCCGGGGCGGGACCAGGCGCCGGCGGCGCAGGGAGCACAGAGGGCGCAGGCGTGGGCGGCGTAGAGTCAGGGGCACGCGGCGGAGGTCCACGCTCCAACTCCAACGCCCTCACCCTCAGATGCATCGCTTCTACCTCCAACCGGTGACTACTCAACTCCACCTCCTTAATGCGGAGCAACAACTGGAGCTCCTCCGCCGACGACCCCACCACCGGAGCCGGAGGAGCCACAGAGGGGGTGGCCACAGGAGGAACAGACACCGGAGCCAACGGCTCCACAACCGCCCCGCCCGTCCCACCAACAAGCGGCACGCCCGACAGCAAACCCCGCTCGCTCAAAGCCACCGTGACAAGCTGCCGCAAATCTTCCTTCTTTACCCCCGCCGGCGCTCGCGCATCAAAACGGCCCGCAATAAGCAACAAATCCTCCCTCCGACACCGACCCAACTGCTGCAAGGAAGGCGCCTCGGCAAACTTGTCCACATCGAACTCCATCCGCGGCCACCCACACCAACAACCCCCAAACACACAAAAAACAACCCCACACACCCACACGAGCCCCACGACACACAAACGAACCCGAAATCCCTCAAACGAACGAGCCCCCATTTATGTTACACACCGGCCCGAAGCCGGGGTGCAACACAACAAAAAGATAAACCCGATACATAATAACGACAAAAAAAAACACACCACGGCAGAATGACGAGAGTTGGTTAATTTATTCACTGAACAGGTAGCAAACTTCAGGGTGGGCGATGCCAAAACAACAAACAAAACACACTAGAAAGAAAAACAGAGCTAACTTACCTCCCACGATTCCAAAACAAAATACAATTCTCTAACCTGTCTCCCTACCCGAAACAGGAAAAAAGAGGGGAATAAAAGAAAACGGCTTCCCACCCCTACAGCTACCAAGCCCAGGTACAACCCTTTTTCAACATTAATATTGCAGCCCCGTGCAGTCACACACCACGACGGTCCCCAGTCACACAGCTCACGGGAAACCAGGAAAGTCTCCTCACCGGCCCAGTCCAACCCCTTTTGTAGCTGGCCTCTTTCCTTCCTCCACCAATGGGCGGCCTCCACCTGGAAACAAGCATCGCTGAATACAAATACAAACAATAACAACCCCGTACCGCAAATAATGACCCTGGGTCATAACACTATCTGTAAAGCATTATGTAACCTTGTTTTATAAAAGTGGCATTAGAAGTAAAGCTTTTCATGATAATTAATAACTGTGACTAGATTTTCCACTTATTGTGACAATACCAATACTCTAATTTTATATTTCCAAACTAATATAGAAAATGCAAACACAGACACTTCAGCGTGTCCTGGTTCCACAGGTAACATCTTGCATATCTATCATCCAGGAGGCATTTTAGTAGAATAATTACATCAGACTACAATCTACTTTTTAACTCTGATGTGCTAGCAATTTTTTTGGTCCAAAGGTTCCCTTATCTTTTGTCTTGTCTTCCTTTTCTCACCCCAGCCGGTCGCAGCAGATGCCCCCTGCTCCCTTAGCCTGGTTCTGCTGGAGGTTTCTTCCTGTTAAAAGGGAGTTTTCCCTTCCCACTCTAGTCAAGGTGCTTGCTCATAGGGGGGGTCATATGATTTTTGGATTTTTCTCTGTATGTATTATTGCAGGGTCTACCTTACAATATAAAGCGCCTCAAGGCGACTGCTGTTGTGATTTGGCTCTTTTTAAATAAAACTGAATTAAATTGAATTGAACTGAAAGGGTCCATCTACAACACAAAGTTTTAATTAATATGTTGCTGCATGGTTTGGGTAACTTGTTCTGAAAAACAAGTAATCCAGATAATTCCCACACTGAAATCTTTGTTGGCTGAGTGATTCTTTTCTGAAGTATTCCAAAATTTAGTTCCCAGGAAATCGTGAGGCTATGTACCGTTGTGTATGAGATTTTAAAAATGGTATTTAAGAACATGCAGCACATGAGTAGTGAAATTATAAAAGCATTAACATGACAAGACAGCGACTTCAGTGAATGCAGTACAACAGGGGTCCCCAATCCCAGTCCACGGGGGTCGGTGTCCCTGCAGGTTTTAGATGTGTCCTTGATCCATCACAGGTGATTTAAATGGATAAATTACCTTCTCAACATGTCTTCAGTTCTCCAGAGGCCTGGTAATGAACTAATCATGTGATTCAGGTGTGTTGACCCAGGGTGAGATCTAAAACCTGCAGGGACACCGGCCCTCGTGGACTGGGACTGGGGACCCCTGCAGTACGTGCTTGAACCCTGAAACAGGTTTATCGTTACTTTGGGATTCATTTTTAAAACATAAAAGTAGATGTTGCTGTTCCTTTTTGCACAACAAATCTATATTCAAGTATAATTTTTAAAGAAGTATAACTCATTCATTTTCTTTATTTTACAGCAATTTTGCCTTTTTTTTTAAAAGGGGGAGTTTGTACACAGCATCTTGCAACAAATTACATAATTTAAAATAGATAAACTAGAATACAGATAAAGAGTTACTTGGGAAAGCTAATAATTACCTATACTTCAATGCCTATGCCAACTGTATATATAGAAGTAAATGTGTAATGTAAAGTGTGGAGGAACTGGACAAAAAAAATCGGCCTTATCAGCAAACCTCCCCTGTGTACATAAAGATTAACCAAACAAAAGTTCTGGAGCCAGCGGTACTTCCATTAGCCACATCTCTTCACTAAGTTAAGTCATCTGTCAACTCACTTGAAAGGGCAAGAAGGCACTCCCACATTTCATAAAGGTAGGTATTACCCAGAAGGCCATTCAACTGTACTATGTACTCACAGTCTGAGGCAATATGTACTTGTGCTGTCAGTAAACTGAGAAAGGTTGGGCTTTGTCAACCTTTCTCAGTCACAAATGCTGGTCTTGCAGTCAGGAGTTGGAGCTATCACAAAATATGATATTTGCCATGATATTTGTATTTTTTAAAAACAAACAAACCAAAACTTTCACTCAGTATCAATTTTAGCTTATTTACAACATTGTTTATTTGGATCAAGATGCTCAACACAGAGGGCAATAAACCAGTCCAGTATGTGAACTGCTAAAGTGTAAAAAGGTAAATTTATTTTCCAAATAGTTTACATTGTAGAAAGACAAAAGTCCAACAATATCTCTAATCAGGTGAATGTCAAAACAAAAAATATATATTTATCTATCGTAAACCTGCAGTACTCAGTTTGGTGCTCTGTGTTAGGTCTACAAACTAAAGTTACTCATTTAGGCCAGCTACATAATACGTACCTGCAAGTTAAAGGGCAGAGCAGTGTGTTTTAATGAAGCATCTATTGTTAGATCAGAGCTCAGTGAACAGAAAAGTAACAATAGTAGAAATAAGAAGCCTGAGGATGAGAAGAAGTTAATGATTACATTAAGAATTAAATCTGGAAAAGTTTGGTCAGCTTCAGTACTTCAGTCAACAATGTAATGGCCTAACTGCACTTATGTAAGTGACAGTAAATATGACAGTAAATACACAGATTCACGTTTGTTCCATCCTTCACTCAGATTGAAATCAAACTAGAAGCATTTCAGAAGCTCCTGCATAAAGTCTTATTTTTTCTTGCCTTATTTTGAAAATTCTGTCGTTCCTCTTCCTTACCAGAACTTGCATAAAAGTTTGAATTTTTGTTTATATTTAACAATTAAATGGTAAGAAAATGTTTGTGTTTTCAGTACAACTTCATGGTGATTTTGGTTTATGTTTCTAGTAAACTTTTTTTAATTATACAAAAAGATATTACTTGGAATAATCAGGTGGAAAAAAGAAATACCTGCCATTCCTAAAAGCTATTCATCCATCTTTAATAATCTGCCTGTCTGCTGTTATTATTTCAACATTTTCTCTCATTTACTCTTATCTTTCATTTTCAGTCACACATTAAGAAGTCTGACCTGCTGGCACATGCCCTAACCCTTAACTGCACACACGCACACATGCAGAAAAATCCCATGGGAATCAGTGTGTGGGTGTGTTTGGCTTGGCAAGCTCTGCATAATTTCATTTCTTCATGTTATCTAATACACAAAGAATAGAGGTGTACATGTGTACCTGAAGTCTAAAGAGACCAGGAATTGATGCCAAAACCTCTGCAACACCTTTATTTATTTATTCCCAATTTCATCACAGCATTTAAACACAACATTTGTTTGAACATATTTCACAAGTCTTTTGCACCACTTGGCAAAACCAGAGCTGAACTTTGCACACGTTCACGCACACGCACAACAGCTTCCTGTGAGTCCTAGAAATATGTCAGATTGCTCAGCCAAAACAATGAAAATGCTCGAGAGGATTTTGTTTTGCCCAAAGTTCAGCCTCTCAGGCATCTCAGATTCTCCATCCAGGAGTTCAAAGCAAAATCCTTCAGTATTAATGGCAATATCCTTTCTTTGTGGGTATGTCACATCATGTTCTTGTTATCAGAGCATGTTTATAGTAAATTATTCTTGGAGCCTCCTAGGTTTGGGTCACAGATTCAAGCAATAACTAAATGATTTTTGTTAATAAATGTAGTTTTGTGAAATCTTAATGCAAACAGTTACACAAACATTCTGATTTATACAATGGTGAGCATTCAGTTAGCATTAGCATTTGCAAAACGATCACTAGCTAACTTTGGCTAGCAGCAATCCTAATTTTATAACATATTAATTACATGGTATAAATAAGGAAAACCCTTGAAATGCTTTTAAATGAAAAAGGGTATTTTTCCCACATTGCAAAGCTATGACATCACAAGAACTTGACTGGTCATTTGCAATTTTGATCCTGGACCAAAGTTAATGATGTAAACGCTATTAATGACGTTGTGCTGTGACAGTCATGACAGACTGGGGGTTTGTCTGGGATTCATTGCCCAGACTTCTCTAACTCAAAGAAACTAATACAAGATTCACTTCCATTTTAACCTAATCATTTATGTCTGCTATATCATCCTGATTATCTCACATCAGAGCAATTCAGTAGTAACACAGCCTATTTATCTTGCGCTGATGGATGGCATTACCTTGAGCTCCAGTAACACTGTGAGTAATCTTGGAGTCATTTTTGACCAGGATATGTCCTTCAGTGTGCATATTAAACAAATATGAATGACTGGTTTATTCCACTTGCAAAGCATCTCTAAAATAAGAAGCTTCCAAAATGATGCTGAAAAACTAGTTCATTTATTACTTCTCGGCTGGACTTCTGTAATTTTTAGGAGGTTCTCCTTAAAATTCCCTGAAAAGCTTTCATTTGATTCAAAATGATCTTGTGAGTGTACTGTATAAGGACTCTTATATTGGTTTATCTTTGCTGGCTTTCAAGGTTTCAAATAATCAATTGTATCTTAAAGACCTCGTAGTACTGTGTCATTTCATCCTCAGACTGTGGGCTTATTTGTGGCTCCTAGAATACTTAAAAGTAGAATGGGGGGGAGAGCCTTCTGTTTTCAGGCCCCTCTTCTCTGGAACCAGCTCCCAGTTTGGATTCAGGAGACAGACACCTTCTCTACTTTTACTATAAGGCTTAAAACTTTCCTTTCTGATAAAGCTTACAGTTACAGCTAGATCAGCTGACCTTTAATATTCCATCAGTCACGCTGCAGTCGGACTCAGCTGCTGGGGGATTCCCATGATTCATTGAGTGTTTCATCTTCATTTACCTGTTTCAGTCACTCTGTTTGTACATAACTCTGGATTTAATTATTAGCTATTATTAAACGCAGGCTCTCTTCCGCAGCATGTCTTTTGTCCTGTCTTCATCCCCTCACCTCCAACCAGCTGCAGCAGATGGCCGCCCCTCCCTGAGCCTGGTTCTGCTGGAGTTTTCCTGTTTAAGGGAGTTTTTCCTTCCCACTATCGCCAAAGGGCTTGCTCATAGGAAGTCATATGATTGTTGGGGTTTTTTCTGTTTTCTCTGTATTATTGGAGGGTCTTTACCTTACAAAATAAAGCATCTTAAGGCCTCTGTTCTAATTTGGCACTATATTAATAAAAATTGAATTGATTTGCTACTGTCTTTCAAATTGTACTGACTTTAAAAACTATAGCGCCACTGCAGACACCGCCTACTCTGAAGCTTGGTTTCAGATTTAACAGAAGTTAAAGCCTGGACTAAGATTATTAGTGCTATTTAAGCTTTACATAATGTATTTCACATGAGATGGCTGGCTTAAATGTTTTCCATAATGAAACGAGCACTATAAAGGAAAAAGATTCGTGTTTTTTTTATTCATCTTTATAATCATGGTCTCTCTGTTTTCTCAGTTTGATAGTAGTGTGAGTTTTACTGGCAGAGTGATGCCTCTGTCATACACCGGCACGGCTCTGTAAACAGTGTCCTGCCCTTTCTCATTGTTCAACATGGGAAAGTATTTAAGAGTAGGAGTGAATCACACTGTCAGCTCTTCTGGTATTCAGTGTGTTGCTTATGTTCAGTTTCTGTGGAAAAGAGAAAGATAATAAAGTCAGAGTCAACTTTACTCTGAAGTAAAGTTTAAAAACAAGTTTTAACCATCGTGTAAATGTTATACTGTGCCTTCTTAGGATGTTCATGCACATCTTAAAATAATTCAACCTAACAAACCTTAAATTATGACGATATAGATGCCTGTCTGGTAAGTCTCAATAGTTCAGTCTTAGATGGAGCTAAGCTAGTCATGTCTTAGTTATCTGACCAGTCTGGTAGATGTTTGAGTTTCAGGAAGGTTTTGCAATCCTCTTGAACTTTTATTTCCTTACTCACACAACTGACTAATCCTTCAGTCGTGCAGAGCTGTCCCTTACATATACCACAAGTCTATAAAAGGTTTAACCAGTCCTTCAGGTATTTGTCAAGTCCCTCAAGTTGCACACTTTTGACTTGAGGGACTTGCACACTTTTGACTGGTCAACCACACAATATATGTTTAATCCTTGTGTCAGCAGAGTTCACAGTTAACCAAGCCACAGTAGTAGCTAACACAAATCATTCTCAGTTCATCAGAAACTGATGACTGATGGATCCAGTTCACTTTAACTTGAGGGGTACCCCCTTTGTTCCATTTGTACAGGGTCCACCCTCAGTAAACCATCACTGTTTGGTTAACAAATAATATATATATATGACAAAGTAGGTCTGTCTTGAAAAAGAGATTTTAATATTGTGAGACCTTTACTTGTAAAAATAAAGGATAACAAAAGCTACGTTCTGACCTTTTACAAATCTCTTGAATATTTCCTTTTCTGCTAACACACAGTTTCATCTGTATACTGGACTCTGGAAAAGGATGAATATTTCCTTTTCTGCTAACACACAGTTTCATCCTTTTCCAGAGTCCAGTATACAGATGATGTGATTTCCTGGCTGTTGATCTACTTATGATGACATCACAGAAAATTGGCAGGCACACGGATATCTCCACAGACCCTCAGACTCACCATCTGATAATGAAACTTACGTCAATCAGACGCGAGCAGACCCTAGAAGAGTCATGGACACAGAATCTGTAAGACCTGTTAAAATCTGCATGGTGACAATATGTAAAGAGTATAGTTAATCTGTTGGCAACTTCAGTGCTACTGAGTGGGCATCAAGAGCTGGCCTATCTGGAAATTAAAAGTATTCCCAATAGTGCAAACCTGTCTGAAGTGGACTATCTATGTCTATCTGGCTTCAGAATGTGAGTCCAAAGTTCACGTGTAAACTGTAGACATTCAAAAAGTTTATCAGACACAGAACTATTTAAGCCCGTCGCACTTTTAACCACGACTTTATCATTTTATCGGCTAATTCAAACACTGGGTCATTGAGTGAGGGACTTGATTTTCTTGGTCAACAGCTGTTTGTAATCTATGAACGACAAGCTGTTCAGCTCCTTCAGAACCAAAATTAAAATTTTCCGCAGGAAAATGTGTTGTAATAGTTTCTGTGTAGATAACAGGTGTCATGAGAACATCACTGCTTAGACAAAAGATCACGTGTTTCACAAAATATGTAAGTTCTGGAGTGATTCTAAGTAATTTACACAGAAATATGGTGTGGGAAGTTATATAGATATACTTGTGTTGTATGGGGAGTACGGTCTAACGCAGGGGTGAATCACATGTCCCGTCATGATTTGGAGCTTGGTGGGCCTGGAGCAGGTATAAATCCTCCCCGTGTGTGTGTGTGTGTGTGTGTGTGTGTGTGTGTGTGTGTGTGCGTTGGTAAACATGTATTAGCTGGACATTTCGTCTGAATACACACCACACTAGAAGGACATTTTGAATTAACAGGACAGAGGCGGTGTCCTGCTAATTTTGACTGAAATCTAACAACGTAGAGTGGTTTCTATTGGTCCACTAACCCTAAAAAAACAAAAAAATCAAGATGTCGGTTTAATACATATAAACTTGATTTTGTGTTAAATCTGTGTATCACCAAGAGTGTCCCTGGTGGTAGCGTGTGTAATAGCAGGACCTCATGAATATTCACACATGTGTGAATAATAATGAGGCTTGTGTGTAGTTGTCCCGCCAATTCTTACACAGTCCTTCCAATTCACATGTGGGTTAGATAACTGGTAAATGTTCCAAAATGACCACACCAAATGAACCACTGTATGTTGAACTTAATTGTAATAAAAGCCTGCTTTACCTTGTTGGAAAGAAGACATATGAAGCTTTGCTTTTATATGAAACACTAAGGTTTTGTGTAATTATTCACAGTTATACTAAGTAAATACAGTTACGTACTTACAAAGTGGTATGAAAAAGTATTTGACTGATAAGTTATTTATTTTTTGGTTTGTTCTCTCATTTATCTGTTATCAGATTAGATGAAGAGAACCTGAGTGAATACAAATATAGGTTGTTTTCTATTATCTTATTTTTCAAGGGGAAATGCTTTCCTGGCCCTGTGTAAAGAGGATATTGCAATTCTAAAACAAATGTAAAAAAGAGTGACCTTTATTGGGTACACCTCGAACTGCTCGTTAACTACTCACTAATTGGGCAATCACATAGTGGCAACTCAATGCATTTAGGTGTCATGGTCCTGGGTCTCTCGACCCAGCATTTTGAGTTTGTGGTTATTTTTTATTCACTGTTTTAGGTCCTCTTGCCTTCACGTTTATCTGTGTTCCCTGGGTCTTGTGTTCACCCTTTCCCTTCACTGTGTGTTTTGTATTTATTGCTGTCTGTGTTTTGGTTTTTTGCTGCTCCATGCTTTGTTGTTCTGCTTTCTTAGTGTACAGTTTTGATTATTATTTTCCCATGTTTCGGTTATCATGGTTTGGTGTTCTGTCTCTGTGGCTGTATCCCAATTCAGGGTCTGCAGCCTTAAAATACGCAGCCTTAGCAGTCCACAAGGGCCGCGTACTCAAAGACCGCTAAGGTCGGAAGTGAGAGGCTTGTGAAATGGGACGGTCTAGGCTCCGTCGCACTGCTCAGGTTGCCTAGCAACCATGATACTCACCGCTGGAAACGTTTCTGTTGGATTGTGTGTCCACAGGTGTTTGTACTTTGCGTCACAATAAAATGACGGTAAAAGGCTCCGCCCACTTCCTATCCATGTCTCACCATGCAACGACTTTGTGAATGGACTGGAGAAGTGTAGTGGCAGAGTCCTCCATCAGAAATAAGATATGTGTGTTGACTTTTTATTCTCCCTCAAAAATATTATGCCATGACGTGGCCCAGAGCAGCTCTGCTAACAGGTTATGGGCCCAGCACGCTTCCGCTGCGCAAGTTACCGGCAGGTGTTAAAAGTTTGGCACGATTGAGTGAGTAAGCGTTTTTGTGCATCATGAGCAGACGCACGGCAGAGTCGGGCAGTCGATATTCCCGTTTGCAATTTGATGGAGATGAAAGGAAATATGAGATATGGGAAACGAAGTTCCTTGGTCATCTCAGACTACAAGGTTTGAAAGATGTCATCTTAAAGGCTGAGGGTGATGAAGAAGCCGATGGTGAAGATGATGACAAAAATGCAGAAGCATATGCAGAGTTGATACAATTTCTGGATGACAAAAGTTTATCGTTAGTTATGAGAGATGCAGTTGATGACGGACGGAAGGCCCTAAAAATTTTGAGAGGTCATTATGCAGGAGTGGGCAAGCCAAGGATCATAAGTCTGTACACCGAACTCACTTCTCTCACAAATGAAAAGAATGAAAGTGTGACGGACTATATTATCCGAGCAGAAGCAATTATCACAGCGTTAAAAAATGCGGGTGAGTCACTAACTGATGGACTTCTGATCGCAATGATAATGAAAGGTCTACCAGAGACGTTTAAACCCCTGATTGTGCACGTTACACAGAGTGAAGCAAAAATCACATTTTCAGATTTTAAAGTAAAACTCAGAAGTTATGAAGAAACCGAGCGAATGCGTGTGGCTATAACTAATGACAACGTAATGAGGACAAAAGTGCAATCAGACCAGGATTCTACTTCATGGCGAGCAGATGACCGAAGATCAAAGAATAATGAGATTGTGTGTTTTAAATTTTCGACTAAAGGGACACACTGCAAGAACGTGCCGATCTAGAGTATGGTGCAGTTTTTGCCGGAGTAGTACACACAAAGATGCGACCTGTAGAAGGAAGCTAAGACGGGATGAAGCGAGAGGGGTCGTGGAGAAGGACTACGCGTTCAAGACGGGCTCCAAACCCCAGAGGGTCCCGGACGGCGGCCAAGAGATGCTGAATAACCAGCTATTGGTGGATACGGGAGCGACGTCACATATCTTCACGAAGATCGAGAGTTTTAAGACTTTTGATGACACATTTCAACCCGAGGCTCATTGTGTAGAGTTGGCTGACGGAAGGCGGAGCAGAGGAGCTGCAAAGCGGCGAGGAGATGCTGAGATAAGTATGATCGACAGTAAAGGACGCAGCCACAAGGTAACATTGAAACAAGCACTCTACATTCCATCGTTCCCACAGGACATTTTGTCAGTAAAAGCAGCTACTAGTAACGGAGCCACTGTGGTTTTCAAACACGGGGACAGTTTTCTTAAACATGTTGATGGAACAAAATTCCCTATATATGAACACGAGAGACTGTTCTTTATAAACACTGTGCAAGAGTTTGAAGATAAATGTAATGGATGTTTTGATATGCAAACGTGGCATGAAATCCTAGGACACTGTAATTATGAGGATGTTCAAAATCTGCAAAATGTCGTTGATGGAATGGAAATTAAGGGTAAAATCAACAAAAATATGCAATGTGAAGCCTGTATACAAGGGAAGTTTATTCAAACTAGGAACCGAGAACCGGATGAAAAGGCCAGGGCAGCATTAGAGTTGGTACATACGGATTTGGCTGGTCCGATTACGCCAAACTCTAAAGAAGGGTTTAAGTTTGTTTTGTCGTTTGTTGATGATTATTCAGGTGCAACATTTGTATATAATCTGAAACACAAAAGTGATACAACTCAAGCAACTGAAAGATTTATTGCAGATGTGGCGTCATATGGGAAAATCAAGGGCATTCGTTCTGATAATGGAACTGAATTTACAAGCAGTCAGTTCAGAGATTTATTAAGTAGACACGGCATTAGGCAGGAAACTTCGGCGCCATATTCGCCTCATCAAAACCGAACAGCAGAGAGGAACTGGCGTACACTTTTTGACATGGCGAGATGCATGTTAGTTGAGAGCGAATTGCCAAAGTCTTTATGGCCATATGCAGTACAAACCGCGGGAGTGATTAGGAACCGATGTTTTAACAAACGCACAGGTCAGACAGCGTATAAGATGTTAACTGGAAAAAGACCTGATCTTTCTAGAATGAAAAAATTCGGATCATTGTGCTATGCTTATAAACAAAATAGGGGAAAGCTGGATCCAAGATGCGACAAAGGTGTTTTCTTGGGATATGACAAAAATAGTCCAGCATATTTGATCTATTTCCCAAAAACCGGGAAGGTTGAAAAGCACAGATTGATAAAAATACTAAATCCCGCGACAATGGATCAACAAACACAGAGTGATCAGATGTATGAAGATGAGGTTTATGAATCCAGAAAAGATGGTGAACCCAAACAGACGAAGGATGAGGACATTCCAGATGGTAGTGAAAGCAGTCAAACTGAGTCCGAGGTTAAAACTGAGGATAAAGTAGATGCTGGAGCTACACGTTATCCATCCAGAATCAGAAAGAGACCTGATTATTTGAGTGATTATATCACGGATGTGAAAGAGTGTGAAAATGAACAGATGCAAACTAGTGTTGATTATTGCTACAGATTGTTGTGTGAAATACCCACATCATTTAGTGAAGCTATTGTGTCAAGTGAGTCAAAAGAATGGGAAAAAGCGATGAATGAAGAAATTCAATCCCTTAAGGAGAATGACACATTTACTTTAACCACTTTACCAGAGGGTAAGAAAGCAGTGGGGGGTAAATGGGTTTATGCCGTTAAAAAGAACTCAGACGGATCAGACAGATATAAAGCTCGATTTGTGGCTAAAGGTTTTAGTCAAACAAAAGGAGTTGATTATGAGGAGACTTTTTCACCGACTGCTAATTTATCGAGTGTGAGAGTTTTGATGCAGAAAGTGGTTCAGGATGATATGTTGGTTCACCAGATGGATGTAAAAACCGCCTATCTACACGCACCAATAAATGAAGAAATATATATACAACAACCAGAAGGTTTTGAGACAGAATCAAGTGAGACTAATAAACTGGTGTATAGACTAAAGAAATCACTTTATGGGCTGAAGCAATCGGGTCGTAACTGGAACCAAACCTTACATGACTATTTAAGCAGTTGTGGATTTAGACAAAATATTGCTGATCATTGTGTGTATTCAAAAGAAACTGAAAGTGAAAAAGTAATCATCATAGTGTGGGTGGATGATTTACTCATTGCAGCTAACAATGAAAATGTGCTTTCAGGCGTGAAAGAAATGCTCTCTTCTAAATTCCAAATGAAAGATCTGGGGAAACTTAACCATTTTCTAGGAATAGATTTTCTTCAAGAAAAAGAATGTGTCAAAATGTCATAGAAAATATATATTGAGAACATTTTAAAAAGATTTAACATGCAAAACTGTAAGCCAAGGTTAACACCCTGTGAACAGAAATGGACTCATTCTGATAAATTCGAGACATTACCAGATGTGAGGAGATATCGTGAAGCGGTAGGATGTCTTATTTATCTGAGCTATTGTACGCGACCTGATTTAAGCTATGTTGTCAGCAAACTGTCACAACACTTCAATGCGCCAACTGTTGATGATTGGACAGCAGTGAAACATGTTCTGAGGTATCTAAAAGGTAGTCAAGGAAAAGAAAAGGTTTGAAAATGTTGCAGGGATCAAAGGAACAGCACTAGGCTGGTTTAAATCTTACTTGTCCAACAGACTCAAGGTTTGTTTACGTAAATGATAAATCCTCTTCAACCTCTATGGTTACTTGTGGCGTACACCACAGGGTTCTGTACTTGGACTGATCCTTTTTACTATATATATGTTCCCTATTGGTAAAATCATTAGACAGCATGGGATAAATTTCCATAGCTATGCACACCTAAATCCTGATGAACCTAATCAGTTATAAAGATTACGGGCATGCTTGGAAGACATAAAAACCTGGATGTCTTCAAACTTCCTCCTTTTGAATTCCGACAAGACAGAAGTTGTCTTTGGACCAGAAGCTCAGAAAAACAAATTACTTGGTCAGTCCCTTCATCTGGATGGCATTAAATTAGCCTCCAGTAATAAAGCAAAGAACCTCTGTGTTATTTTTTGACAAAGACATGTCATTTAGATCTGACATGAAAGAGGTTTCTAGGGTCTCCTCCTTCCACCTCCATAATATTGCTAAAATTAGAAACATCCCATCCAGGAGTGATGCTGAAAAACTAGTTGATGCCTTTGTTACTTCAAGGCTGCATTACTATAACTCTTAACTATCAGGAAGTCCACATAATGCAACTAAAAGTCTTCAGCTGATCCAAAATGCTGCAGCCAGGGTTCTGATGAATATCAAAAGAACAGATGACATCTCCTCCCGTGTTTTAAATGCACTTTAGAACAGCACGCAGCAACACTACATATGAGCGAGCGGAGGGAGGCATGGGGTCTTCACAGAGCCCCACTCTCTGCCAGCCGTCAGGGCGGGGGGGCCTGAAGGTGGAATTGGCCATCTGATCGAGGCCTGGGTTGCAGCGGCCCCCTGCCACTGCGGAGCCGGGGACGGTCTGCTTGATTTCCACCTCAGGGAGGAGGGCAACATCTGGGTCTGGGTATGAGTTCCCCCTCCGGGGCAAGAATACCTGGACCTGGGATGTAGAGAATGTTTGGGGAGTGTGATTGTGTGTACAGTGTCCATTTATGTCTGTGTCCACGTTGGGTGAGGGCCGAGTGTTTGTGGTTGTGTGTATGAGGGTGGGAAGGTATGTTTGTGTCTGCCGTACACATCACCACAAACAACACCACAAGCAGAGCACAAGTTTTAAGCCAGCGTGGTGTGATTATAGATGCCGTGCAGGTGGGTCCATCTCACATGCAGCGGCATCGCAGAACACGCCCCGCCACATACCCTCTTCCCCCGACTAAGACCGAGGAGCCACCTCCCCCCCCCTCCATGAGCAAGCGAGGGAATAGGCCTGGAGCATCAGCGCCCCAGCCCAGCCACGGGGAAGTGACTACCTGGGCGTTCGCCTGTAGATCTAGCGGCGCTGGTGACGAGGTGGTTCCAGGGACCGCCCACGCTTCCAGCGGCACCCCCATCCCGCTAGCGCACCAGCCTGTGGCTCACCTGAGCCGGTCGTTCCCTCACGCTGTCCAACAATTACAATAATTATACAGTTGCTGTAACAGATTGTAGATACAATGCAGGTGAGTCCATCTCACCTGCAGCAGCATCCCAGACCAGCCACAATAATAAAGATTTTTCTATTTCATTATAAACTTTGTCCTAATTATGTCATGAGTTTTTACTATTTAAAAAGAAAAAGAAAGCATCACAAAAACACTTAAGGTCATGAAAATTAATTGTATTGCTGCAATACTTAAATATCTGTGGTCTAATCTATTTTTATTCACCAATCTCATTGTAGCAATAATATGCCTTTTTGGTCCAAGTTAATTATTTGAATTTTAAAACTCTTTTAGCCAAATAACTTTGAAGTTGTTACTAAAACTCATCATCCCCATTTACTACTTTTGTTTCATTCTTTAAAAATTTAGAAGCATAAATATCAGTCTTTTGGAAAAATTACATTTTATACAGTATTATTAAGTCTACATATTCCAAGTGAGTTATGTCAGAATGCACTAGAGCAATTTAACTCTATTACATCATAGCATTCTATTTGCAAGAATCCCAGTGTTAATCCACTGTTCTTGGCCAATGATATCCACTCCTCAGCACTATGGGGGCGCTAATGTACATCTACGCTGGTTGCCAACCACCATGAACATTTAAAGAGCAGAAGAAGAAGAAGAGGACACTAAAGAGTTCAGGTGCACGACATGAGGATTTAATGAGACAGCTTTTATCTTACTGCTTTCGTGGAAGATCAGGTGAGAACCATACAAATTCCCTTACACATGATGTTTATATAAATATATTCATCCAATAAAGCAAAGTAATATAGGTTATTATATTACGTTCGGATACACCAAAGCATCTAATTTTTGACAGTTTAGCTAGCCAGCATGCTAGTAGCAAAAGTTTGACATTCTGTTGCTGTTGGTTTGATTAATTTTGGTTTTAGCATCACAAAACTTGTGGTTTTAAAACTAGTGAGATCTGTTTTCAGAAAATATTTTACAAATGAAACAAAAACTGTAGGACAAATATGCTTATTGTTCAACCATACTAAATCATTATTTTAATTTATAACTTTAAGAAATATAAAAGGTTAAGGAAATGTGGATATGAAAATTAACTCATTAAGATTTGCAGTAACCTTAGACCAAATAAAATATACGAAACAGAACTTCCACAGGTAGGGCATGCAGCCTCTGACACACAGTGATACAAGATAGGAGGAACTTTTGGGAAACACAGATATTTGGAACCTTTAGGGGAACTCTCCCCAACATAAATAGATTTTTCGATCTGTTTATTTCTATGTCTACATACATTTTGTAGTATAATGTGTTATTTCTAAAGTCATTAATACCTGATCTTTGCAGGGGATGGCGGCAACAAGGCCACGGAGAGCTAAAATAAATCCCATACAAGATGCTAGGTATTACTGCTCCTTAGGTGAAGACAAGGCAGGATTTGATGTGAGGTATATTGATTCATTTAAAGGTGAGTTGATTCCAAAGAATGCAGTCAGCTTCTCAAAATAGAAATTTTTATGTTTTTTGTAGTTTTTTTGTAGCATACCATGCATGAGAAAATTAATAATCACGAATATAATTATACTTGTTTTATTATTATTATTATTATATTTCTATTTTTTCCTTGTCTTTCCCCAAGGAATTATGAACATGTTACATGTTCCAAAATAAATAATACAATATAATCAAATAAAAAACATATTTAAAAACAAGAAGGATTTTAATTAAATGGTTTATAGTTTATTGCCCAATTTGTTTTTGATGTGTGTCTTTAGGTCGCGGTGTGTTCAGCTGTCGGTCATTTCAAAAGGGAGATTTTCTTTTTGAGTACAGAGGACAAATCATAACTAAAGAGGAACAAGAAAACCGAATGAAACTTTACCATGATGCACTCAAGGTTTTCATATTTGATTTCAAGTTCAATGGAAAACAGTTATGGTATGTAACTGCTTTGATAAAGGATAAAATACATGAGGTTTACAAATTATAATATTCAAATAATATTTTGAATTGAATATTAAAATGTTATTCAGACGTTCTACAACCTAATATACTTAATGACTTTCTTTACAGAGTGTAATTGTTATTGTATACTTTTTGTTTTAGTGTTGATGCTACCAGAGAGGACGGCTCACTTGGCAGACTTGTAAATGACGATAATGTGAATCCAAACAGTAAAATGACAGTTACCAGAGTGGATGGAAGGCCCCATCTCTGTTTGTTTGCAATCAAAGATATTGGTCCAGGAGAAGAAATCACCTATAACTATGGTGATTCCAACTGGCCATGGAGAAGCAAGGTATAATGTAAATAGTACAGTATAAGTATAAATAGTATTAAATGAATAAAGGCTATACTGAAAAGTATGCATACACACACGGGTCCTGTGTAATACTCAACTGGACAGGTCCAGACATTAGGAGGACTGTATTCATCTTGGCTAGACCCAAAGACTGCCATTCATTATTCATGCTTCTTCCTTAGAAATCCAACATGGTGGCACCTCAGGCTGTGGATGAGATTGCAGCCAGTTCCTCTCCTAACGACGCAACAAAGGTAAATTGGAGTTTCAGTGTCAGATTGTTTTAGTTGTAGACTGAGGTGCTAGTTATTAGGCAGTATTGAGGTATGTGGGTCCTTGGTTATCTTGACCAAGTAAGATGCACGCATTAGGAGGACTGGGATTTGAAACAGGAAGTATAAACAACTGAGTTCTACCTACAAGTGCGCCCACACACACGGGTCCTGTGTATTACTCAACTGGACAGGTCCAGACATTAGGAGGACTGTATTCATCTTGGCTAGACCCAAAGACTGCCATTCATTATTCATGCTTCTTCCTTAGAAATCCAACATGGTGCCATCTCAGGCTGTGGATGAGAATGCAGCCAGTTCCTCTCCTAACGACACAACAAAGGTAAATTGGAGTTTCAGTGTCAGATTGTTTTAGTTGTAGACTGAGGTGCTAGTTATTAGGCAGTATTGAGGTATGTGGGTCCTTGGTTATCTTGACCAAGTAAGATGCACGCATTAGGAGGACTGAGATTTGAAACAGGAAGTATAAACAACTGAGTTCTACCTACAAGTGCGCCCACACACACGGGTCCTGTGTATTACTCAACTGGACAGGTCCAGACATTAGGAGGACTGAGTTTAGAAATGAATTCAGATCAATGAGAGTTACTCTGGCAATTGTGCATACACACACGGGTCCTGTGTATTACTCAACTGGACAGGTCCAGACATTAGGAGGACTGTATTCATCTTGGCTAGACCCAAAGACTGCCATTCATTATTCACGCTTCTTCCTTAGAAATCCAACATGGTGCCATCTCAGGCTGTGGATGAGAATGCAGCCAGTTCCTCTCCTAACGACGCAACAAAGGTAAATTGGAGTTTCAGTGTCAGATTGTTTTAGTTGTAGACTGAGGTGCTAGTTATTAGGCAGTATTGAGGTATGTGGGTCCTTGGTTATCTTGACCAAGTAAGATGCACGCATTAGGAGGACTGAGATTTGAAACAGGAAGTATAAACAACTGAGTTCTACCTACAAGTGCGCCCACACACACGGGTCCTGTGTATTACTCAACTGGACAGGTCCAGACATTAGGAGGACTGAGTTTAGAAATGAATTCAGATCAATGAGAGTTACTCTGGCAATTGTGCATACACACACGGGTCCTGTGTATTACTCAACTGGACAGGTCCAGACATTAGGAGGACTGTATTCATCTTGGCTAGACCCAAAGACTGCCATTCATTATTCACGCTTCTTCCTTAGAAATCCAACATGGTGCCATCTCAGGCTGTGGATGAGAATGCAGCCAGTTCCTCTCCTAACGACGCAACAAAGGTAAATTGGAGTTTCAGTGTCAGATTGTTTTAGTTGTAGACTGAGGTGCTAGTTATTAGGCAGTATTGAGGTATGTGGGTCCTTGGTTATCTTGACCAAGTAAGATGCACGCATTAGGAGGACTGAGATTTGAAACAGGAAGTATAAACAACTGAGTTCTACCTACAAGTGCGCCCACACACACGGGTCCTGTGTATTACTCAACTGGACAGGTCCAGACATTAGGAGGACTGAGTTTAGAAATGAATTCAGATCAATGAGAGTTACTCTGGCAATTGTGCATACACACACGGGTCCTGTGTATTACTCAACTGGACAGGTCCAGACATTAGGAGGACTGTATTCATCTTGGCTAGACCCAAAGACTGCCATTCATTATTCATGCTTCTTCCTTAGAAATCCAACATGGTGCCATCTCAGGCTGTGGATGAGAATGCAGCCAGTTCCTCTCCTAACGACGCAACAAAGGTAAATTGGAGTTTCAGTGTCAGATTGTTTTAGTTGTAGACTGAGGTGCTAGTTATTAGGCAGTATTGAGGTATGTGGGTCCTTGGTTATCTTGACCAAGTAAGATGCACGCATTAGGAGGACTGAGATTTGAAACAGGAAGTATAAACAACTGAGTTCTACCTACAAGTGCGCCCACACACACGGGTCCTGTGTATTACTCAACTGGACAGGTCCAGACATTAGGAGGACTGAGTTTAGAAATGAATTCAGATCAATGAGAGTTACTCTGGCAATTGTGCATACACACACGGGTCCTGTGTATTACTCAACTGGACAGGTCCAGACATTAGGAGGACTGTATTCATCTTGGCTAGACCCAAAGACTGCCATTCATTATTCATGCTTCTTCCTTAGAAATCCAACATGGTGGCATCTCAGGCTGTGGATGAGAATGCAGCCAGTTCCTCTCCTAACGACGCAACAAAGGTAAATTGGAGTTTCAGTGTCAGATTGTTTTAGTTGTAGACTGAGGTGCTAGTTATTAGGCAGTATTGAGGTATGTGGGTCCTTGGTTATCTTGACCAAGTAAGATGCACGCATTAGGAGGACTGAGATTTGAAACAGGAAGTATAAACAACTGAGTTCTACCTACAAGTGCGCCCACACACACGGGTCCTGTGTATTACTCAACTGGACAGGTCCAGACATTAGGAGGACTGAGTTTAGAAATGAATTCAGATCAATGAGAGTTACTCTGGCAATTGTGCATACACACACGGGTCCTGTGTATTACTCAACTGGACAGGTCCAGACATTAGGAGGACTGTATTCATCTTGGCTAGACCCAAAGACTGCCATTCATTATTCATGCTTCTTCCTTAGAAATCCAACATGGTGGCATCTCAGGCTGTGGATGAGAATGCAGCCAGTTCCTCTCCTAACGACGCAACAAAGGTAAATTGGAGTTTCAGTGTCAGATTGTTTTAGTTGTAGACTGAGGTGCTAGTTATTAGGCAGTATTGAGGTATGTGGGTCCTTGGTTATCTTGACCAAGTAAGATGCACGCATTAGGAGGACTGAGATTTGAAACAAGAAGTATGAAACCCCAACCCTAAATCTGGTTTGCATAAAGACGTAGTTCTCGGCTTGGTTGAAATGAACTCTGATGTAGTTAGATCGCATATTTGAATTTCAGCTGATCAAGGAGCAAGAATGAAGCTTACTATAGGAAGGAGCATGTAAATACAACCGAAACAATCGCTAAACTCTTTCCTGTTAATGCTAAGCACATTTATGTAACATTGTTGTGTAAAGGCCATCCGTTATGTCTTGATGGATTCATGACTTCATGATTTAATTATACTTTTTTACACTCCCAGTCAAAACTTTGGACACATCTTCTCATTTCAGAAAGAACAAATTGTAAGTCTAATCTTTTTTGGGTGTTGTGGGTCCACAATGAATTTTCTTTTCATTGTGGTTTTGTAATATATACCATAATATAAAACCTAGAAGAACAAATTGTTTTGAAAATTGATCTATATACAGCAGGTATTTTTCCCTTTAAATTTTGCATTGCAAAAGTTACAAAAATTGATTTAATAGTTTTAGTAACACTTGAACCTGTTTTTTTTTTTTTTTTTTTTCTTCCGTCCTTAACTCCTTTTTAAAGAGGAACCAAAACAACTATTTGGTTGTGATATTTTACATCACAAAAGTATGAATTTTGTTTTTGATTACACTGTTTTTTTTTGTTTTTTTTTACCAAACAGGACTGCGATCATGATCTAGTCCCTGACGAAATGTCAAGTTTAGAAAAATGTTTTGCATGTGGAGGACCTTTTTCGCCTCTGAAATGGAGTGGTGTGAGATGTGAAGGTAATTATTTAATTATGGAAGGTTGGGTACATTAGAATATCTTAAATATGATCCATAAGGAACACTATAAAAACTAATCCATAAGTAAATATGATATATGTTCATAATGAACCTTTTACATCTGCACTTTTTACATATTTACTTACCATGTCATTATTAAAGCTGCTATACCCAATTTGCAAAAACAAGTTGGCTTAACATATTTTTTTTTCATGTTCATAACAACATTTTAACAAAGCATAGCTATAAATGTTGTTTGGAGATTAAAGAAAAAAAAATGAAGTGGTTCTGTTGCATTTGTCTAAAACCATCAGCCAATAACATGGCTCAGTCCAGAAAAACGATAGAACAGTCTTTCCTGACTCCTTAAATTCTACATTAACATGGCTCCACCACACTATGCACTGGCCTGTTTAGCAGCAAAGCACACCAGGGGGTGTGGCCTATGGATAATATCCAATGGGAGGGGGGAGCCTTCTTGACTGTGTTTATGCTTCCATCTAGCCTGTTTTTTTTAAATTGGGGAAAGCGGCTTTAACTACCTTTCTTTTATTAACTTAATTTTTCTCTGTCTAGTTTGCTACCAGTCCTGGCACAAAAGATGTTATGTTAGCCACAAGGTGAACCTCACTGAACCTCTTCCAGAGGTAAGTGTTTTTGCAGAATTCTTCTCAGTAAAATATGTAAGGTAAACAAAGTCTTACTTTGTGTTTTTGATTGTTATTAGGTCTTTAGTGAAGATAGTTCAAGTGAGGGGGCTTCATCAGAAGAGGAATATGTGCCAGATTCTATAGCTGACTCAGACAGCTCATGGGACAACAAATCAGAGCCTTTAAATATAAGTTGCAAACAAGTACAGAACTCTGAGATCTCCAGCAGTCAATCTGCTTGCAAAACGAAAAGACCTCGCCTAGAAAGTTTTTTAGAGAGAGTAGGACAAAGAATTTCAGAAGATGCCGAATCAATATCTGAAGATGGAATTGGCACAAGACAGCTCGACGTATCAGGGGTTATTGCCACAGCAGAAAAGTCTGATGCTGAAGGCATTGTTGATGACTCTAATACTACGGCTGAAGATTCCTTAAAAACATCCTCCTCACTAAGAAACAAAACATACTGCTACATTTGTGGAAAACTACAGACAAAGTTTACACGTCATTTAAAAACTCATGAGAAATCACATGCAGATGTTGCTCGAGTTTTAAGTCTTCCCAAGAAGTCCAAAGACCGTTTGAAAATGCTTTCTAAGCTGCGAAACAAAGGAAACCACAGACATAACTCGGAGGTCATCGCAAGTGGGATTGGATCATTAAAAACCAGACGCACATCAAAAAAACCCTACAAAGGAAAAGACTATATTCACTGCATTTATTGCGAGGCATTATATCTTAAAAGAGATCTTTGGAGACATGTTCGTAAATGTTCTTCAAAACCAGTGGAGGCCAATTCAGAGGGGGGACGAAAAAAGGTCTTGTCCCTGGCCTGTATGAGTGAGTCAGCTCTGTGTCAGCAAGTTTCCCCCGGTGTTTGGAAGATATTAGCTGTCATGAAAGATGATGAAATAACTTCTACTGTGCGAAGTGACTTCTCTATTCTTCAGCTTGCTCAATCATTCTTTAACAAACATGGGAAAGATCCCACCAAATTTGACTACATTCGCCAGACACTCCGAGAATGTGGAAGACTTCTGCTCACACTTCGGAAAGAATGCTCAATACACACTTTTGAGGATGCTGTAAGACCTGCAAATTTCAATGTGGTTATCAAAGCTGTTAAGAAGGTGTGTGGGTATGATGAAGAAAAGAACTGCTACTCGACTCCAAGCCTTGCTTTAAAGTTGGGACACTCACTGCAGAAAGTCTGTGATATTATACATTGCAGAGCACTGATGGCAGAAGACAGTGCACTGATAAAGTCAACCCAGAGTTTCAAAACCCTTTATGCTACAAAGTGGTCAGAACTCATCTCCCATACTGCATTAACCACACTAAACGAGCGGCACTTCAACAAGCCTTCCACACTTCCTTTCACAGAAGATGTTCAGCGTCTTCATAGACATCTGGAGAAGACTACAGAACAAGCACTGAAGGACTTGGAAGAGCATAGTTCACCAAAATCATACAGTGAACTTTGTAAAGCTACCATGGCAAATGTAATACTATTTAACAGGAGAAGAGGGGGAGAAATTTCAAAGATGACACTGAATGGCTTCCAGGAGAGAGACACTAGTACCCTGCACAAGGATGTTGCAATTGGACTGACAAAATTTGAACTTTACCTTTGTCAACACTTCAGTCGTGTAGAATTGAGGGGTAAACGAGGACGCAAGGTTGCAGTGCTACTTTCACCAGACATGGTGAATGCCATAACACGGCTGACAGAGAAAAGACAAGACTGTGGTGTTCTGGCAGAAAACATATTCCTGTTTGCCAGACCTCATTGTCTGACTCCCTACAGAGGACAGGACTGTTTGAGGATTTATGCGACTGAATGTGGGGCTGAAAACCCTGAACACCTACGTTCAACGCAGTTGCGCAAACATGTCGCAACTTTGTCTCAGATCTTAAACCTCAAGAATCACGAGTTAGACCAAGTTGCCAACTTCCTAGGTCATGATATTCGTGTTCATCGCGAATATTATAGACTTCCAGAGGCTACTACCCAGCTTGCCAAAATATCCAAACTACTGATTGCCATGGAGAAAGGGTCTCTCAAAAGCCTTCAAGGCAAAACACTTGAAGAGATTGAAATCGAAGGTAAAGTGGTGTTAAGGTTAAGAATTATACACGTTTCCTGCACTATAACCTTATAATTCATTAAGACAATCTTTTATTTTGTTAGATAACCTACAGTTGACAGATTCAAGTGAAGAAAGTGAGGTCGGAGCGGAGCGTGAGGAGGTCGGAGCGGAGCGTGAGGAGGTCGGAGCGGAGCGTGAGGAGGTCGGAGCGGAGCGTGAGGAGGTCGGAGCGGAGCGTGAGGAGGTCGGAGCGGAGCGTGAGGAGGTCGGAGCGGAGCGTGAGGAGGTCGGAGCGGAGCGTGAGGAGGTCGGAGCGGAGCGTGAGGAGGTCGGAGCGGAGCGTGAGGAGGTCGGAGCGGAGCGTGAGGAGGTCGGAGCGGAGCGTGAGGAGGTCGGAGCGGAGCGTGAGGTCAATGAAGGAAATCTTGTATATCCACAGATTGGTAAGTACAATGTGATTAGTCTCAACTTTGTTCAATTTATGAAATCACATGACTAATAGACTTTATTACAGATTCTATAGATACTAGAATGATGAAGAAAGTTGTCAAGGAACCTCCAGGTATGTGTTTGTCATCATTTATTGAAGCTTTTACCTTTGTAACTACTTCCTAGACACTTTTGCTATCTTTGCTATCTTTATGTAAAAAAAAAAAAGATAATTCATTACTATCATTTTTCCAGTGATTGTTACCTTTGTCCAAATGGTAATTTAAAGAAAGTCAAGGATCTTTCTAAAGACCAGCTCAACAGAATAGAAAGGTCAGTTTTGGAGGATGGTCAGGTAGGAAATGCTAGTTTGAACAGGTGATTTTGAGCTGTGATTTAAAGTTCTAGAGAGAATCTAATGAGCAGAGGAAGTTCCAGAGGGTGCAATTAGCAGTGGCAAAGGATTGTACCCTCAGATTTATGATTTTGATGATGGGGGTAAGGAGGTTAGTGTTAGCAGTGTTGTGGGAGAGTGACAGTAAAGACAATCCCTCAGGGTGGCGGGGGCGAGGTTGTTGAAGGCTTAAAAGTTGATTAGGAGTTTGCACTCAATACTATAGTCAGTGTGCAGCCAGTAATGTTCTTTTTAGGATGTGGTGATATAGTCTCTAGAGTGAGTGCAGTAGAGTAAGGGGGCAGCAGAGTTCTTAATAGATTGCAGTTCTTGGAGGTGAGTTTGGGGAAAGCAAAGATGCTGGGATTCTTTTTGAGGGTGGAGAGAATGGATAGGATTAGGAAGAACAATATCATTGGGACTGCACATGTTGGAAAAAATGTCTACATTGTTCTACATTGGCCAGGTTGAGGTTGTGTTGGGCATGTGCAAACAAGGGACAGTGAGGAAGGTTTGTTGAAGGATGTTAGAAAGGAAGCTGCCCTGCAGGAGACAGAAGGAGATGAGATTAATCAAGAGAGATGAAAATAGTTGGTGTGTGGAGGGCTGATCTACTACTCTTTATTTACCTGGTTTGCGCTTCTGAAGTATTCCCTCTACGCTCTCATCCTCTTTCTACAGTAAATCAGTGGTGAGTGGAAAGTTGACCAGTCACCGGAGTAGTGATGGGTCGTTCGCGAACGAAATGGCTCTTAGAGCTGGTTCTTTGAAGTGAACGATGCGAGCCGGCTCCTTATTGGGAGCCGTGGATTTTTTTTTTTTTACTTTCTCTTGCCCTCTCTCTCACTTTTTTCGCTGCACGTCAGCCTTGTGTTTGCGCTGAGTAGAGACGGGAGGGGCGCAAACAGAGCCTTGCGTTTGCACCCCTCCCGCCTCTGAGCAGAGGGAGGCGCTAGGGGCGGTAGTTACACTCGCAACAGCAGTAGCACACGAAAAGAGCAGCAGGGAGAGAGAGAGAAAGAGAGCCGGGAGCAACAACAAGAGACAATGTCGTCACATTAGAAAGGTGGAGTAAAGAAAATGAGTGACACCAAGAAAAGAAGCAAAATCTAGAACCATTTAAATTTTACTGACAATACATAGGCAGAGTGTAGAGTCTGCAAGAAAAGGATATCATATAGAGCCGGTGCACGGGCACCTGAAAACTGTCCACTCATCAGTGCGATGGGAAGATAAAACGCAGTGAATTAAGTGTGATATAAGTGAAGCTGCCAGTGTGTCTACCCACTGAGCTGAGCACTGGGCACTTGGTATTTTTAAATTTAAAGTTTAAATTTTAAAAGTTAAATTGTAAATGGTAGGTTTTTGTATTTTATAATTTATTTTTTAAATTTTATGTGGAGTGAATAAATAAAAGCAGATTTATATAATGAACATATATACATAGAAAACACGTTTTTAAACATTAGTAATTCATTTTGTGCATAATTTTATATTGTTGTTAATAATAAATGAATGAAAGCAACAAAATAACCTGAAGAGCCGGTTCGGGAGCCGAAAGAGCCGGCTCTTTTTAGTGAGCCGAGCCGAGAGAGCCGGATCTCTAAAAAGAGCCGGAAATCCCATCACTACACCGGAGTCTTGTTTGGAGAAAAATTCAGCCTTGTATCTTTTAATATCAGCTGTAATAGCTCTAGCCATATTCCACATTCACATGTGTCACCTTAAACTAAAAGTCATAGTTGCGACTCTGGATTTATCTTAGAAACCATATTCAAGATTTCAAGGTCCATTAGTTGCTTGACCACATTCAGGAGCATTTGACATTACATTATAAGAGATTTAATACAACAAATATATGCTTACTGTTTTGTTTTGTTTTTCAGCACAAAGTAAAAATGGAGCGGGTAAGGTCATTGAACCCAACAGAATACTAAACAAGGAGATGAAGCCAAGCAGTAAGAAGAAAACAAATAAACAATCTGGTAAATGGTGACATGCATACAAAAGTCACTTAAGCACAAATGTAAACTTCATGCATTTTTGAACCCAGTTATCCACACCACCCAAGCCAGTATGGTGACTATGCTCATCTTTCTGCCAGGGACCGTACCATAATTCTACAACTTGGTTAGACAATTATATTAACCTACTTGGTAAGGTAAAACATAAATCACATTCAATGTGGAACAATACCTTGTATTAAGTAATGGGATAAATGTTTAAATTACTTTCCCTATGCCTGTTTTAATCTGTAATACATTTAAATACTTATCATTTTCAAAACAGCAATGCACCAAAACAATTAATAAACAAAGCAATGAGAACATATTATGATTTGGGTTTTTAATTTTGAGGATTCCTCAACCATTGGGCTTCTACATTATCTCCATACTCTGAACATCATCTTATTCCCATAGGCAGAATCTGGATAATATTGGAAAATTTGGGCTGGTTTGGCTAATTGTGGGCTGTAACCTGAACGTCTTGAAGAAAATTATGTTCACTGAAAAAACCTGAAGGCCCACCTCATGGTCAGGCAGGGTCCACCCTTGTTTTTAAATAAACATTTGAGTCAGACAGTTATATATGAAATGTTTGAGTATATGTTATACATTTCAAATTATTACAATATCATGCTATACATGTTTTTTGTTGTATAACGGTGTGTGGAATAAAATGCTCTCCATCCATAGTGATTTGCCATAGCTATTTATTGGAATTCTGACTTAATGTGGGCTACCTTTCAGAATTTTACATTTAAATAAATGTATTCATCCATTGTAATAAGTATTTAAACAGTCAGCATTACAGGATTTATACCAAAGAAACACTGTTACAACAAATTCACCTTAAAGGGGACATATTATGCAAAACCCACTTTTTTTTTTGTTGCTTTTGTATGTATATTTGGTTATGAATTGCCTCCCGACTCCTTAAGTGTAGGTTTTCAACAACTAAAAAAGGAGCTCTTTTAGGTCCCAGGTAGTGTATTTTGCACAATCCAGCATAATCACAGCCTCAGCACCTGTCCTCGTGGACAATGCAAAGGCCGTCTTTGGGCTGTGTAGACTAAACACTAACTGTTCTTAGCAGGGCTGTAAAACTAGTGTGTGCAGAACTCAATTCTTCGGCTTATTTGAAGGAAGCCGATTATCGCCATTATATTTTTGCATCCTACAACCATGTCAACTCACACAATTGAGCATAATACGTCCCCTTTAATTTAAAAATTGTTTAAAAAGTAGTTTGTTTACATTTATTTTTTTCTGCTTCTAGCTTCTCTGGAAAATGCAAGGAGGGTCAAAAAGCATCCTTGGTCTCCCACGGAGGTTGCTGCGATAATGAAGTATTTTGGCGAACATATCAAAAAAGGAAAACTGGCCACTATTATCGAATGCCAGCAATGCAAAACTGCAGAAGATCCTGCTCTGGCTGGTCGTTCTATTCAAAACATCAGAGATTTTGTGAGGAATCGGGGCGTGTCGTTGAAGAAAAAAGAAAATCCTATGTAGAGGAGTCTACATAACTCCAAAGTACTTCTTGGAGGAGTTACAAAAGATATTTTGTATGTTTTGGTTTCTCATTTATTTATTTTAGAATTTTACTATTAGAAGATTGGTAAATTCATTTTGTTGACACTGTTTTAGTGCATCTGATCTAAGAGGACATATAATTTTATATTGCCAGTTATTTTCATTTCTGTTAACAAAACAATCCTGTTTTTGTAAAATGCACTCAATTTGTTCCTTTTATTCACCTGTTGCCCTTTTAATACACACAAAATACATGTTTGTGTATGTGTATGGCCTTTGTCCTGTTAATAAAGTTAGCCCTGACAATTACTGTTCATGTCAGGGGGAGGAGCCAAGTTACCTAATTAGTGTTGTCCTCTTATTACACCATGTTGTCAGGTTCTTATATTTTGAGTTCTGGTGTGTTTTTCACAATTTTGAAGTGAGATTTGTGTTGTACAACTCAAATGGGATTTTTAAAGATGCACTTCATCTATCTAGCACAAGCGGAAAGGGGGGTCCGTTTAGTGTTGCAAAAATCTTGTTTGAAAAAATTGTCCTTCCAATTCACCTTTACCAGTATGTGTGTGTGTGTGTGTGTGTGTGTGTGTGTGTGTGTGTGTGTGTGTGTGTGTGTGTGTGTGAGAACTCCTCAGGGAAGTCTATTAGTTTTAAAGGTGTCACTCAGGAATGGAAAGTAGCACATGGGCGTAGACGTATATCCCACGATCCTCTGGGACCTAGTTTTAATTTCACAACTCAAATGACACACACTGTTATAGATACATTGTTACTGACTCACTTGTCATCAATATCCTCTTCTTTCTTTCAGCTGCACACTTTTACTCTCGTCTTTCCTTCTACTTCTTTGGTTACCGTTTTCCTCCTCTCTGCCACCATCTCTTTCCACTTCACTTCCCCTTCCCTCGTTATTTCTCTCCCTCTGATGTACAGATGAACAGTTTGGACATAAATTTTCCCGTGTACATCTCTGTAACAGGCAGTAACTTGCATGGCGGGTGTACACGCTACGTTAATCTCCTCAGGCTTTACGGTACAGCTTTATTACAGCTTTTATGTGAAGGATGCCTTTGATTCATTATCTGAAACATTGCACAACTTCATACACTGCAGCACATTGAATAAATGTAATTGCAGAGACCTCAAACAATAGCAGAAGATGGACGTGTTTCAACCTTTAGGACATACATTAATCTACTTTTAGATGTTGAAAGACTGAAGAGAGTTTAAGTTTGTGTAGCCTGGATTAAAGGTAATTGTTTATATCAGATTAATCACACTTGTATCATCAGATGATTCAAGAAAAGACAAGTTTACACCAAGTAACACCCTCAGGGCCAATGTGAAATTGCATTGGCATAATGCTTTTACTTGATGGTCACTTAATGCTGGCTTTCATGTAACAACTGGTTGAGTATTCATATGCAGTCATATTCCCAGAGTTTCACAACACTGCCATTATAACCTGATATTGGTGAGTATTCCTCTGCTGGTACTTTCTTGTCTAATAGGTTTGCTGCAGAACCACTCTGCAAAGTCAATATATAGCAATGTCCCACTTGGTCAGTGCAAATTTGCAGGTCAAAGTTTGACGTTTGTTCAAGTTTGACCTGAAAGATCATGCTGTGAGATAAGAATTCTCCAGAAACAGGCGCTTCAGTCGGTTTGAGCATTCTGGTGCATCTAGTTTAGTTCTTTAAAAGCCTAAATGCCTTCTCCATCCACATTGAAAGTGTAAGTTTAATGTATTATTTGTTCCCTGACTGGTTCTTGGATGGAATTTCCACCTCAACCAATAAACATTTGCTTTATTGTTTTGTTTTGTTTTTTTTTATACTGTAGGTACAGTTTTATTTGATGTAGGAGATGTCTATTATGAAGATAGTACATGTGCAGTTTTTAGTGAAAGCATGAGGTTAAAACATGTATTAGATGAAAGTTATTGTTAAAAGATGAATGTTTTCATTTTTGTCCGTTTCCTTTATGTCTTTTTGTTTTTCTCCTCTTTGTTACCTTAATGGGTTTTATGGGAAAAACATAAAATGCGTTGCTATGTGAGGACGGTGGTTTTCTCAGTTCACCGGGAGAGCTACAGGTCTGAAGCAAGAAAGCTACACTTATTAGTTAATCAGGGTTTTCCCTCGTCACTTAGCAAGTTGTGTTTTCTGCTATGGGACAATTTCCTGCACTCAGAACACGCTCCGCTGCCACAGGGAGACGTAAAGTGATACGTGCAGAGACACATTATGGGCCCCTTTACTTCCTCTGGTAAGTGCAACCATGATAAGAGTCTGGAAGTACATACTGTGGAGGCATTTGCAAACCGTGAAGACATTGCACAGCGAGGAGGACTTCTGGCTCTTCCTGCTCCACCTGCACCTGCCCTGAAAGGCCATGTGTCTCTAACAGTTCACTGGACATTATACGGGATTCATCGCAGCTGTGTTTTGCAGTCATCTGTCTCATGCACGTCTGGTCAAACACATACTGTATTTCAATCAATACAGTGGTCTACAATGGCTCCTTACATGATAGTTGCCCTCCCTTTCTTGAGGATCCTCCAGCTCCACTTTCCTGGCTGTCAGTAAATAGAACGAAAATTTTATCTCCAACTTTTATTTTCCCAAACAATGTACCAAAAAAGGAAGTTAAGGCATCTCTTCTAGGCTTTACTTCTTTAATCTTTGCTAAAATTTCCAGCCCCTCTGAATCACATTACACCTGCACAGGAAGAACAATGAAAGAAACCTGTTACTAGGAACTTAACTGACACTATTAAAAATGTTGTTTTTATTTCTAAAAATTGCCCACACTTTTCAAACCACTTTCAAATCCTGGAGAAAAAGTGATTTATTTAAATAATAATAAGACCTGCTGCTTCTGCCAGCTTGACACATGCACGCATGCTGTAACAGATGCCGGCTGCTCTTGCTGCCTTATTTGGTCGTTCCTGTGACACGCTGCACTGATACACGTGAGAGTTTCAAGACTGTTCCTTTCAGCCAAAAGATCACGTTTCAGTGCACAACTGCACACAGACATGGACACACAGAGCGTGCACGTAACAGCTGCTGCAAGCCAAGATATTTCTCCGGAAAAAAGATAGTCGAGAAAAAGAAACTAAAGGAAGCAACTTAGAAAGGAAGATAGGGGAAAAGGTGAAGGGAACAAAATTAAAGGAGAGGACAAAAGACAAAGAAGGGCCACTTCAAGTTTATTATATGCATGCACTTTAACTTTTTTGCATGTTATCTAATGTTAATTAAAATTACTCTGAGAGTCAAAGTTTAGATCCATTCCTAAACCAATACATTGCATGAAATGGCATGCAAAAAAAACAAAAAACAAAATATCAACAAAAAACACACAAAATGTGTTCAAGCGCTTTCATGATAGCAGGGTGTAGATAGAAAAGAAGGAAATCTTCAGCGCTTCAGCACAGCAGATGCAACCTGCCGTAAGACACTTTTTTCAACACAGAAAGCAATGAGCTTAACCCAAAGAACTGAAAAAAAAAAAAAACATGGAAAAGGCTCATTTTAGTGCAGTGAAATGGCTGGAGCGTTATGTAGGTCTTCAAAATGCATATTAGCAGTATTCACACGATTGGCATTTGACAGCAAATTTTGTGGCAGTTGTTGCGTCAATTTTGATGAGACCAAGTTTCCTCAGTACACAGAAAGCATCTCCAGAAGAGGAGATAAAAGCAGAAAGAAAGATTTGATGTAGAAAGATTTGCTGCTTTTACTCAGTGGGAAAGGAAAACACCAAGTGACGCATCTTTACAGTGGGAGCAGACTCCAGACAAATACATACTTTCTTATCTTCTGTCCACAGCACAGCTTTCTCGCCTTCAGGGTGACTGCAGGTACAAACATAAAACAGAAAGATGTTGTGAAGCAGCTTCTCTATGCTTAACACATTGGGAAGCTTGAATGAAATATTTTTTTTAGTTTATCAGTACTTGTGAGTGTGCATTTCTTTCTTTCTGCATAAACCTTTGTCCAAGAGCAGTTTCCTGATGGTGGAATCTTGTGAGTGTGTGAGATGTGTCGAAGTATGTGATCAACAGTGAAAAGGATACAACCCACCAAAAGTAAAAATGAGAAAAGGATCCACAATGTAACCTGTCTACAGCTTCAGCTGGACCAGTGATGGTAACAGCTCTCAGAGCATCATTTGCCAGTAAAAGTTGGCTAATGCTAACTATTCAATTCAATTCAATTTTATTTATATAGCGCCAAATCACAACAAAAGTCGCCTCAAGGCGCTAACATGGTGACAAGCAAGCTAAAGAGGCACCTGGAAACCAAACATGCCTTCAGAGATAAACTAGATTTACTTCAAAAAAAGCACTGAGTTTCATGCAGAGACCCTTGGGCTGTGAAAATGGAAATGAAGTGGTAACAAAATATCATGCTATATCTATGGCCTGTCAAAAATGGCTTTGTCTGGCAATACAATCAAAAGAGGAAATGATGGCATGTCTGATGACAGAGGCTATTCTGCAGATATGATGGCCAGACGTGCAATGGAATTTTGGCTTTCTTTGGTCTGCATGGCTCTAATTTGGTCAGTGTTAGTTTAGACCGTTCAGTACACATATACACATGTATGTTCATCCACACTCGCAAAAGTATTCCTTTCACTTATGCTTTTCAGGAAAATTTTCTACTCTATATGAACGACGGCAGTCTTGATTAAATTCATGAAATGACAGAATTTTTCTGTTTTTTTCTGCATGGAAGAACCCTTCCATGACATTCCTGGAAATCAGTGAGTGGGAATTAGATAATGGATGTAGCAGAGGAGCACACTGCACTCTCCGGACATCAATCACCATATAAATGTCAAAAACAGCTGAGCTTGCGGCACACATTCAAACCCACAGCGGTGCACACTCACACACATGCACACGCAGCAGATCGATGAGCAAACTGACAACACGGACATTTTTAGATACATAAACACAAGCGAAGAAACAAGCAGGAACACACATCGTCTAGCTCTTTCACGTCAGGTCATTTATTCACTTAAAGCAGACACGTGCGCGAACACAAACACATACACACGGCTGGCCTGCGCATGCTCCCACCTCTCAGCTGCTTTCAGCAGATCGCTGGAATTTCAGAGTCAGCAGGCTTGAAACAGCAACACATTCAGCTCTGGATAACAGTAAAGTGTAGCATTGTGGGTTACAGTTTCAAAATCACTGCAATGGCTTTTATTTTTGCTTTTATTTAGATACATCCAAGATATGTTTTGAGATTTATGATGAAAAAATGGTTTTGAAACATCCACTCTTCTATCATAGAGTGGATGTTTCAAGCCGAAATCTGCACTTACATTAACAAATTATTGCAAGCTTGCGTAAGCTGCATACAAGCTCCCAGCGATGCCTGTATTTCAATCTGCTAATGACATCATTTGTAATATGTGATGCTGCAACCATTTTAAATGTCTGTCAACAAGGTTACCAAAATAGTCTTATGAAAATCCGCCCTTGGGTCTCAGTACAAATGTGTTCTGTGTTTTCCTGTGGGAGGGAAGCTGAAGCCTGCAGACCACCACAGGATACGCCAGGACATGCCCAGTTTCTGTCAATAGAGAAGGAGACCCTGGTATTAATTAAGCTCTTTTTGAGTTGAGCGGAGAGAGAGAGGGAGACAAAGAGGGAGGTCTCGCTTGTCTTTTCCTTTCGGGCAACTCAAATTCAAGTCACAATACTGTTAGATCTATAAGCAGTAGTCAAATATAGACATCATCTGCAATCATCTATAATTATACTGTATATATGTATATATTAGGGGTGCAACGATACACAAAATTCACGGTTCAGTTCGGTTCGATACTTTGGTGTCACGGTTCGATATTTTTTCGATACAAAAAAAATGTTCATGCCTTTTTAATTTGTCATTTATTAAAATTATAAATATATATTTTAACTCAAAAGTACAGTTTTTAAATTTAACCCTAACCCTTGTGCGTGTTTTTTATTTTGACAGCGAATGCGCACCTGCGGACCACTTATGTGCAGCCCTGGTTATTTAGCTCGTCATATTGCAGCCACAGAAATTCTTTTGTCCATGAAACCATAAAGCTGCACTTTCTTTTTGCCTTATTGTCGTGGTCTGGGTGGTTTTCCACAGCATCAGCTCCTCCCCACTGGGTGGAGTCTTTGTTGCTCCTCACCTGATGGCAATCGTACCAGCAGTATTTATGACCGGTGCACTCAACTGGTCTTCGCCAGATTATCTGCCAACTTTAGTCAGTTCTCGGCCTCACGTCCGTTCCTTGGTGACTAATCGTGTGTGTTAACCGAATCTCTGTTTTTTCTCGTCAGCCTCTGAAACCCACCTACCAAGCTCTCCTGGATACCAGTTGCTGCCTGCCTCCCTGCATTGCATGCAGCACCCGCCTGGACCTCTCCTGCCTCCCCCCTCCACGCAACCCCCACCTGCAAGCTTGTAAGACAGCTCAGTGTACTATCCTTGGATTCACTCGCAAACCTCTGTGGGATTCCCCTGACTGCTCTGTCCTCTGTTTCAGTGCCCTGGCCCGCCACAGTTTCCCCTGCCCAGTACCTGCACCCAGTTATCCCTGCCATCTAGTTATCACCACAGTATTTTTCTCTCGCCTCAGACACCTAGTTTATGTTCATTGATTCAGTCTGCACTTTCTGTTAGCCTCTGAGCATTGTAAGAATAAATCTCTTTTCGTTACACCTCACCCCTGGCCTCCGGTTTTGAATCTGCACTTGAGTCCATCCCATGTCCACGGGCCACTGCGCCTGACACTTATAGTCTGATTTGTCATAATTTCTCCTGCTGCTTTTACACACGCACTCACATAAGCTCAGCGATTCTCTGCGCGATCAACCTCTCACATGTTTAAGCTTGCTGCGGGAGATTTCACTTGTCATGTTTGCGTAGTAAGCTAACAATTAATAAGACGATGTCAGAGGAATTGGTGCACAAATTATCACTCACCAATCAGTGCTGTCGCTCTCTATACACAGTTCGCACGATTGCAAATTGAAAGCAAAAAACAAGCGCAAATTCAAACACGATTTCAATATGTCACATATTGGCAGTGGCTCACCGATGCCAATGACATAATTACCCAGCTACATTTCTGAAAGAATGCAAAAGCATTGACATATATTTTTCCTTCCTACAATAGCCCGACGGGCAGGGCAGAGATAGATTTTGGTAGCCCGACTGGAAAAATCGCTAGCCCCAGGACGTCGGGCTAGCGATATTGCGAGCCCTGTATCTGATTGAGGAATCACTCATCTTTGGAAAAGAGAGTTTATTACAGAGAAATGTCTCTTTCCAAAATAAAAGCTATACTATCCGCTTCTTCTGGGCTATATTCTCAGCAGCATAAGGAGAATCATGTGCTAACAGCTGTCTAAATGACTCGGCTAAAGTTAGTAGCATGCTTGCTTTTTTTTTGTCTGCTTCCACTTGTCTTTGCACTAGGATGATGTCGGCGTAAATGTGCAGTCATATTCGTTGTGTTCCCACTAGTGCTTTCAGGTTAATCTCGTTGAAATGACCTTAACGCCACAACGCGGCAAATCTCCGTTAACGAGCTACCGCCGATTGCCCGTGCATGGGGCTAGACGGCCAACACGTTAACAAGCTAACTGCGCTAACACACTAGTTCCCACCCATGTAATTGAGCATTGCGTGGCACATCCAACATACTGTTTTACTTTAGTCCATGACTCGCTTACCTTCAGGGTCATACGTCACATGAAAACCAAAATAATTCCAAACGCCAGATCTGAATGAGGGTGGGGGAGGTCCATGTTGCAAGGAGAGCTTAACTTCTCTCTCGCTAGCTTGCCCTGCGCTCTTCCTTCTGATGATGCTGTCTGTGTTGAGCGCTCAGTGAATCTGCGCACGACAGTGCAGCCTAGGCGGAGTAGTCGAATGCAGATTCACTGAGCGCTCAACACAGACAGCATCGTCAGAAGGAAAGTTGATAAAATAAATTACAAATGTTGTATTGTTCGATACATATGTGTACCGAACCGAAAGCACTGTATCGAACGGTTCAATATCGATACGAATATCGTTGCACCCCTAGTATATATATGTTTTCCTGTGTAACTGTATTTAAATATCGCTAAATTGTGGACCAAAATGCAGACGAACCTCGACCTTTGGGGATCCCAAGCTGTACTCCATGATGTTCCATAATCTTCAATTTTATTTTGCGTGACAGGTATATTCATGGCTCTGTTCATCAGACAGAAACACAGACAGTCAGAGAGAAAAGACACATGTCTGGGCATGACTCGAAAAAAGAGAGACCCTCTCTTTGTTATGAGAGGGACAGACGGGGTAATCGGAGAGGGTGGGAGGAGAGAGAGAGCGACAGGAAAAACTGCAGATGAACTCTTCATTGTCTCTGTCTGACACGTGTGCGTGAATGAAGACGTGGATGAGAAAGAATCTCATTAAACTGTTTAATATGCCACCTTTTATTTCTGATGCACAGTCCGGCTGAATTATCGGGAACAAAAGAAGTCAGCAGTGTTGTTTCACTGACCTCGTATGGATGTGAAGAACTGACCTTGCTTTTTGTGTTTGTGTCACTGGGAGTTAAATCTGGGGGAAACACGCAGAGGAAAAGGAAATTTCTCTACTTATTTGTCTGTCAGATTGAAGGAAGGAAGGGGTTCGTCACGATAGATATTACAGGTCAAAGGTCATGGTCAGGGTTTATATTTGGATATGAGGAAACCTTCACAGGGATGCCAGAGTCGGGGATTCCCCTTTTGCTGATCTAAAAGATTTAGATCAGATTATACTTTTTTTCTGACTCACTTCTAAATTATCGAAGTGGAGAAGTCACTTGTGAAGACACGGTGTCAGACTGTGGAATCTTTGGTCGTGTCAAAAATAAAAACAGGATATTCTAAATTTCTGACTGCACGTGTACTACCACTGCTCTTCTGTGTCCCCAGGGTCGCTGCCAGCAGACAAGTCCCAGGGGCATCGCTGTGTGTCGCTATGTTCACGACTGTGTCTACACTTTGAACTCGCAAGGAGTTTGTTAAATAAAAATCTACATCATGCAACGCCCGCTTCAGCTGCCGAAAACCAGTCCGACCTTATCGAGATGAACGTAGCACTTGAAAACTTATTAACAATGTATCTTTTCTCCTAGTCTACCAACAGCAAATGTAATGAAGGCAAAGTTTCCAGTCAGTCACTGTAAGTCGGTTAAAACTGTAAACTGCCAAATTGTTTCAACACATTGGAAGATATTGTAACACTCATAAGGAGGCCCAATAACCTCAAACGTTACAACACGCAGCCCACAAGTGTTACTTGTGCACACTGCTTGCAGGTCTCTGGGTTACTGGGTAAATGGTGCAGTTGAAACGCTAAAACCAGTTTGCTGTAGCTTTGTTGTTTGTGTGTTGCTGCAAAAGTCAGAGGAGATTCTGAAGAAAGATAGATCAAATTTTAAGGCGTGTGTTTGATTAATATCTCTCTCTCGCCTAGTGAGAAAGAGGGAAGTTTGGGAGAAGTGGCAATTTTTTTCTCTCCACTTCTGGATAACAGAAAAAGTCCAGCTGGCAGTTCAACAGGTCATTAATTGTTATTTCCTGGAGAAGGGGGGAGCTGTTCTACATTGGTGGGAGCTGCAGCACCTTTATTAAGGTGTTTCACTGGCTTTTGTTTACAGTTTAAACTATTTTTTTTTCATATATGTCCGTCTAACCTGCACTGTAAATATGCTACACTAAGCCAGTGCTGAACAGACGCTCTGACAAAGGCTCTTTCTCCCTTCACCACTTAGCAATTCTTCATTTCAACTGTATTATTAAAGGTAAGATATGCTTGCTTTTTGGCTCATGGCAGTTCAGAGTCTGAGCAATGACTTTATGGCTTTATTTAAAGTGGATTAACCCAGAGAGCCTTTGCACACTCTGCGGGACAAATTAGCATCCCTGCTTTTCAACCTTTCCTCATCACCTGACTTACACACCTGTACTCAGTCCCTTCATCAGCTCCACCTCTAACCTGAGTGTAAACAGTCCTGCTTTTTCATCCCATGACATGGTCAAATGTCAGTAAACTTTGAGTTTATGCCTCATTTAACAGAGCTGTTACACATTTGTATCAACAGGTAAAAGCAGCAACAATTAATTAACGAGACAAACAAATGAGAAATAACGTGGTTTTTTTTAAAGTGAATTAATTTTTTTTTAAACACGCTTAATTCAAGAGAATCTAAACTAATGCCAGTCTTCATCAGAATCCTGTTTATTTAATTGTTCATTTGTTTTCCAACACATCTGATCAGGTTAATAAAACTGTAGTTACATTTTTTTAAAGGCTTTCATCTTCAGCCAAGCAAAGACAACACAATTTTGTTACTTTTAATGAATGGCAAACAGCCGAGCAGTGAAAACCATCTGCTAACTTCGTATTCTATGTGTCACTGATTCAAACATAATCATAGTGAAACCATGCATGTCATAGTGAAACCAGTTTCTGAATGCTGATCCCATTAACCTCACCACGGTCCTCAGTGAATCAAAGGAGAGAACCACAGAGTGCCGAAGTCACGTTACACTAACAGCTCTACGTTTATTAATCCAGAGATAAGGGAAACACTTGTCTTTTCCAGGAGGAGGGTTACATTAAACCCTGACTCTATAAATGTCTTTATTCATAAAGTTTTGCATTGATGAGGAAATTAATTTGCAGGTTTATATTTTAACAAAATCTGAAATCCCAATAGGACACTAGTTCACTTTTCAACTTAACATCAGCTCTTTTACAATCACTCGGTCATCAGTTTAAGGATGGAGACACTGATTATGTCACAAATGTATTACCAGCTCAGAATAAAGTCTAGAGTCTCCGTCTTTTAAATACTGAGACTGTGAACAGTAATGCAGCTGTCAGGCTGTCAGACAGTCAATATTTTCCGTGCCTCACTGTTCAAATCACACTTTCTGTATCTGTTTAAAGTCTTAGACACAAGACACTGATCAATGATCAGTCAATTATCGTGTCGTAAACGGTCACACTGAGGTAAAATGTCTCTCACAGCTCAGATCTGGGAGATGATGTGAGTAGTTTAACAAAGACGAAATGACTGAGACTCTGAAATTGAACTGATTGCATTTTAAATGTGTTACAGACTGAGTGTAATCTGATGATTGATATATTACTCACTGGGAAGACCAGAGCAGATCTGCCCAAAGGTAGGTAGCCTCTGTAACAAATCAGCAAACCGTGTCCAGGTCAGAGTCCACGTGCACAGCACCGTGGACCTTTAAACTGTTTAGGATCATGGATCCGGCCCAGACTACCTTACTGTCTTATTTTGTCCCAGCACGATCTGTATTCCTCATTTATAATGGCTCATTCTCCCAAAAGTACACTCAATACAAATTAAAAAGATTATAAATCTGTGAAACATTAGATCTTTCTTATATTTCTCTTTACTCGTAAAAGAGAAATATATATAAAAATGAAGTTATTACATCAGTACATTACATTACTTTAAAACCTGAAGGCAGGAGTCATTCAGTCTCTGTCAGGTTCCAGCTGGTAATCATATGTAAATTTAGGATTCCAGTTTCAATTAATGACAATTTGGGTAAATGATGATCAAACAGTACAAAAAGTGTTAATTTTTTTAATCAAACGATTGTACTGCCTGTGATGATGGTGATTGAGACGACTTATTTCTCCCATCGTGTTTTTTTCACATAAATTTCACCGTGAGCACAACGCACACTCGTATTCCTCGGTCCACTGGATGAAAACAGAGGCTCTGCTTTTTATTTACCCGTTACCGTGGTTAATCTTGGCATCTGAGCCCCTCTGATGATGGCTTTTTTCTCTACTCAGGCATGAACTTCATCATCTCTGAGTTTATTTTTAAACTCAGAGTTTGTTGAACCTGCTTCCTGGAATAGGGCCCAGCTTTCACAAGCAGCAGCATTCCAACTCCTGGACAGGTGTTGCTCAGGCACAGCTAGAAGTCAGTCATGTAAATAATCCTCTGCACGAGTTAGTCAAGAGAGGCTGTGCGTCAGGCCTCTTATCCCCACAAATAAAGACAGGTTAAATACGCTTAAATCTTTTGGCTCATTTGTTTGTGGTTGTTTATTAAAATTATAGACTTTTATAAAAGATGAGCCTCAATGTGGGAAACAGCTGAAATCAACTCCGGTTGCTAGAAGAAAATTGATAGTAAAGACATTTATGGGAAATCCACAGTGTGCTCTCTTGATCTATGGCCTCAGTAAACACTTCCTCAGTAAGTTTATGGTCTCAGCCACAAGTTTCAGGTCTTATTGAATGCGGTATTATGATTATTGTATAAATTCCAGATAAAGCACGATATGATTTATGGCAGTGCTACTGTGTAATTGAAAGGCTGCTACCATATGTGCATGCAGTATCTTTGGTTTCTCAGATCAGCTTCTTGCTTGTCACATCTACTTTTAAGTATGTGTATGTGAAGTGCGTGAGAGTGCTGCAGGACATATATGAGGACAGTGTGACAGACACCAGGGAGGGGAAAATAAGAAGACCATAGATGCGGTTTATGGATGTAGTGAGAGAAACATGGAGGCAGATGATCCTCTGTAGCGACACCTGATGGGAGTGGCTGAAAGAAAAAGAGGGTGATGGCAAAAATGCTCACTGAACAATGGGTGAAGTCATAGTGCCTACATATATCCATCTTTCGCACACAGTTTATGAATAGATCAACAGCCAAAATAATACTAACTTCTCTGTACATGCGCTTTTCTACTCTGTTTTCCAAAAAAGAAAAAAGCCTTTTTGCTAAAATCTAAACAACAGAATAAGTTTAAAAAAAAAAAAAAAAAAAGACAGACTTAAGTTCTCTTTGTTCAGATGGGGTCATTCGGATTATTACTTCCTAGTGACTGATAACCAAACATCTGTTAGTAATAACTGTGAAATCCCAGCTGTGAGCAGCTCTTCACTGAAAGACACTCCTGAGCTTTAATCTGCTGCCAAGGAAGCACAATAAAACACGGTGACTGTTAATGGCTGACAAAAAACTCTGCAATGAAAATCATTCCTAAGCTACCTACGAAATGTGTCATTCATTCACAACCGCACAGTCACACTGGGATCAACTGCCGTGGATCACAATGACACATTGCATGTTTGTAGCATGAGCGGGGACATGAGGGTATTAGAAGATTTAGGATTAAAGTTCCTAATTTCTCTAATGTATAACTCTATGAAACAGCAATGTGGTGGGCACTGCAGCTACTGCAACTATACATAAAAAGCAAAAACAAAATCCTGGCATTGACACATTGAGACTGCATCCCGTGGTGCACGACGCAGGATTTTCTCAGGTACTGAGAGTTTGATTGTTCCTGTACGTCCCAGTTTCATGGTTACCTCAACACCTTGGGATCTTCTGTTGTATTTTTCAAGCAGTCCTGGCGCAGTTTATGTAATGTTGTAGGGTCCTACCAAGAGACAACACCCCCTTTTGGGTCTTCTACAGCAGAGAGGAGTTTGATTCAGTTTGGGGGGGGGTTATATAGCATCAGTCACAGCAACAGTCGACTCAAGGTGCGTTCTGTTTTAATGTGATGACCATATAAGAGAGAAAAACCGCAGTGATCCCTATGAGTAAGCGCTTGTCAAGGAGAGCGGAAGAACATCTTTTACATCAAAACCAGGCTCAGGAAGGAGTAGCCAAGGGGTCAGTGTGAAGAGGAATGTATATTTGGAAGATGAAATTACTAAATGTAAAATGAATTGTCTCTACTATATCTGATATAGTTGGCTGATATTTTCCACAATTTAATGAAGCATGTGAAGGACAAATATGCTGCCTGACTCCCATGGGCAAAGATAACTCTGAGTCCTTTTCTGTAATTGGATATTCTTCATATTTGAACAGCTTACATAGGGCCGTGTAGCAAGGCACTGGGAATCATCAGCCTATTTCTGAGTCAGTGCTGATGTACCTAAAAAACAACCACAGAGCTACGGTTAGGGTTAAAGATTGTTTGTGCTTCTTTCCCAGAAACTTCAGTAACACATTATGCTTTTTTTTTTCATTATCTTGGGTGAAAATCCCACATAACGCATGCTTATGCTTTGCTTTTCCTGGGTTAGGGGAATCTTAAAAACTACAACAACCTGCTACTTTGCGGCAGCAATTTGTCAGCTTTTCATCACAGGGAACCAAGCAGCATCCATAAACAAATGTGTTCTGGTCTCTACAGAGTCCTGACCTCAACCCCATCCAGCAAATTTGGGATGAAACAAAATACCAGCTACAAAGTGAGGCATCATTACCCTTAATTAGTGTCTGACCTCGCTAAAGCACAATTACCACTAGACAGAGAAACCACTAACAACCACCAACCTCGTGCTTTTTGTCAGTGGACTAGGGTACAATCTGCATTCAATTCTGGGTCGATTACTCTGCTTTGGCCACATTTATTCATTGGCTCCAGCTCCTGGGCTAGTGATGGAAAGATTACGCCCCTGCAGATACCTGAATGTTTGTCTCTTTTCTGGTATGTTGCTCTTCGAGACCGCTCCTTATAGCTGCAAGTGAGAGCAAATTCATAAGTTTGAAGTCTCTGACAGAAGCACAACCTGGAGAAAAACATAGGACAAGTTATCCACTTCACAAGACTGCTCAGCAGGTAATAACTCTGACTGGCTCCTGCTTTAGCTCTGCACCAACTAACAATGACATCTTCTGCCATTAACAAATCAATCCCTTCACAAACTCTGTGCTATAGAGCCCTCTCAATATAATGTGTGACAACCAGAGAGGCGTACTCCATCTAGTGACAAAGGAGATAGATAGATAGATAGATAGATAGATAGATAGATAGATAGATAGATAGATAGATAGATAGATAGATAGATAGATAGATAGATAGATAGATAGATAGATAGATAGATAGATAGATAGATAGATAGATAGATAGATAGACAGACAGACAGACAGACAGACAGACAGACAGACAGACAGACAGACAGACAGACAGACAGACAGACAGACAGATAGACAGATAGATAGATTAGATAATATAACCACTTCAAAGACAAAGAAAGACAGAACCTCATCATTGAGGTTAACCTGGAAAGGCTGACCTGTAAACCTCTTGACACTAATAGCAGATATACAGATATTACCTGTAATCAAGGTTTTTAGGCACTGATGGTGTGTTTCAGACTCTGAGCAAACTCAGAACTGAGCAGAAACTCCACTTCTGTTTTTGGTATTCACCTGCAGTCTCAGTTTTTATGGTGTCTCACAAGGTTTGTGACACAGCTTGGTGAAGCTCACGCATAAGTTGAAACCTCAGCTCAGCTATAGTTTTAAGTCAGCATGCACCACCTAGAAGAGGAAATCAATCTGTATTCTTGTCTTTACACTGACTCTTTATGCAACTGTGGCACTTTAAAGTTTGAAGATGAAGACTGAAAAATAATCAAACACCCCAAAGAAGATTTTTCCAGTTAATGAAACTCTGTCACCGAGATCTTTCTCATATCATTCAAGACATGGAGAATGGCATCTGTTCTCCTGCTAGAGTCTAAGGAACCATAGTCCTGTGTCCTTGAGCGAGGGCCACAGTGTGATTCTAAGTGTATAAATGGAAGGAGTGGCTGACAAACAGTAGCTTGTTCACTCAAGCGCTTTGCATAAATTAAGAATAGTGAGTAGACTTCTAACAATCTCCACCACCCTAACCTCCCAGACACCTTTGGCTGACAATAGCACCAGCGTTAATGTTTTACAGCACCGTATGATAAACTTCACGGGAAAACAGTTTCAAGAAAAAGAAGCTGATAAAATCTTTCTAGATTTCTTTGAGCCACAACAGCACAATGACCCACAATCAAAAGGACTTCTGTTTAATCAGTGAGACTAACAATTCAAAGAAAAGACACACTCACAGTATTTGTTCTTATTTGCACTAAAGTGACCTTTCAGCATACCTAACATGAGCCGATGATCATACAATAAGGGGGAATTAAAGCTGTTTTTAAATCTTCAACAAATCCATGTGGCTTAAACATTTTTATCCTAAAATAAGGTGATAGCAGATGAATCTGTCCAGATGCAAATGCTGCATTTGTTAAGCATCTAGCTGACCCTAATTGTGTTACGATAGATCTAACATGAAATGCTTACAGGTCTGCTTTTTATCATCAGTATATTAGCAGAATTTCTTTGTTCAATATGAAAATGAATTGTTATTATGTAGCTGTTTTGAAAACGATGGTCAACTAAACAAAAAAAAAGACTGGGACTCCCGCATACTCTCCACTAAGCATTACTGATCACACTACGCATATTTATTGGCTTCAAAAAATCTAATAAAACTGACATCAAATAACACAACAAACACAATCTAGGCAACCTTAAAAACTTTCCAGAAGGGAGATTCCTGGTTCCTGGTTGATTAAATGGGGAAAAAATATCAGACTGGATCAGACATTATAGACAGCCTGAGGCTATGGCAGGAAACTGATTCAGGCTTAACTTAAAAACTAATCAGAAATGAAAATTTGAAGCCTAAGTATAGAGTACAGAGGGCGTCTGTCTTCTGAACCCAAACTGGGAGCTGGTTAGGCAGGCGAGAGGGGGCTCTTGTCTGGTTTTAAAGTCTCCAGAAACCAGGAGTACACGTGCAGTCTGGGAAGGAACTGCTCTACTGGGGTAATATGGTACTATGAGGCCATTAAGATGTAATGGGCCTGATCATTTATGCCTCAGGAAATGAATGAAAATTTTTCTTTAACCAGTGAAGAGAACCTAACATTGTAGAACACAAAAGCAGCACAGGCAGACAAATGTCATATAAGCAGTTAATGGCTAAATTGCATTAGGTAGGCTTTTCAGTACATTTCATTTTAAATGTGACATGTTTTATGGTTCAGCTGTGCTTAAAACTGTTTATTTAGTGCCTTATAATGTTTAAACATTCACAGCTGTACATGTCATTCTCAGATGTGTAAGTTCAAATGTTACTGATAAAACAAACTTTAATGTGCCGTACACTGAGTTATACTCCATAAAACACATATCAGTAAGTGAGTTGTGAATAGGGAGTGGTAAATGTTCTAAGGTCACTTTTATTTGTCAACTATTTGAACAGGATGTCCGATTCTTGTTTATCAAAAGATTTTTACTTTCTTTACTGCTCCACACCCTCATCCTAACAAGCAAGGAACTCCATATCCAATCTATCATTACAATGACAGCACTGTTGGTAGTGAATCATTTAACTGTTATAGTTTTCCACCTGACCAGGAGCAGGAACAGGAAGTACTAACTAGGACAATATACAGTGAAGCCCAACACCCCCACACCTGTTTAACTGTTCTAATCTCTGAAAACATTTATTGCCAGTACCACCTACAATTCAGTGTCTGTTATGCATGCTGACATACTAATGACGGCAATAATTCTCATGCTAACAAAGTGAATTAAAAGTTACTCCTTCTTCTTCTTTACTAACACTGAAAAAGTTAGTGGAGATCTTTGTTCATGTGAAAACAATATTTTCTGTATTACTTTAAAAATGCACCTAAAACAAGAAAATTAGCAGGAAATCAAGGAATCAAGGCTTTCTTACAGGATGGGTAAATGACCTGTTAAACTGTTGTTTTGGAAATATTAAAATGAGATAGATCCATATCTGAGTGACTTAATTTAAACTCGCTTTTAATACTTAAGATAACAGCTGTGTTTGTATAGACAGTTACAGGAAGTGGAAGGAGTTTTGTTTCATTAGAACAGAATTTCCCTCTAACGGTCACAACCTGGCAGGTGTGGATCAACGCACCTGTAAATCTTACTTACAGGTGAGTGTGTGTGTGTGTGTGTGTGTGTGTGTGTGTGTGTGTGTGTGTGTGTGTGTGTGTGTGTGTGTGTGTGTGTGTGTGTGTAGTCTTCATTTCCATCACAGTGTAAATAAGAGCAAAGCTTGTCCCCAACTTAAATTTGGAGTTACGATATGTATGTGGACTACAGTTAGTTTTCCAAGACTTTCAAGTCACAACACGCAAAATATTAACAAAATATTCAAATAAACAAGTTCTATTCAAATTTGCCATGTATTATTATTTTTTTGTTGTTGTTTCTTTCCAATATCTACATGAGATTGAGAATTATAAATGTAACTTTCACCTACTCTCTCGCTTGACTGTAGTGGTTTGTGAATTTTCCACAAAAAGCTACAGAAAGTTAATGGCATAGAAATGAAGCCCACTAATCACTGATGTCAACGAATGACTTGTTCACAACACAGCAAAAAGCAAACAATCCACATAAAGATTTTTTTTTAAAACATCATATATGTCTGTAGAGATTTTCTATTCTCTTTTGTCAGTGATCATTTTTAAACTGCACATAAAAGATTTTCTCTGTGATTTTTCTTGATTACAACAGCCATTGACTTTTGGATGCAGCTGCATGTGAGATTAGCTGGTGTTTACCCTGCTAGCTCCCTGCTACAAAGTCTGAGTGATGTCAGGTTGTAGTCGTGTAAGAAAAGTACAGCTGATACTGCAGTAGTGTGAATACTATTTCCTACTATAATACTGCATATCCATACCCGATTCGAGTTCATGTGTGGAATCAACTTATGTCTAAACCTTCTGCTCTGTAAGTGTGCTGATCAGATGTACAGATCAGCTGGATGATGTCTTGACCAACACCTTCAACAACTACCTGAGCCAGGCAGTTTCAAATTCACCCCCGGCAGCCTATTCTGTTTCAGGAGGCTAGGCTTGAAACCAGTCTGCACTAACCACCTCCCTGGACTCTCTCCAGTTTGGAAACCATTCATTCGCACTTGCTTCAGCCTCATCACATTTGAGGACCTCTGGAGGAGGACGCTTGTGTCAGAATACTGTTCACAGACTCTAGTTTAGCATGCAACATAATCATGCTTCAGTATGTCCCAGGAAAACTGAGCTCACTCGACATCAACACCTCTCACTGTAACTGAGTCATGTACTTTCCTGACTGGGAGGCCTCGGGCAAGTTGGATTGGCACTGACCCTCACAAAGAGCACAGGATCCCTATGAGCTGCTTACTCACTTTAGTGATTCATCATTGTATTTTCCGTCCAAACCACTTTCTCAGGTTGCAGATAACACCGTGGTGTGGGTCTCCTCAGCAACAATGAGTCATCAAACAAAAAGGTGCAACTTTTTTGGTGAACAGGCGTGGAAACAAAAAACTGTCTTTGTATGTTCACAAAACAAAAGGATTGTCATTTTGTTGAGGCTTTCCCCCACCACCTACCTCCCCAGTGTATATTTCAAGTTCCTCAGTACCATCTCACTGGATAAGAAAGAAGGGCTCCACTGCTCATTAAGGAGGGCAAACTTCGCCTTATCATCACCACCCATAGACATTAAAGACTAGATATGCACCAATCCTTTTATTTGTTTGTTAACTAAATTAATATATTTTCGTATTTACTCAGAAGAAAAAAATTGCACTTTATCTTTATATGTGAGGCAACATTAATATCAACTTAAACACAAAGTGGAAATGACGTCAGGCCCAAGATATAAAAACAGAAAACAAATACACCTGCGTTACATATATTTGCACAAGTCATCTGTCAGCTCAGTGTGAGAGTGTTTACTGGAAGACAAGGTGACTTTAATCAACTTCATGAGAATTCATTATATCTCTTTAAGTGCAATGAGAGTTTTTCAACAAGTGTCACAGATAAAAACTGGAGTGAATAAAACAGAAAGCTTTGTCTTCTCAGCTTTTCAGTCACATTAACTGACTTGACCACAGTTTATGATTACAGTTTTTCTCAAATGCTAAAACACATGTCACAAACGTTACCACCAGGTCCCCCAATGTCCAAACACAACACCCTTCTCTAAAGCTACATAAACACAACCACACCTTCCCACTGCAAAACTCAAACTCCCACACCAAGAGAGCAGCTCAAAGCTGTCAAAACTGTAAACACTATACACAGCATTACACACTACAGCAAAACAATTGAAAACACAATGCTCAATTTGTGAGAAGGTTCTTTGTTTCATAACTGCCAATGCATATTTTAGAAACTATACAGTAACGGATCGTCGTAGATCCCTGCAGAGGATTAGGCATTTAGATTTGTGAGTTTCATATGAGTAGTATAAATCTATAGAAAATCCTGCATGTACGTACACTACTGTAACACAACTCAATGCAAAAACAGAATCTATTGCACACAACAGTAATCTTGAAAACATGAACAGGGTGTGAAGTTTTTTTATTTACGTTATTCACACCACACACACACCACAATCACTGTGCGGCATCATGTCGCTGAGCTGTTGCTCGCATCTCGTCCGTAATGATGGTACGAGGTTGTCTTGCTCTCCCTCCTGGACCTTCTCCTCTCCCATGTTGGCCTTCTCCTCTTCCTCGTTGGTCGCTCCTCTTCCTCCTCTCATTTGAACTCCTCTTCCTCATTGGCCTGCTCCTCTTCTTCCAGGGCCAGCTCTTCTCCCTCCTCTGCATCAAATTCCTCTTCCCCTGACTCTGCCTTCATCCATTGTGTTTGTTTGGAACCTTCAGCATACTGTGCACTCTGAACTTGCTTTTACATGTGGGTACAGCATTAGCAACAAGTGTCTTCAATTTTGAGTCATTGTGTGTAGTGAATGACGCCAGGTGTGTTCCCTGTGTTCAAAGATTGGTGACTGTGGCAAGCATTTTGCATCACATGGGCTTTCATTTGAGGATATGAGCAGAGTTGTTTTGCAACATGTGTTTTAGCAAGGAAAAATGTGTTTAGATTTATGAGTACAGAGGGTTGTGTTTTGTGAATTGTGTCTTCATGTGACATGTGTTTATGGTACTGGAATATGGTGGCTACATTTAGTAAATGTGTTTAGACTACTGGTCATTTGGGTTACAGGATTGGCTTTTGTGTTTTAACATTTGAGAAAAACTGTAAGTAAAAGATACTGCAACCACACAAAGACAAGAGGGGAAAATACCTCCACATGACTCACCCTTTGTTGGTAGCCTCATCCATGCTAGAAACCTCTGCACTGCTGCTGTTGAAGTAAACACAAAACAACAAACCGACAAATGAACTGAACACATGGACTCACTGATCAGACCAATGTCATGTCCAAATATCTGACTGGTATATTCTTATTAAAGGCCGAGGCTACCCATAGAGAAACTATTCACTCTTGGCGCCAAACCACAACAGCAGTCACCTCAAGGTGCTTTATATTGTCAAGACCATACAATAATACAGATAAAAAACCCAACAAAGAAATAAACCCATTTCATCAAGCACTTTGGTGACAGTGGTAAGGAAAAACTCCCTTTTAATAGGAAGAAACCTCCAGCAGGGTCAATGACAGGGAGCCATGTGCCACGACTTACTGAGGGTAACATAAAAGTTTCTATAGCATATGGGCCAACACAAAAAGACAATGACTCATGCATCTTAGTTCCTTGTCACCTTCTTATTTATTAGATTAGGTTAGCTTAAGTGCCAATAACAATATATCCAATCTATCCATTTGCACAACTTGCAGTCTTTGAATATAGTGAAACCATAACTTTATCTCAGTAAGACAACAGTTACAAATTTTCATAGTTCTCTGACGTGTGATTATTATCTGCACTGTAAGACCTCATGTATTCTTACTGGTCTGTTTCTGCCACTGAGACAATGACCAGGCACATTTTACATGTCGCTTTCTGTTACTTTGTTGCATTATAAACCATCTGTGTACTGTTTCCCTGACCCCTATCTCTCACTGTTTTTGTTTTTAGTTTCTAAGTTTTCAGTTGAGTAGTACTGTTTATATTGTGCTGCTCACATGGTAGTGTACGTAATGTCCATAGTGATGTTGTTATATGAATACCCTCGTAAACAGCCAAACTGTTAAAAAATATAATCAAATGTTAAAAACTGTATGCTGGGGCCAAGCAAAAACCTATGCAGCTAGAAAAAGAAGTAGAAGAAGAAGAAGAAGAAGAAGTAGAAGAAGAACCAGAAGAAGAAGAAGAAGCCTGTGAGGAAGTGCCAAAACTGCAGTTCCTCCACTGGCTCCAAAAATGCAGGTTTTTGCAGCTTGGTACAAGGAATGGTTTTGGCCACCATGGATAAGCTTACCAAACTTGTTAGCATCAGTTGAAACATTAATATCAAAGCTATAAATGTGGAATCTGAACCAGAAAACTGAGTAAAGTATTGATAGCTTTTGTTTTCCTTCTTCTTCAGTAGTTACTAGTTGTTGCTGTTTGGAGAGAACATCTACAGCAACAGTTCTTATCTTCACATGAATGAACCCCACCAGACAAATCCCCCCTCTCAGGTGTCTAATGAGAAGATTTTGTAGCGGTTTATAATAAAGTCACACTATCAAGCTTTAGTACGGTATTAGCAAGTGCTTAATTCATCATTTATATATCAATACTCCTTCTTAGTGTGTCATTTAGGAATACATTTATACATTTATAAATCTGTTACTGTTACACCATGTACATCTATCACTGCTACTAGAGCACTGCTAGTAATAATTATAATCATAATCATAGTCATAACATTATATAGATATTTGTAAATGGTATACTAAGGAGGAGTAATGCTATATAAGCACTTGCTAATACCCTAATAATGCTTAACAATGTGACATTATTATAAGTGCTACCAAAGAATTTAATTTAAAAAATTGCCACTCAGAGAAACCATTTTTCTCGTGCAACATTAAAAAAAGGTCCTTGCAAGGTTTTGCTTTGTCATTCACTCTGGATGATTTTGGTTGCTTTCAGCCAGATACTGGACTTGCTTCTTGCACCGTGTGACAGGTCATCTCTACCTGGGAGTGGATAGTATTTCAGTGTCTCTGTTACTCTAGCTGCACCCTCGGCTTAGACGCGCTGTGCTTGTAGTGCTGTTTTTTTCAGCAGTCACTCTGTCAGCTGGTGTGTCCACATCAGCGCTCTGGAGCTGCACAAGCAACACACTGAGTTAATGTGTTACTAGGTGTGCATGTACACAGTGTACCTGGAAAATGTCATAGTGGTGACCGTGTGTGTGTTTAGATTCTATCATGTGCTAAGAAAGCGTGCAGTCAAAGAAGTTAGCATTTACATTTTTGCACTGCATGCAGCTTTGTGTTTGTGTGTGACTGAGAGCCTTTATTTATTAAAACAAAGGGTGTAAATTGAGCTTGACCCTGACCTAATTTGTCCATGTCAGCTCAGGACAGGGTCATCATGAGCTCACGGGTTTCTTGAAAGTATTTGAAGGCATCATTTTATTTTATTTAAGTTGCTTCATTAGAAAAAACAGATCCTAGAAGATGATTTCTAACAGTATTTTCTAAAGTCATGGCTCCTGCTCCTGGCAGCCATGACAGACAGTTTGATGCAGTTCTGTCCTGATGCTGCTTGACAGTGGTCTCGTGATAGCTGATAGCTCATGATAGACTATCCCAAAAGGAGCAATCTTGCTGACAAAGTTCCTCAATAAGCAGGTCTGGAAACTCAGCATCTTCATCTAGGAAGGAATCCAGGTTGTTGTTTCAAATCCTCTTATTTATATACGAAAGGGACAATTAGGGTGAAAAAAACAGATTTGAGGAATATTCGACATTGTTCCAAAAATAAAGTTTAACTTGTTAGAAAAAAATGTTTTTTATACTTCAGATATGCACACTTTCAATTGATTACGGCTTAGCTGCTCAATCATGAGCTGATGCAAACAGAGCACTCAACAAATGCCATGTTAATTCACATTACAAATAGAGTAAGCCAAGGAAAAAGGGAAAGTACACTTACCCACATGTTTACAATGATGATGAGTAGAGAGAGATGCTGGCCACCAACAGCTGAACCTCCACTGCGCAGAAAAACATGGCAGGCTAATGTTTCCTGGTTTGGGTGTTAACAGGCTCTTTCAGCCACAATTTTACAGTAAATTTACTGGAATTTACTTGAAGAGGTTTGAATGATTCCTCCATAATTTTCTGATTCTTAACCTTGGAGCAGGCAATAGGTTCATCTTCTGTCTAAAACAAGCTGCTTTAGCATACACACTATAAAAGATGATGTGGTTTGTAATGTTAAAGCTACTGTGGTGTCACCCACTGTTTAATCCATATATGAAGCCTCAAGGTGAGACTTGTCAATCACAAGTCATTAGGCGAGCACATCCTGGATAATTCTTCAGTCTGACATTCAGAATGACAGAAATTAACACGATGCCCCAATATGAGTAAAACTTATTATGCCGGAAAGTGATTACTGAGGTCCGGACAGAGGAACGTTTTCCTATAGACTTCTTTAGAACAATAAGCCTTTTTGCAATCATGGCCATCGCCCATTAATGGCCATTACTAAGAATGCAGCTCATGGGTCAGCTTCATTTTTTGAACTCAGAAGCTTTGACAATCTTTTATACTGTGTGCTTTAGCTACTCCCTGGTTAATCCCACCTTTCCTTTAAGGTGTTTTTGATTGGCTAATCCTCCACAAATAAAAATGAACAGCAGGTGGGCGGGGCTTTTGAGCTTGCAGATGGAGCCGCCTTGCCAGAGACAACCATACAGGGGGCATGTGCTCTCAATGACATCATAGAAAGCTAAAAGCAGAAAAAAAATCAACATTTAGAGTAATTTGGGGTGTTTGACACATTATGTGAAATTTTAATCAGTATATAAAGAAATGCAGAAAAAGCATGGAGGGGGACTTGAAGCTCAAACTTAAATATTCAGGATATGTTGAGTCCTAAAATCATCTGGCTCCCCTGAACACTGAAAAATGAATTTTCATGATACAACATCCTGAAATGTGTAGCTTACTTTCCAAACCTCAAGCTGTTACCTAACTTAGTAGTAGATTCACTCTTTTTTTCCAACCACAACCTGAAAGTGAGTTTTAAAACAGATGCAAAGCTGGCTGCAGAAAATGTGCAGGTTGCCCAACTGATTATGTTACCAAGTGTGAGCATTTGTTGACTGGAGCCTGTGTTGCTTCAGCGCAGATGGTTGGTTGTTGCTGAGGGAGGAGAGCCCAAATTATCTGACTCAATCAGGGGTTTGAACCCATAGCACTTCTCCCGGAAACATACCAAGGCATCCTGCCACAGAAACAGTTACAACCACAGACAGAGGTGTCATAATGCAGAAACTGTCTGTTTTTTTCCTTTCTTGCACTTAATTTAATTCTGGAGAAATTCTATATCTTTCTATTGTGTACACATTGTGCATTACTTTAACAAAACTTCAACAAAAAGCGATGCATTAATTTAGTTATTTACCCCTTAAAGAAAGTAACTTTTTAAACCACGTCTACAACATTGCCATAGATGTAATGTAACTACGAGTACAAATATGTCTGTATGAATATGACAATAAACCTTACATATCACCAAAGTTTTAAACATGGAGGCAAACTGTGGCCTCACAATGTGGTGCCTTGCTTTCAATATTTTAACAGTTTTTATGGGTTTCCAAGGAAGTCCATGTGTTTTTTTAGAATCAGCATTAAAAAAAAAAGCAAAAATATTAAAAAATAAAACATGAAAACTAGAGGAACGAAACTTAAATTTAAGATTCAGACTAAACGGCTTGATAACAGCATCATCAGGGCGAGAAATGGGTTCTAGAAATCACTCCACCTCCCTGAAATGCATAAATTCCATTTGAATGAGCCAAATGGAGGAAACACGCCTGAAAAGATGCACCTGGTGACAAGAAGTTATAGATTGTAGGTTTGTAATGAAAGCTCTCAACTCTGTGACCAACAGTTGCTCGTCATTTTGCTTACTTTCCAAACGGTGACAGAGACGCTGATCGATAACGCGGGCTAATGTCGCTGCTTGCACATCATCCCACCATTCTACATAATGATATTGTACGTAATCACAAACTGAGACCAATATTTTCTTATGGCCATCTCTCATAGTGTGACATATAGAGCAGAAAGTTATTACAGTGCTTGCTGGAAAAATATAATTAGTGCTGCAATAATTAAATATTAATTAAATGTCATTTCACTTAATTTGCTGCCCTGAAATGTTAACAGCTATATTTGTCTTTGATGGGCCAAACCTGAACTGTCCGTGTGTGTGTGTGTGTGTGTGTGTGTGTGTGTGTGTGTGTGTGTGTGTGTGTGTGTGTGTGTGTGTGTGTGTGTGTGTGTGTGTATAATATGCAAATATTTAATATATGAGCATGTGCGTGTGCATCTTTCTAATTCTGTATACACAAACTTGGCACATGTGTGCAGTGTATTGCCCTGATGACAAATTCAGCTGGGTGTGTTGTGTGTGTGTATGTTTACATTTCCTTCAATGATTTAGATGGCAAACACTGTAGTACCGACCTTCCTGCACAGCTTGTTCTCATCCCCAGGATGTCAGTTAGTGCCAGTTTGTAAATTATGGACACGGTGTCCTTTAGTCTGTGCTGTGACGCATGTTGCTTTACAGGATCAACGAAGATCCACTCTTAATTTACCACTTACCATCTGTCAACAAAACAAGTTATTGTTGTGAAGGGCTGTCTTTTAACCCAGTCCCTTAATCTAACCAGTGAGTGAATACAATGAACCAACAAGTGGGGAAAAAGTGGGTCTCTGAAATGGGATGGTTAACTCTTAGTTGTTGGATTAAAAGGCTGGAAAATGTATTATGTCAATGATTGTGCTCACAAAGAGAGGTTCTACATATATATGTATGGATCCAGGGACAGATATTCTGGGTTGTGTTCTCACCGGAGTTAGTATTGTCAGTGCTTCACAGTGATATAGCATGTTTTCACCGTGGGATGGGAGAAGACATAAATTCCACTGCAGTCTACGGTTTTGGTGTGAACAGTAAGAATGTTTTCCAGTGGGGTCGGGAATATTGAGAAATCCTGTACAAGCAGGATCAAGAAAACTGCCATGTTCCAAAAAACACAACTTCAGTGAATAGTCTTTCAGCTGAAGTGTCAGTACAAGATCTTGTTTCAGCATCAGCACGCATGATTGCCATTGCACTTTAAAGTGAACTTAACCGGTCAAAGCCCATCACGAGCTAAAAAGAAGTGAAAAATTCTGAATTCAGAAGTGTAGAAATAAAATGTCTGTACCACTTGGTAAAAATAAAACATAGATATAGAGACCAGTTAGGAAACTGGCAAGAGATGGACATGTGAAAGCTTCAAAGTCTCAACCGTCGCGGCACAGAAGAGTGTGTAACTCCTCAGTAGTTAACCATTATTTAAACTTTTAAAGTCGGCTCTGTGTTTGTGAGGTCTGTGGAGGGTCAGGCTCCTCCGTTCAGCTGACCTGGACTTCACACGTTACATCGAGTTTTCCTAGAAAATTCTGGTGAATGAAACCTTTGAACATTTCTCCACCAGCTGCTCAAACGATGACAGACTGAGTGAGACAATGATGTCAACCAGGTTCAGCAAGCAAGGTACAAAAATGTGAAGCAACATGATGCAACATAAATGCATTTCAAATCAGTGGAAGAGGGAAAAATTAAAGGATATGTCTTTCTGTCAGCGTCTTTACTTTGAAGTGTGCGTGTGTGTGTGTAGGTGTGTGTGTGTGAGAGTGAAAGTGACTGAGGTGAAAGTATGTGAACATGAACATGTGAGCCACATGTGAGCCACATGTGCCCACGTGCTGCTAAGAACACACCAGAGATTCAGCATGTGATACAGTGTTGCAAGGACACACAAACACAGCTGTGCTGGTTCTTGCTTCTGTGCCACAAAAGTTATTCAGTTAGCTTTAAGTCTTATTGAGGATTATTTAACAATACACTTACATTTTTGTTGTGTCTTTGTATCAGGGCCCAAGTGCATAAGTACAGTAACACCGGACTGAAGGCAGCAGATGTTTCAGATATTGTAAGACATTAGAAACAGTAGTTTACACAGCAGAAACTTGCTTGTGTCCAGGTGGCTCATGCTGCATGGTGTCTGCTTCTCTTTTTGTCATGTCTAAAATCAATTTTAAATCATTGAAAAATCATAAAATGTTTTGATTTTTTAATGAACTATTGTATCTATAACTTGTATCTGCAGTTCTTTTAGTGACCACTTGAGGGTGGGAGTCCAGCAGGGAGTCAGTCCTCACATGACCTGACAGCTTGAGGAAGAGAGTTCAGGATGTGTCAAAGAATAAAGGTGACCATACCAAATACTGATTTTCAAAAACTCTGTTTTTGCCTTATTTACTGCATTTCACCTATTTTCAATTTCCCTAGCAACGCATAACAAAATGAGTGGTGGTTCGGGACCTTTGCACAGTAATCTATGTAATATATGTTCTGAAACTCCATTAACAGTTTCTGAAGTCACATACACTGTCTTAAATCAGCTCTGGATGTGGCACACTGGCACGAGATGTTACATGACTCTTGCACTCAAATTCAGTGACAGCACATCTCTGCAGTGGTTATGGTGTTATCACTAATAAAGTGTTATCTGGACATATATGTGAGTTATTCCTGCCAGCTTTTAACAACACTTCTTTATGTTCTTTATATCCTTTATATGCAGCCCTATTCAGTAATGAGGTTGGGTGACTTCAGTGTGTCAGCTGATTTGTCCTTTTAAACATTATCCTGCATGTGTGTGTGTGTGTGTATTTCTGATAAAACTCTGCTGCTGCTGTCACACCTTCACTTCCTGACTATCACGTTCACATCACATGAACGCCGCATGCACACATGCCTTTCTATAGCTGTGAGGACACTGAGTCACATAATGGATCCCCTATTCTAACACAACTGAATGCCTCAACCGAAACCTTACCCTCACATACGCCTAACCTGACCCCAGCGCTCTGTTAGAAAATTAGCTCCGCTTTCCTCATTCCTGAGGTCTAAAAGTGAACCGAGTTCTCACAAAGGTAGACGTACAGCTGCACACACATCACACACGTAAAGCATGTTCCTCCCCTGCAGCTTTACTTTCAGGCGAAACTCGACCAGCATTTTTTTCTTAAGGGCAAAACGAACACACACAGAGAAACGGCTCCTGTTCATCCCACGAACATGTTCACATTTGTGAATGAAAGACACACACCCTCTCCCTCCCTCTCGCTCTCTCCCTCGGAGGAATGCGTTCTTCAAAGGGCTCCAGAAGCTTCTCAGTGGCGGGAAAATGCAAAATGAAAATCTACACTGTAAAAAGCGACGAGCATGCTGAACAAATATTAACAAAGACCTCATTGGCACCTCATTTAAAAAGGAAGATTATGAAAAGCATGAATTTTCTAATAAGATGCTTTTAAAATTATGTCAAACATTGCATCAGTTTGGATGCTTCTTAAATGTTTTCGTCCCGTCACTGCGAGGATTTGCACCACAGGATGCTGCTAGCTTTGCTCCGTCAACAAATTTAAATAACATGCAGCTGCATCCTCATTTTAAAGCTTTAAAACTTTCCAGACTGTTTTTATCTAAGTGAATCTAACAGTTTCAATCTGTAAGCGCTTGCAAATAGATAACTTGTGCTGTGCGATGAAGGTGATGCTGAACTGGAGAACAGTGTTGGGGAGTAACGGAATACATGTACCGCCGTTACGTATTTAAAATACAAAATATGAGAAACTGTATTCCGTTACAGTTACCGTTTAAAAAGGTGGTATTCAGAATACAGTTACTTTGTTGAAATAAATGGATTACACTGCGGTACTTTCCTGTTTCATATTGTCGCGGGTCAGGACTGTTTGGGTTTTGTTTGACAGCTACGTTCTGTTGTTCCAGGCAGCGTTACGGTTGCCATGGTTACAGGGCGACGCTCTCTCTCTCTCTGCGACTGTGTGTTTCCTGGGTGAGAGAGCGCCTTTTCGTTGTTGTTGTTGTTGTTGTGCTAAGCTAACAGGCAGAATGCTACAAGCATAGCTCTAAAGAATGTAGCATCATGGGCAATGTAGTCCGTGTTGCAGCGAGAATGGACTGCCATACACGTTATGTGTCTGTGAGCGCGAGGAGGGAGAAAAAAGGGAGTGGAAAGGTTGGAGTTGTCATCGAGGAAAAACGGGAGCTGGAAGCATGTAAATATAATAATAACCACTTCAGCCAAGAAGAGTGCCTGACGAGCCCAGTTGTAAGTAAGCTATTAAGACTCGACTGTACGCTGTGTTCGTGTTTTCCTCCGAAAACAATAAGTTCCGTTGGAGCAGCCTTTCAACGCCTCTCTCTGTCTCTCGCAAGAAAAGTTGACCCACACAACAAAGTAAAGCTATTTTTCGGCTGCGAGCCGACAGGGACCCCGCCGTATTAGTCAGAGGTCCCTTTACTACAGTTCGGAGTCGCGGACCTTCAGTAATAGTAATAAATCACACAGCAATAGTACATTCACGTTGTTGTAAAAAGCATGATAATATATTAAGTAATCCAAAGTATTCAGAATACGTTACTGTCATTGAGTAACGTAACGGAATACGTTACAGAATACATTGCATGTATTACATGCATGTATACATTGCATGTATTCTGTATTGTGTAATGAAATACATTTTAAAAGTAACCTTCCCAACACTGCTGGAGAATGAGGCTTATTTTTGCTTTCTTTTTACACTGAAGAGAATATTTTATGAATATCTCAAAAGGACAACTAACAGCTTTCATTTTACCTCACTGCTCAGACTGATTAATATAAAAGTGGGTAATAATTTGAAAAAGATGCATTAACTTTGTTGTGGTTTATTTCCATTGTAAACTTGGTCGCAAATTGTATTTCAGGTGGTAGGCACAGCTAGTTTAGTAAACAACTAGCTGTATACTAATTGGTAGGTCAGTGTTTTGATTCCCAACTCCTCCAGTCCATATGTAAGGTCCTCGAGGCAAGTTACTGAACCCCAGATTGCTTCCCAAGTATTCATCAGTCCACTTAAGGCACAGAATAAAGAAATATGTGAATGTGACTGGGGTGGGGGAATCCCTTTTTAAAAAACAAATAAAGCACTTTAAGTGCTCAGTTAGAGTAGAGAACCACTATTTAAGTACTAGTCTAGTGTATTACTATTTAAGTATTTAGCATTTAAGTAGGGACAACATGAATAGGGCCAGCTTCTTTGACCCTCGGTTGGATATAAGTGGTAATAACTTTCATTCATGCATACACAGTTTATATGATCATGTAATAATCCGAGTCATCCGTCATTTGTGATTGCTGTTCATCATGTGTGTAAAAATGTCCCCACACAGCGCGTCAGCACTGTAACTCAACTTTTTGCAGCGTGACCACCCACACACACTCTCACTTTCTCTCCCAGCTGCTTCTGTTTCCCTTCGGCTAGCTCAGCCCCTCCTCCCTCTCTTTCCAATTGGCTGCTGACTTTTTCGCGGGCTTTTCTCTCCACATGACTACTACTGCTGCCGCCGCCACAGTCAGCGGACACGGGAACAAAAGTTCAGCAGGGTGGTTTCCCCGGCGACGCATCTCTGAACACAACCTGCTCTGTAAACAGGCCACAGGCTGGAGGCCAGCAGGCTGAAACCAGCAGCACCAGGAGCAGCAGTTTAACAGATGGACGAGTCCACACAAGAAGTCTGAGTGGGAGATTAAAACTCAATGCTCCTTCTTAAAACAGCAGTTGGCAGAGTTCATGTGCATCTGCCTATGTATCTGAGTTAAGTTCAATACACTTTTTGCTGCATATTTTAGTTAGTTGAAAATAAAAAGTGGAAATCGACAATTTATTCACTGAGACTGGATGGAGTGAACTGCCGTCCTAAAACCTGCTGAACTTCTTAAATCTGCCCCTCAAAAGCACCCTGCATATTATAATAATTCAAGTAAAACTAAACAGTTTTAATCAGCCCACTCTAGAAACTATCTGAAACTAAAGAGAATAAATGTAAAAGCTAATTAGAAAATACAAAAAATATAACTCCAGTTCTAGTGCGCGCTAGCCGATGGTGGATATGGTTTGCAAATTTGTAGTATAGGGTGAAGAAAGACTGTATACAAAGGATGGATGTAGTGAAGCCATTAAATCTGCATTCTTTCTCATGCCTATCAGAGAGTGGTTTTAAGACGTCTGACTATATAGAAATCTGTGGGAAAACGGCTGTCAGATCATTGAATCTACGACCTCATCAAACACTCTCCCGATGACTTTATGCTCTCAGTTGCTCGTTTTATTTGATGAAACATGTTATTCACTTGGTGAATTATGGTCCCCATTAGAGTCAAAAAGGAAGATAAAGTAGATCATACTTCAGTCCCTACTATATGAGTGTGTATTGTCCTCTGCTTCAAAGTCAGGTCCACACCTCATAGTGAAAACCCTCAACTTAACGTGCAACTTATGTATGCAGTCTGATTCACTTATGGCTCCTCTGTGTGTTTGTGTGTGTGTGGTGTTGCTCCTATAACTCCAGGACTCCAGGACCATCATTGCATAGCTTTGTAGTAGCAGCATTTTTTTAGATTTAGTGGATTTATTTTTGATCACAGGCTCTTTAGGTTTATAAGAAGTTCACAGCCTCTCTTATAGCAGTAACCATCAAAGAAAAGCCATCCTGGTTTTGCTTTCTGGAAGCAAACCTTTTCTTTTGCCATGTGGAGCCTTTTTTAAAACTACACCATCACAAACTAGTGATGGTTCAGACGGATTATGATGCTTTAGGAGCAACACCAGCAGTAACATCAGATTGTGCCTGTGGCTGTGCTGTGCTAGAATTCAGCCTCACCCCATAATTACAAAAGTGATTTTGGCAAGTGCTGATTATCCACCTGCTGGGATCCAGCTGGGTGCACAGACACAGTGGACTCCAACTACAGAGGACAATTTCACTGGGTCAAAAACAGTCTTGGACCAAATGTATTATTTTATTTCTTTTTATAGACAAGATATGAGCCAAACCCAAGTGAAATTTGCCCTGATGCTGGTACATAAAGACAGATATGACAACAAAGGTTTAGTTTCAGATAATAAGTAATAATCTCTCAATTATTTGAATTTGGCTGCATTCAAACTCTGGGTGGCAGTTGTGACATCAACCACTGATGTGTGATCTATTTTTAAAGATGGGTTTGTGACGGCTCTTCAGGCTGCAGGTGGTTTATTGTAGAATTAGGTCAGTTAAGTTGCCTTCTATGTTACCGTTACTTGTTAATATAGATGTTTCTATTTATAAATATCCTGAAGTTGTAAAACCACATATCAAATATCGCCCTCCTAATCATCACCATCATCATCGGCGTAACTGTTTTTGGGTTAAGAGGTTGCCCAATGACTGTTTGCTACCCATGTCACATTGTGTGAGCCGTGTGTAGGCTTTTACCAGGTCGATATAGATTGTTTGCTCAAGGATGAAGTCTCTTTAATTAAAAAATTAACAGCATCCATTCATCTATCTCCTGCAGCTTGTCTCGGTTGGGGTCATGCAGGTGGCAGAGATGCCCAGAATTCCCTGTCAGAGACATAACCTTTCCGGCAGGTCTCCTTCTAATCGGACATACATGGAACACCTCACCTAAGAGGTCCCCACGATGAAGCTTTTTCAGACACTCAAACCACCCCAGCTGGCTCTTTTCAGTATGGTGGAGTAATAGTTCTACTCCAAGCCCCCTACCAAACGACAATGTTCAAGGATCCAATTTCATCAGCTGGGTCCACATTGTACCAGTTCTGTATGGCACCTAATGCAGATGGTGCGTCCACATAAGACCATGTACCAAGATCTGGCCAAGAGATACTTGCAGGTGAGATGACTAGACAGGACTTATTTTTATATAGCACTTTTCTTGTCTACCTGAGACTTCAAAGCACGTTATACAACATGCCTCATTCACACAGACACTTTTTCTACGCTTAAGTGCTTTCTGTCTAACATTCACACACATTCACACTACAATGGATGAATCTGAGAGCAACTTAGTACCTTGCTCAAGAATGTTTGGCATGCAGACTGGAGCAGACAGGGATCGAACCAACAACTTTTCGATTAGTAGATGACCCGCTCTGATCTCTTTGGCTTGAGAGACCCTACCAGGGGCCAACTGCCCTAGACAGCAGAGCTCCTGGGATCACAAAAGTACACAAACCCCCGAGGCGTCATCAGGAACATCCAGCCATTAAAGCTAATCAACAAAGATAGTTTCATGTTTTGGTGGATTTAGAGCTTTTTCAAGCAGCTGGATAAATTGTTTGGAAATTCTCTTAAATAACTGATATTTGTTTCTCATAAGAAAAGTAAATTATTTATTAGATTTTCTTTCCCCTTCCTTTTCCTCCATCCCATCAGAGAGTTGGCTCTGTGAGACAGAGCCCTCATTATTCTGAATTAGTGTAGGTGTAGTGGCTCTCTCTTTTCTTGCCCGTTGGTTTTATCTAACTAAATTTAATAAGGAAAAGCAGGTGGTCATGAAGTTTGTTCTGGTTTCAAATCCAGTCAGCAGCTGTAAGGGAGCAGTGTACATGCATTCAGCCTGAGGTCCTGGAAGGAAAGGGGGAAAAAAAGGAATACCAGCGTCAGATCAATGAAAGCAAACAGAGGGAGGTGAAACTTGGCAGGCCGTTAGGAACACGATGACGTGTGTTTACTGGACAGATCAGGGGTTTTGTCTTTAGTCAACGGATCAGAGTGGAAGGGATTGCAAGAATAAATGAAAGAGCAGCATAAGAGTTCGTTATGAAGTCAGCCCAAACTGACCCACTGAGGACCTCTAGTGGTAAAAGGTGATTTTATATAATTTTAAAAAACTAAAAAGCATTTTAAAAGTTTATTTCAACACCAAAAACAACATTTATGTGAACCTCAAGCTCTTCTTTGCTGTTAAATATTCTCCCAGGTCCGTTGTTTTACTGCTTTCTACGCACTCATTTATTAACAGTATACCAGCATTTAGTGAGATGATGATGTAGTCACTATAAAGTCATTAATAATTAATAATCAACAATTTTTCACATTGATTGAACTTCTCTTATGAAGCCATATTTTATATGATTGCTACACAAATAAATACTTAAATACTTAACTCTGCTCGTAACTACATTAACAAACGACTGTTTGTAAAGGATCACGGTCAGCAGTGTGTGCCGGTCTGTTTAATGTCTGCACGCGGTCATTTGTCACATGGTGTGGCGGCAACATGACACAAATAGTTTCCATGGTGAGGGCACCCTGAAAGGGCCAGTATGCTGTCCCCTGGCCAAGCTGACCCAAGTTTGGCAGGAAAACTGTGTTTGAGTGTGTCTGTGTGTGTGGTCAAGACTGGTGTAGCAGGTCATCTTTCAGCACCGCAATGACCTGATCCAAACAGTCAGGAAAAGGGTGGATTCAGGACAGCTCAGCTGGTTTAGAGCCCAAAATGAATGAGTTTCACAGTAAAGGCTATACTTTCACACTGTCGTGTAAGAAAAGAAGCAAGAGGAACTCAGAGTTCCTTTACACAGTGTTTATAGATAGAAAGCAAACACACTCAGGTTTGGCTTAGGGACTGATTTGAAGCTGGGATCAGTTGTTTGGTCACAGTAAAGGTTAGAGTAAGAGAAATCGGGAGTCATGTAGGACAGTGTGCGTCCTCACAAGTATACAAAAACACAGTGTGCGAGTGTGTAGTTGTGTCTTCATAGTGATGGAAATGGTTTTAATCAATGTAAACACAGGCTGATCCAGAGTCAATCACCTGGTCACATTTTATCACCATTATACAGCCCTTCTGTGTCCCATCTGTTATCAGTAAGGAACGCTGAATGTCCTTACCACAAACACTAAACCATAAACAGTTAGGCAAACAGGTAACTCTCCACCACCTGTGTACAAACAGAGGCTCAAAAATCTGGTGTATTCATCTGACATCTATCGTTTTGTAATGCTTATCCGGGGGAAGGTCAGAGCAGAAGCAGTCTATGTCTGCGTCTACAGTGGCCACTTTTCATGTAATGGAGATATAAACTGAATTCTTAAGAATCTGTTTTGATCATTTCCAACTCTATATTTTTTTTCTCATAACCCACTAGAGAAGCTTTGTATGATCTTACATTCAAAATAATCCTTATTCGCCTTAAGCTGGGTCTTGGTGTAGCCCCTCAGTCCACTTACTCTCTGACATTAGCTGGTTAGTTCGCTTCTTCTTCAAGGGCGAAATCTAAACTATCTAATTTCAGAGATTTATGAGGGAAAATATGTCCATGAGGCATGTCTTTCCACAAGCTCCTGTTCTCATCCTCCGACTATTTGACACAACCGGTTCAGCCACTCAGCTGTTCCATCCACCACATCGTTACAGCTTCAGTTGTAGGAAAAAGTTTGGTCCCTCTGGAAAATCAAGTCACCTCTGGAAGAATGTACCTGCCTACCTGCTCTCCACCTCTGCCCCCTGGTGTGAGTCCCTTTGGCATCCAGTCTAACTCCAGTCATTGTAATAAATACCTGGAAACTTGCTTGGTGTCTCTGCGTCTGCGTTTGGATCCACTTGTTCTGGCTAAAATCACGACACAGTGAACCTCAATGTTTCATCGTGGGCCATGTTTAAGATGAACATCCTTTCTAACAGCATACACATGTAAATAAGCATGCCAAAGTCTAGGAGGTTCGCTTTTAAAATGATTTTTTTTCAAGTAATAATGTCAAAAATAAATTATATTAGTGTTGGCTCAAAGGTTTCACATCTGCTTTTGAGACTCAGAGTTCAGTTCGCTGGTTCCTATAGCAACACTGAATTACTTTTATTGTAGTTTTTTATCACTCTTGAAAAATGAAAAGTAATTCATTTACAAAAAGTTAGATCTACAAATATTCAAAACCTGAGGCAGAGCTTGGGTTGCTCTGGGCCGTGTTTCTCAAATACATACATTTGGCAAACTGAGGGAAAGTCTGGAAATCATTTCTCTTTAAAAGGCTTTAAAGTTCTCTCTTCTTCCTTTTTCCTCATCATCCCTGCGTTATCTGTGGGATTTTAAAGGCCAAGTTTTTCCTTTGTCTTGCCGCTGTTTAGTTTCAGATAACTGGCAGGTTGAGCACACAGTGTTTGATTTTCATGTTATCAGTAAGCCTTTAATGTGACTCATCCTGACTTTGCTGCCACCGCTGATGATAAAGAATCATGATAGCTTTTTCTAGTGAAGCAGCGGTTGAGTTAGACACTGTAGGGACAGTTTTGTATAAATAGTGTTAAATTTTAACGTTACACTCCCAAACTGCGCTGAACTTAAAAGCAATTGTCGCGCTCATGGAGATACTGACATCAGCCGTCTTACATCCGCTGAACACCTGCCGAGCAACATCACAAAACCTGACTCTAACAGGTACATCAAACAAAAGCAAACAACCCGTGGGCGTCTGAAAAGTACAACAGAGTACAAAAGTATGCTGTGTGTCACAGTGTATGTGTGACTAAGCTCCAGCAGTCTGCACTGTTCAGAATAAACATAAACATAATCTAGGCAAAGCACTTAAACCTTTTCAGAAACATAAACAATATGAAACTTTGCAAGCTGATGTCTAAAGCGCCGAGTGACCTGCCATAAATGGACTAGTTATTATATAGCGTTTTTCTACACTTACCTCGCTCACCCAAAGCACTTTTTTTAGGCTTAAGTGGTTTCTATCAAATATTTACACATCAGAGAGAAACTTGGAGTTAGTATCTTGCTCAAGGATATTTGGCACACAGGCTGGAGCAGCCAGGGATCAAACCACCAACCTTCCAATCAGTAGGTGACCTGCACTACCACCATCCCAGCCTTAATAGTATGTTTCCATACACAGTTTACATTAATCTGCACAGCCACCTTTATTACAGATTAAGACAGTGGATATCAAACTTTTTCTGTCAGCTGACAGCCCATTCACCGCGATGATTTTGGTTTTTTAATCATTAATAGTAACAATAATGATGATAATGATAAAAAAGAATCCATATTAAACTTTGGGTACTTTTTGTAATACATTTCTCACATGGTGGTTTCACCCAAAACCTCTGCTGAAAATGACCCACACCTTTTTTAACACCTTGACTCATGTGATGAGGCACATGATTAATGGTGAGTCACAACTTCCACAGGGGGCATTGGATTTTTTCTACGCTCAGGGAACCCAGTGTGCCAAAATAACCCCCCGAATGCACTGCACTAGTCGTTACCAAAGCAAGCCTGAAGTCTTTGAACTTTCCTGTCCAGTCACAATGCTTTCCACAGTGGACTCACCCTGCATCCTCACAAACTGCTTCTAGCGCCCATCTCTGATAGGGACGAGTCTATGCGATCACACACGAACAATAGGACTCACTCTGTCCATGACAGCGCATTATCATCATTCTGAGGTAAGCAGCTAAAAATAGCACAGTGTTACTTCCTATCCATGCACCACCAATCTGGTCATCATTTCCCTCAGTGATATCACAATGACGCAGAACTGGGGACAAACAATAAATCAAGCAGATGAGAGATTTTAATTTCAAGGATCAGAACTGAAGCAAATCCTGGTCAGTCACATAAAGTCATCTCAGGAAAAGGACCTGAAAGGATCAAAATGAAAAATCGATATATTAATGAAAACATTAATGTATATTAATCACATTTTAATGTTAATAAACACCATTAGTAACATTCAGTGACAAAAAGTGTTAATGAAAACACCAGGAACAAGAAATGTTTTTAAACACTGAAACAAATAATGAGCTCGGCTGTGACATCTGGTTTGTTCCATTCAAATGAATTCATTGAAAATGTCATTAGTAATCCTCTTTAAATAGCGTGGGTAATCAGACAATTGTAAATTAATTTTTAACGATCCTCCAGAATGATGATTACCTTCAGACATCATGCTGGAAGTCAGAGGACTGAATATCTCAAACTGCTTTCAACTTTATTCTGACAGACAGAGCAAACGTTTTTGTATCTGTAATATTTTTGATAACAGCTCCATCAACCATTTTTGTCTTTGGTATATGTTTTATTTCCTTAATTTCTGTTTTTTCCTCGGTGGACTTTAAACTCAGAGGTTCAGCTTCAGCATCATTTTTTTTGTAAGCATCACAAAGCCCAACTATTTGTTTCTTTATTAAAGTATTTCAAGGACCTTGTTGATCCTTGTCTCTGTGAGACACATGAATTTATCGAACCAGAAAAGTAATAAACACTGATTTTTAGTATGCTTTATAAAATTGTTTTTCCCTATTATCATAATCTCAGTTAAGCCAAACATTAACAGGAAAACAGACTAAATATTCAGAATTCAGATTTTAAATTCAGATCCAGCTATATTTTTATTGCATTTATTGTTTTTCCCCCCCGATGTGCTTGTCCACATCGTGTGAAATTTGATCATGCTGTCAAAATCAAATGATGAAGAAAGGTCTTCCTGCAGTAGAGGCAAAACTTGAGGTAATAAACCATGAAGCTGTCTGGACCCACAAAATGCTGAAAAGAAAAGAAAAGAAAAGAAAAGAAAAGAAAAGAAAAGAAAAGAAAAGAAAAGAAAAGAAAAGGGCGGCTCCCAAAGTAAGTCAGTCCCTAAGAACTCAACTTAAAACCGAAACGTTCACTTTCTACTCCTTGCAGCTATGTTTCCATTATTATCAGCTGTATGTGCGGGGATTGTTTTCAATGACTCATCTTTTTTTGGTTTTTATTAAGGCTTAAGGACATGTGCTTGCTTTGATGGACAGGTGTGCAATTGTGTGCAGCTATACCATATACCTGTCTACTAAGGTTTACTTGTGTCAATTCATCTCACCTCCCCATTTGTCTTGGTGTTGTTGAAGCCTTTCTTAAGGTAGCCGATCTGTGTATGCGTTGTACTGATACAGTTTACAAATGCTGGTTGCTAATTGAGCTTGTTAGCATTAGCTTTTAATGTTTTTCTCACTGTGGTTTTATGTCTATCTTTTATATACAGTCTATGATCTTCAGGTTTGTGTCCACTGCACTCTCGTATTTATGTTCCGTTCGAGTCCGTCATATCAAGGTTATACATTTTGTGAGTAAAGAGTGGTTTCATGAGTTCTTGAAGCCATTCTGTCGGCTCCGACCTATATGAGCGGTGACTTTTGTTATCAGCAAAGTGTTTAATCTACAGAGCTGCAGATTAAACACCTTGCATGGTTTTTGTTTTGAGATCAGCTGCCTACATTTAACATCCGGAAAGTATCAGCAAGATGGGATGCACTAGAATATCATACACTGTGTTAGTGGATAATTCTGTATATGCAGGTGCACAAGTGTTTTTATTAAAGTGATTAGAAATGTTTTATTAGGTTTTTTCAAGCATCTCTTTAAGACACTTTCTAAACTATACAGTATCAGCTGGGCTTCATTCTGAAAAATCGGATGAAAAAAAAGGTGCGGAACAAGTAGCAGGAAAAAGATATGTGGAGATCTTTCAAGTTTTCTGTACATCCACAGCAGGAACCCAGCTGAGTGTTGTTGGAAGAGGATAAAAGGACTTTAGTGTCTGTGCTACAGCGCAGGGAGGGCTGTAGCTCATTTCACTCTGGATGAGTCACCGGCTCCGAGTGAATGTTCACAGAGTTGATCTCACCATCATCCATTTACCATGACTCATCAGGACATTCACATAAAATGTTATTTCAGCCTAATGAATACACTTTTTATTTCAAAACCATGAACAAGAACACACAAAGGAACAAACAACTCGGCACGATCCACGAGCCTCAATCCTCTCTCTCTCCCTCTCACAAAGAGGGGAAACCTCTTGAAGATAATGATGCTTTCAACAAGCGGGGACGATTACCATCAACTTACTGGAAAAAAAAAAAAAAAGAGCATGCTAGCAAAAGCTGAAAACCCCTAAACGCTACATGATGAGATGGGAGCATTAACAGGATAGAGATAAATCTGTTTTTAGTATGGACCATTGTATGGGCAGAAATCTGTGCCATCAGAAACTGAATTTGAATAAGTTCAATTTGAATTTGAATTGCTCCGATTGAATCTGAATTGTAACTTGAATAAATGCTTTTGAAAACTGAATTTGAATTAGTCTAATTTGAAATTGAATTTATGGTTTGAAAATGATCATCACTAAATTGAAATTGAATTTATATTTTGAAAATGAATTGATTTGCTTTGAAACTGCATTTTATCTTTTAAAAATTCAGCTCTCGAATAATTTCAGTTTCACTTCTCACCATTCAGTTTCAGTTCTACAATTCAATTTCAGTTCCAAAATTCAGTTTTTTGGAACTTACATCCGGTTCCGGTTCAAGCGCAGATTAATAGAACTACGTTTTACTAGCGGACCGAAAGTGTTACTGACGGGAATCTACAGCATGTTGAGCTGAATTAAGACTTCAGAAGTCATTCGTCATGTCGAATGACCAGCGGATAAACTCTCAGGTTGGTAATAAATGTATTACATGTATAAGAACAAGCGTCATGTTAACAAATGATAGCCGTACAGTAACTGTTATGCTTATTGTAGCTGTTAGCTAAAAACGGTAATTTAGCGTAGTTTACCCTGAATTCAGCTTTGACAAACAAATATGATCGACTGTTTCTAGTAGAATTCCAAAGTTGTTGTCTTGGACCCTCTCAGAGTACCCCCTCTGTATGCTTGCAGAGACCCCTACAGTAAGGAAACATGCAAAACGGTGCCCAAACCTTTGTGTTTTAGCTTTATTTATGCCTTACACAGCATCCCAACTCTTTAGCTAACTTAATAACTTTAGCTAAAGTGAATAGTTAGTCTAATTCATTAGTACAGCATTACTGGATCACCTCTGTTTGAAGTGATATAATGTGATATACAACTATCACTGTGTTTAACTACCATAATAATTCTTAGGGTACTGAGTGCATGCTTAATTAGATATATTTTTTAAACATACTGCTCCATTACTATGTTTGACAGGCTGAAGTTGTCGGGTCACCTCCTAAATCGACCATCTTTTACAGGTGTTTTGTGCCAGAAATGGAGTGTCCACTGAAGACTGAAGATACTGAATCTCTACGCCTTGCCATTGATCCCTATTGTGCCTTCATCTAGACAAGAGACATTAACTTAACCACTCTCATATGCTCTGTACCTACATCACCTTCCCTGACAGTCGTAGCTTGGCTCATCTGAGGGTGAAATTATAAGAATGTGTTATTTTGCAAAGTGCTCTCTAGTGTTCCTAAATAAAATATGGCATTGAGGTCATTTCTTTTGAATTAATCCCTTCTTCTGAAATATAAGAACCTCTTCTGGTTTTAATGGCACTTTGGATTTCCTGACTTTCTGTTCCACTTCCAAACCCAAATAGATGCTGACAAGCTGACACAGTAACATGGAAGAGGGAAAGACGTTGGAAAGGACTACTACAAATAAACCTAATGCCTAACAATGAAAAGTGTAAAATAAGAACAACAATAATAATAATAATAATAAAGATAAAAGATGAAGTAACAAGTTTTTAGTTTTGTTTATTCCAAATGATCATCCAGATGTCTGTGACATGTGATGACAAACACCATAATGGAAGGCCTTAGTCATCACATGCTTAAACTCATCATATATTTTTGCATATGCTGATCAGGCAGTCAGACATGCTGTAACTGTGTGGTAGAAAACAGCATGAACACCATACGGCAGGGGTCTCAAACTCCAGTCCTCGAGGGCATGGAAAAGTTGCATGACTCCAGTCCACCCTTGAGGACTGGAGTTTGAGACCCCTGTCATATGGAATATGACAGGTGTGTTGAACTGCATGAAGACTCTGAAGTTTCTCTTCTCTTCTGGCAGGACAGGAATGTGGCCTTGTCCTGTGAGCCACTGTAAGGATGTACTTAGAGTAGAACTGGACTGTCACCGGCCTCAGGCTCTTCACCCTTTTCAAAGACAAAGCAGTCATTTAGATAAAATATTAGATATTGTTTACCTGTAAATGCACAAAGAGAATTTAGAAATGTAATTATTGTCAAGAGTGAACAAGCACTGATAGTGTAATCTACAGCTGTGGCCAAACGTTTAGAGAATGAGAAGTGTTGTTTGCTTATTTACAAAGTTTGCTGTTTCAGTGATAGTTGAATATCACATTATATCACTTCAAACAGAGGTGATCCAGTAATGCTGCACTAATGAATTAGACTAACTATTCACTTTAGCTAAAGTTATTAAGTTAGCTAAAGAGTTGGGATGCTGTGTAAGACATAAATAAAGCTAAAATACAAAGGTTTGGACACCGTTTTGCATGTTTCCCTACTGTAGGGGTCTCTGCAGGCATTCTGAGAGGGTACAAGACAACAACTTTGGAATTCTACTAGAAACAGTCGATCATATTTGTTTGTCAAAGCTGAATTCAGGGCAAACTACGCTAAATTACCGTTTTTAGCTAACAGCTACAATAAGCATAACAGTTACTGTACAGCTATCATTTGTTAACATGACGCTTGTTCTTATACATGTAATACATTTATTACCAACCTGAGAGTTTATCCGCTGGTCATTCGACATGACGAATGACTTCTGAAGTCTTAATTCAGCTCAACATGCTGTAGATTCCCGTCAGTAACACTTTCGGTCCGCTAGTAAAACGTAGTTCTATTAATCTGCGCTTGAACCGGAACCGGATGTAAGTTCCAAAAAACTGAATTGTAGAACTGAAACTGAATGGTGAGAAGTGAAACTGAAATTATTCGAGAGCTGAATTTTTAAAGGATAAAATGCAGTTTCAAAGCAAATCAATTCATTTTCAAAATATAAATTCAATTTCAATTTAGTGATGATCATTTTCAAACCATAAATTCAATTTCAAATTAGACTAATTCAAATTCAGTTTTCAAAAGCATTTATTCAAGTTACAATTCAGATTCAATCGGAGCAATTCAAATTCAAATTGAACTTATTCAAATTCAGTTTCTGATGGCACAGATTTCTGCCCATACCATTGACTGTAGAAAACAGTCAATGGTATGGACTAATTGAGCTCAGAAATGTAATGGCCAGCAGGGGGCATTAACACTTTTTCTGACAGGTTCATGTTCTGAGGTGCTATTTTCAGTTTGTTTTTTAATACAATGTTTTTTTTAGTGAATTTTGATTCCACTGGGATTCATAAAAAGACTGACAGCAGCCAGTGCTACCCCTCAGCCTACTAACAGATGTACCCATGGTATCAATTTGAAATTCCTACATCGCATTCACAAGATTTTCAGAAAACTTGACCTATGACCTTGATCTTAAGACTGAGGTCACATTCAAGATTTTCAGTAGATATAGCTATGGTAACAATTTGGAATTGGTACGTCATTTCGTTCTTGAGTTATTGCATATCACAAACTTGGGCGTCCATGTCACCTCCCCGCCAGGATGACGATGACGCATAATCAGCCTTTTGCAGCTGAGGGGTGATAAAGGAATATAAAACAGTTTTGTGATCGACATATCGCTCGTGCGATATCAGCTTGCAGTGTTCCTCACATTCTCTGTCTGATCAAATCACCTTAAACACAAAATAGCGAAAAGCCTCAGCTCAAAACTTCATAATGAGAGAAGGTCTCTGTGTGTTGGCCCTGAGACAGCCTGGTGACTTGTCCAGGGTGATCCTTGCCCTTCACTCTGTGACCGATGGGATGTACTCCAGACCCACAGTAACCGGAAATCCAATAAATGGAAGAAAAGGGATGGGAGGATCATGTTATATACAGTATACTAAATACTGTGGGATATACGAGGTACCAGGGTGGCTTTAACTTTTACTTACAGGATCTAAAGTGCTGCTCACAGACTGTCTCACTATTAAAATGTAGTTTAATCATTAGGAGTATATTTTAACATATATAATACCTTAAGTTTATTTTCAGTATTGTGGTATTCAGAACAGAGTTGGACAGTGTGAAACAGGACAAACGCAAAGAATCGGAGGTGAAATTACAGGAAAAAAGAATAAGACTTAAGCATGTTTACTCTCAGAGGTGCATGTAAAGGCTTTATACTGTTTTGGTCTCTTGCATCCTCTGCTGGTACAGAGAGAAACTCCATCTGCTGCAACACTGGTGTAACACAGAGATTTGTGCACTGTCACTGTGATGTGGGCTTTGACTCACTGAGCAGAGTTTGCCTCCTTCAGTATTTGGGTCAGCGTGACTCACCGCTGTCACAGCTTCAAGGTTTTATGTAACAGTGACTAAGTTCCTTACAAGTGGACAAACTCACCTGTCTTTTTGTGTGTTTTGTATGCTTATGTGGACAAGTATCATCTTGAACCTCTTAAAGAGAAGAATGGGTCTGGACTGTGCTGACTTCAAATCTTCAAAGCGCTTTTTTGCGAGTTTGGTCTCGGTTTCAGGATTCATAATAGAGTCTGGTTTAGGCTGGGATTAGAGGGGTTAATGAATACATTATACCAACAACTGTTCTCACAAAGATTTAAAAAAAAAAAAAAATGCACGTGTCTTTAATTCAAGTCCCTCGCCTCCCACCTGCTGCCCCTGAGCATCAGATGACTCTGAGCAACACAAAGCTCAAAAGATGACTCAGTGCCTTATGAAAGGACAACATGAGCCAAGTTACTGCTTTAGCCTGCAGTCACAGCTGCTGCCATCTTTACCTCAACTTTCACCTAAATTCCAAGTTCACCTGCTTCCACTGCAACAATAACAACACATACTCTTGTGAATGTAGTAGTCATGCCTACAGGTGAAGACTTCAGGGGAGTTGCAGCCAAGTTAAGTTACCGTGTCGTGTTGTACATAGTGCTGACATGGGACAGTTTTCCAGTTTCATTATACTATTTATGACTGTGCAATGATAATAAAGAGTTACCTTATCTTATCAAAGTCACCTGTGTGGGAAAATACCTGCCAGCAAGCCCATGCTTCCTCTTCATCTTGCCTGAGGTCATGAATGTTATTAGCATTAGCTAGGATGGGTGCTAACAGCCTCCCAGTAGCCAGTGTTGTTACATTACTGTGTCAGTCCATTACATGCTCTGAAATTCAGTGTAAGATGATAACCAGTTAGGAATATAAAAGTTAAGCTGCAGCCCCACCCAAATGTCCTACTGAGCACAAACACATGATCTTCCTTCTAGTGTCCAAGTTTGAGCACAAAACCAAAAACCAGCCCGATAAGACTTCAAAGCCATCACCAACCACGTGCAGGTAGGACCTGAGGCCCCAATGCTTTTGTTACCTGCTGAAAGTGAGGTCAGGTCAGCTTACACTCAGCTTTGGCATCACACTGGACTGTTTGCTGCCTTTGTGTTAGCATGCTGTCCGTGCAGATGCTTGCAAAGAGCTAATGTTGTGTCAGGAGTATAACATAGCCATTTGCATCTTGGATGCAGTTTGGACTTTACCATGAAAATAAAAATAAGTGGTCATGTCCTCGCTCCTAAGGTGTTATAGACGACTCCACCATCCTCCTTCTCCCTTCACACAATGAAATCAGCTGATTTGACAAAAAGGCATTTTTTAATGGGTTTTTTTTTCTTTTACTGCCCATCATTCAGATTATTGAGGATCCTTTCAATAAATTCAATAAAAAAACACAACTGTAATCGCTTTTTACTCGTCCGCCACTTCACTGGTCCTACAGAAGCACAGGTACCACTGCTTTTGCATGGCAGCGTGAACATTACAGGATAAATCATGCTGAGCTTCTGTAGTTGGGCAAACAAATACGCAGAACAGGGCCCCTTTAGGATACATATCTTCTGATGTGGGTGGGGCTTCTGTCCTGAGATGACCACAATAGGGATATATGCTATTAATGACATCGTACAGTTGTAAGAGTAGAAAGGAACTAAAGCACTTTGAGATTTTGGCTCTTGGTGATTACTTGTAAAAATGTTGAACTCTTTATTTGAAACGTTGGCCATGTTTAACATTAACATCCATCCCACTAACAGAATATATAAATGGCAGAAAATAAGGAGCAGCGTAAAGGGTCCCTTTTGAGGACACTGTTATGTGTGCTCGCTGTACTCCGTGGAAAGGATTTTGTATTTGTACCCCACACACGCCTAAATCACACCCCAGAGGATCATGTGAGAGCACTTCAGTTAGAGGAGGTGCTGGCTGGTACTGTAAATGATAAAGTAGCTGCAATACAACAAAAATAAGGACAAAAACAAAAGATGAATGTTTACTTGCAGTGTTTGACCAAAGTTTTCAGAACTGCTTATTTTGTAGAGTTTCAGCTCTATGAATAGCTGTCAGCAGTCCTTCAGTTTTCTGCATATTGAACTTTTTATAGAAACAGAGCACTCCTACAGCAAATTTATACTGCTACAGGTGTAAAGAGTACAGTAAACAGAACACAGACAAAAAAAAAAATACCAGAACCAATTAGCATCAGCATTATTATTATTATTATTATTATTATTGTTGTTGATCCCACAGCGAGCGTCAAAAGATGAAGAACAGAACATGTCTACATTCTCTTGGTTTATATCATCTAGATGTCCTTTCAGTCCTTTTGTTTAACAGTCTGATGTCCAATCAGGTATCAGATCCTCAAAGACCTGGAAGTTCACTGGGTTTCCTCCTTTAAAGCTTTTCTACAAAAAAAAATATGATGAGCGACGATCACTGGCAGCATCAGATCCAACCAACCACGTCATCAGATCAATAATAAATCAACAAAATAAAAGTACAATCAGGATACGTATACGTACATCTTTATATAGATTTATAGACTTAGATCTCTCCCAGGAATAGAAGCACTAATATATACATACACAACTGCTGTGGGGCTCATTGGGTCCAATCAAAAAGAGAGGCTTAAAGACGAATCAGAATGAAGCTGCAGGAAGTCACAAAAAGTACACAAAAGTCTCTCCGGGAACTGACCAGGACCAGCTGACCACAAAGCAGACTGCATTTCCCAGCATGCAGCAGGTCTCTCACAGGCAGCTTCAAAGTAGAACTTTAGAAATACTGAGGCCCAGAGCTCCTCGCACCAAAGAAATTAGGAGCTACGAACCAAAATAAAAAATTTACCGGTTGAATTAACTTAAATTTTCCTGCTTTAATGTCGTCTCAGCAGTTTCAGGTATAATTTTGGTAGAAAGTATCATAATTGCTATCATGTTATAATTTTCTGTCCAATAGGCACAGACTGTACATAAAAGATGGATGTAGCCTCTGAAATCACCCACTGCTGGCACGAGCAAGAGGGCAATCTGAGAATCCCAGAAACACTGCACAGCTTAAACTAACCCTCACTTTGCTTTATGAGACTAATAGGAAGAAGAATTAAAATGAAAATAACGTTGTATTCAAAGCAGTGACAGAGCCCAACAACTCATCAGGAAAGGGAGATCACAGATAAGTAAGAAGTATGGTTGTTTGTCCACAGACTTCTTTTTCTAACAACATTTGTCCCCCGTGTTGGCTGTTAGTGAGAATGCAGGTATTCACTTAAATATAGAAGCTACGTCCATGTTTTATATAATTTTTAAACCAAAATTTTAAGTTTTAAGAATCAGAGGAAATAATTTATTAGAATGTAAAAATTTTGAGCTAAGAATTAAAACAATGTGGAAAAATTAATAATTCATTAATCAATTATTTAAAAAAAAAAAAAAAAAAAAAGACCCCCCAACACAAAAAGAAAAAAAAAACCTTTTTCTTTGATTTCTAAAATTGTAATTTGACTATTTATGGATTTTGGACATTTGACTGTTTTGTGCCATTTCCTGATCTTTTATAAACCTAATTATTGTTGGATTAATCAACAGAAGAACTACCACATTAAATTATTATAAAAGTAATCAGCTGTTGCTCCAACAAAAATTATTTTAACCACTCAAATTCGCCAAATCTTTAACTGAGGACAATCTGAGTCCAACATGCTAACAGCTCACAAATGAAGAAGATGGGCAACTTTTAGAAGCAACACATCGGTTTAGCAGCTGTATTAGCAGGAAACACCCAAGTAATGAGGCTGCCATGGTAAAATATGCTAAGCTACAAATTATTTCTTTAGTCAACTTTTATTAACCTGCACTTGATGCTATATTTTTCTGGTTCAAGCACAGGAAGTGAGCGCCCCCAATTTCTCATGGCCTTAGACTGAAGTGCATCAGAAGACAAAACTCCAGGTTAATTACTGAAAACATCTGAGGTGTGACTTAAAGGACTATAAACTAAAAAACAAAATAAAACAAAAACAAAACAGGGAATAAAAAATAAAATAAAGAGACTTATACGATTTAGAAGGTCATGATTAGCAGAGGTAAACATTTTACCAAATTGGAACAAAGATCAAAAATAGAACCAGCTATTTCAGTCCAACCAAACTCTGTAGAAAAAATGTTTAATTTAAAGTTACGACAGTTTGAGGCTCAGCAGCATTTTATCCGAGTTGATTACAGTAAATCAACTAAAACGAATGTTTCAGAGATATTTCAGTGGGTGGAGTTGAATTGAAAACTTCAAGCAAAACCTAAACTTCACTGAATATAGCAGATCCTTTGTTTATAGAAACTAATTTGAAAAATGTTTGTCTAAATGATAAAAGCATAGTGCTATAAGTAGCTTCTGAATTTTCCAATAGTCAATATGGAAAAATCACAAGGTCTTTGTTGATACTCAAAAACAATTTTTAAACCTGTAACTAGAGCTGAAAAAAATAACTTAGTTTAATATAATCTGAGTAATTTAGAAAAACAAGACATTTTTTATGGTTTTCTCACATTTTATATAATAATATAACTCTTTTTAAAAATCGAAATAATTGTCAAGTTACATCTGCTCCTGATGCCCTTCAAACATGACTTCAGCATAACTTTTACTACTTGTGAATAAAACTGTATTATTCAATGTTCCTCGTGCCAACATGTTAGCGGTGCTTAAATCTGCATCATTGATGTCCTATAACTATACAGGGGAACAACAACAAGGAGGACTCCTTAAAATATTGTAACCAGGATATGCACACTCATCAAGTGGACTTCAAAGGCACATAACATGAATTATCACGACATGGCCTACAAACCACCCAGATTCAGTCATGCATTTACAGAAGACACCAGAATAAACCGATGCATAGGTTCTGTGGGTTCCAATAATAGTGGAAATAAAGATAACTACAAACAATTACTTTAAAGTTGTTTTGGATTAATGTATATGTTGGTCACCAAGTAACAAGAAATGCCAAAAACCTATTTCTTGGTATTCATGTAGTATCTTGTCCACAATATCTCTTTAACAAAATTATGTTTAAAGCATTCTTGTTGATGCAAATATCTGTGTAAATAAATCTAAAGACTAAGTCTAGACTAAATCTAAGTCTTGAAACATGGCAGCGTTTACCTTATAAAGTACATTCAAACCATCAGTCCCCTGTGGTAGTTTTGTTCTACAGTTCAGCTCATCATAGCCAGCTATGTTTAGCAAAAATGCAACCCACATTTGTCAAGCCGCTTCTTCTGAAACATCAGTGTTGCCTCATAAAGTTGCCAACAAACCGCTGTCTATTTGTGACTTTTGCTCTAAAAAAAATTTGATGCTTATTTACACAGCAAACCAGAGTTTTTCCCCACAGTAACATTTTTCATTGTATTCCACAAACCCTCACGTTCAGAGGAAACATTTGGAGTCCCAGGAGTGGCACAAATCTCCAATCTAAGGTAAGAGCAATCAAGTGACCTCAGACCATATGCCACTTAAAAAAATATATATATATATATATATATATATATATATATATATATATATATATATATATATATATATATATATATATATATATATATATATCTCAATATATCTCAAACCCAGTCCTTGTGTCCTCAAACTCTTTCTTGTTCTACCTTATTTAAATCTAAAGCCAGATGCAAAGTCACGAGTGTTAGCATTTGGCTCTTTGAGATGACCAGAAACCAACTAAATACTCAGATCAAATACACCAGACAATCACTGACCCAGAGTCAGTAAATTCGAAACTCCACGATCATGGTTCAACCACTGTGAGTCCACTGAACTACTGATAAACCCCGCCATCCTGGGAGACTAAGCAGAAAGCAAATCAAACACAGCCAGGCCAAAGATGCTAACAGCTTCCTGTTCTGCCTAATGACATTTTCTGACCAGGAAGTGAGTACCAACTAAAATAATCAAATCAAAAGTTCTTTCTGTAAGACTGAGTCACACAAAAACTTTATCCACAATCAAAATGCATGAAAAAAAAAAAAGGCAAAAAGACGTTTGCTGCAACAACAGAAAAGTCTCAAAAATGCTTAAAACATAAATTTAAAAGGGCAATCAAGTAAATTTATAAAATAAAACAAGCAATGTTGAGTTCCAGCGAAAAAAAATCAATCTGTCAACACTTTCAAAGTGTGTTTGAGTTTTCTCTGTGCTGACACACTCTGATATCTCTTCAGAAACCAAACTAAACTTAACAGTTTAGCAGAGAAATAAAAATCTGCTGGTCAGCCTCATTTGTGATTGGTTGGAGGGGGTAGGAGAGGGGCAGAGCGATCATTGGTGATGGTCCTTCTGAGCTTTACTCCTCTAAGAAGGGTCAACATGTTTCTGTTGCCTCCTCCATCTCCTTCTTCTTCTTCTTCTTCTTCTTCTAGGGTGACCTGCTCAGGGTTTTGGTCCTGGCTGGAGGGTGGAGGAGCCTGGGGCTGGTAGTTGATGTTGTTGGGCACACCGGAGGGCTCTGCCTGAGTAGTGTAGGCCTGGTGCTGCTGTTGCTGCTGCTGGAACAGCTTCTGTTTCTGCTGCTGGTTCAACTGCAGCTGATACTGATCGTGCTGAGGCTGCAGCTGCTGGGCTTGCTGAATCTGGGGCTGTTGGAACTGCTGCTGCTGCTGCTGATGTTGAAACTGCTGCTGAATCTGTTGCCATTGCTGGAACTGTTGCTGCTGAATCTGTTTCTGCTGCTGGAACTGTTGCTGCTGAATCTGTTGCTGCTGCTGGAACTGTTGCTGCTGAATCTGTTGCTGCTGAATCTGTTGCTGCTGAATCTGTTGCTGTTGCTGGAACTGTTGAATCTGGAATTGCTGGTTGTGCTGTTGCTGTGGTTGACTGTATTGCTGATGTTGCTGGTATTGCCTCTGTTGCTGTTGTTTGACACTGTTCCCTCCCTCAGATGGCAGTGAAGGAACAGTGGGTATGGGCACTGGGATGGGCATCTGGCCTGGGACAATCTGGTAGTATGGGGAGGAGGAGGGTGGTAAAGCACTAAGGCTCTGGGTGGAGGTGCAGAGTTTACTGTGACCTAAACCTACAGAAGAGGGCACTTTGAAAACGTTCTCATCGCTTCCGTTGGTTCCGCCGAGGGGTTTGAGTGGAACCTGCGGGGTGGAGATGGGGATGGGAACCCCACCACTGATTGTTCCTCTGCGAAAAGGCGGCTTAGATGAAGGTTTGCGCCTGATGGTTGCCGTGTGGGATGGCATCTGGCGGTTAGACACACCACTCAAGTCGGACTCAGCCAATAGGCTGACAGTAGAGGCAGGACGCTTGGAGTGGATGAACTCCCGGTACTGGAATCTGAGGTCGGAGTTTCTCGGGATGGTCGATGACTTGTCGAAATCTGACTGGCTGTTGCCGTGGGAGAGGTGATGTAAGGAGATAGAGTCAGTGTCTCCGTGGAGAGAGATGGACTCATAGTCGACTGCAGAGATGGGGAGAGAATGTTAAAATGTTAGTTGCTCTGCTTTCAGGCAGACCTTTCATTACCTCTGGATTATCTCAGTGACATTTTTTTTTTTTTTTTGTAAAGGGTTCTCATCTGCTCACCTGACAGACAAACAACAGAAGCAGCAGGAGCACATAATCACATCAGTGACTCACTGTCATGTTTGTGAATGAACAATTAGGGGATGCATCATTGTGGAAACTCTTATCAAACAAAAACAGGGCAACATGCAACCTAATTACTTTTAAAACGCATGCAAAGCTCCAGTTCAATGTTCCAAATAATAAGGTTAAAAACAGACGTCAATTCATGGCAACGACATTAAATTTGAAAAGGTCAAACACACACACAGACACACACAGGAGGAAGTAAATTACAGACAAAGCAGCTGAATTTGTTTCTAATGTTCTGTTTGTTTTGGGTTCCAAAATTAAGTAAAAAAAGGGACTACGTAATTTAAATGCTTCTGGCAGCTTCTCATCTGCTAGCATCAACACCAGAAATATGAAATGTGAGTAATTAATGTCTTCTCTTTGCAAGCAAGTGTGATGGGAGAAACCTCAGTCTCCTATAAGCTGGGTGACTAAGCTAAAAAAAATATATATATAAATAAATAAATTCCATACCTGGATTAACGTTGTATCCAAAAATGTATTAATTAACTTAATGGGTAAAATAAACAATGTCAGCTTGTCCGCCTGATGCCCTCACAGCAGTGTCACAAGATTTAGCCAATTTTTACATCACTTTATACTTTGATACAAAAGGAGCTTTATTTATTTATCTATTTATTTATTTTAAAGGATCTGCTGGGTAAGCAAGAAGTGACTATCCAGAGAAGTGTTGCCTCCTGGGCACCATGCTTCACAAGTGAATCATCGATAATTTGCTGATGTTTAAAATCGCAGTCCTGAAGCCTAGAAAATGCTTATGTTTTGTAACACTAACACTGTAAAATTGAGAAGAGAGATTTTATTTTCCTTGTGCTTGATAACCGAGATAACAAGAGGAAACTGCAGCCACTAATGATTAGGTTATTAAAATTGGCCATACAAGTGCCCTGACAGGCACCAAAATTAATAATTTTATCGTTGCCAAAAAGATTCTAATATTTGAAAATAAGGACAACGTTTATTGCTTCTTTTAAATAAACAGTGCTCTTTCAGCTGATGTAAGATCTTTAATAGATGAACCAAAAGTAGATTTGATGGTATGTTGGACGTGACATAAGCAGACAGGCAGGCAGGCAGATATACAGGCAGTCAGAGACCTACCATAGATAGGAGGATCTCTCTTTACAGCTGGAAGAGAAGGAAGGCAGTTTAACCAAGAAAACACAAAACTACTCAAAGAAATACAACAGGAAAAGAAGTAAAGATGAGCTGATACACCAGAAAAGCACAGAAAAAACAAGTGAACAGCAGGCAGGTCAAGAGAGTCAGTTTCACTGTCAGAAATCAGAAATGACACCCACTAAAGGGTAAATCCGAGAAATTCAGCCAGACAAGCAGCAATTCACACCAAGGTTATGGCTCCGTGAGAGAATGGGTTTCCATTTTCATAATAAACACAACATCTAATTGCTTTATTGTTGGCGGTGCTGCTGCCACTTTAGGTTGTATTTGGATCACATGATGTTCGTCTCGGCCACATAGTTGGTTCAAACAGCTTTTAATCAAGAGCTCAATTCGATTTTCTATTATCTCTAGGACAAAAACAACAGCAACAAAAAAATCCTAACAGCACAGTGAGCTGTGTTTAGTATAAATAAAAAGAAGTGTTGTGCTTTAATGTACTCACTGTGGGTGTGTATAGTGTCCTCGGAGCAGGACGGGGTGGTTGTTTGGGTGCTATAGCCGCTGGAACAGTGCAGAGAATCTCTGCTGCTTCTCGGGGCGTCAGAATTCAGCGCACCCAGTGACAATGCCAGCTGATCCTGGGCCAAGCAGGGCTAAAGGAGTGAAAGAAGGAGACGGATGAGGTTACAACTTTTCAACTAACGAAAGATCTATATACTCCCGCAAGATCATGCTTCTCATTCACTGTTGACCATCCAGCGGTCAAAGCTTCTGTCCAAAGTGACATCCGCAAAGCTTTTGTCAAGCTTTTGAAAGTGTGGTTGGAGGACAGGGGGTGTTTGTGCTATTTTATGTAAATATTTTAAACGTATTCAGCATTAATTTTTAGCAACCCTTTTATTTATTTATTTTTATTTATTTTTTATAATAAACTACTTTGGATTGAAAAGTGCTATAAAAATAAAATTCAATAGCAGAAATAGGACAGAAAGGCATTTTCTTGGCTCATAATCGGCCTTCGGGATTGTGACGAGGTAAATAAGCACAATATAGTAAAGGCAGTGCATTTAGATCATAATCATGAATAAAAATACGTTTTATTTAACGTTTCATTTTTTAAAGTGTTAACATTCTGTAAATGTTTTCATTATTTCCAGCCAAATCAACTTGAGACACCAAAAATTCCTCTATGGAGGAAAATCCCTGTAAAAGAGCTTTTGCATATGATCAACCTAGCTAACAAACAAAGCTAACAAAGTGGCTCACAACTTTGTTAGTTTTGAGACTTTTTAATAATCTATGCTCGTCCTCTGCCTCCTGCTGGGTTATCAATATGCCTGCATGTTCAGGGCTCCAGGTAAAATAAGTTCAGGTGTCTTTTAATTCATAAAGTCAATTAGTGATGAATGTAATTTGAGTATTTGGAACAAGTTTTTTTATTTATTTATTTTGCTTTAGAGAAAAACCACAGAAGCAGCCCGCTCTGAATGTCATCTTTGTGGTTTTAACTCCATGACTGTCAGACTCAGAACATCACCTGTGCGTTTAACCACAGGATGTTTGCACAAGAACCACCAACCACCTTTTAGAGCCTGTTTAGCACCAAAAACACCAGTTCACCACAAGGATCTGTATGCTGGCTGAGAACATCAACTGTGACAATTTCACACAGATGAAATACAAAGAACTTCTCTTTTTTCCCCGAAGCACTTAAACTGTCACAGTGGAGTGCCATAACAGCACCTCCTGGTTCTTCCTGTCACTCCCTGAAAGCAGGAAGCAAGAACATGGGAGGACAAAGAAAAGGAGGAAAGCAAAACAGACAAGGTACTGATAACAGTAGAAAGAAACAAAAGAGAAGAGGAGCCGCCATAAGATTAGGGGTGCAGATCATTTTAGTCCTCTGATCTCCTGCTGCCCTCTGGTGGATGATTTGGTTATTTTAAAGATCCAATTCCGCTGTTTTTGAACTCTATAATATACCATTGAAAATACACTTGCATGCATTTTCTGACTTTTATTTATTATGTTTTGTTTTAATAAACAGTTTTTCTTAGTTCATAGACTGGATCAGTAAACAAAAAATATAAACGTAAAATAAACTCGTGTCTTCAGGGATGTTTAGTACAGCATTATTTTACTTTAATATTTATCATTAGTTTTGATTTTTAATTCGTTCTCGTGAATTTTTTTGTTACAGTTCCATTTCATTTCAGCAATTTCCACAGTGGTTTTTCTCATTTTAATTCAGCTGTTATTAGTTTGTGGGTTTTTTGTTGTTTTATTTAAACAGAAATTTAAATACATTCATGTATTGTTTTGTATTTTTCTTTTAATTTCTATTTAGCTTTTTATTAGTTTTTCACTTTAGTGTTGTTTGTTTGCTGCTACAGCTTTGATGTTTAAAAATGTTTAATATTTTGGGTTTTTGTTTTAACATTTGTGTTGTGAGTGTTGCAGGTTTACATTATAATACACAAACAACCCTCCCAGTCTCAATAAAGATGGCATCAATTCCTTCCGTATGCTTTCCAAGCAAACACAGTTTGTTTGTTGTTTTTTAAATTATTTTAGACAGCACACAAATACTGTTTCAGTTAGTTTCATGTAGACTGAAAGATACAGATGAGATTTTACAAGAACAATCACCAGAATCCAAATATGCTTTCTGTGGGTTTTACCTTTCCAGATGCAGACATGGCGCGAGCTCGCTCTCCATGTATGTAGGCATTGTGTGGAGGGGCCAAGAGGCCGTTCTCCGCCCCTCCAGTTCCCCCAGAGGCCAGCTGATTGGTGGACCCAACTGAATCCTGTCATTAAGAAACCAAGTCAGAGCGGATCAAAGGTACAAATCATCAAATGTAGAATCACAAATCAACCGCAGAGAGTACAGAGAGTATAGTTCTGTTCAGCCATCATAAAAGTCTCTGGTGGAAAGAAATTGACAGAATATACATTTGTAATAAAAGCTTGTAACTTACATCCATGTCAGCACAGCCATCAGTTTTAATCAGATGTGTAAGAAACAAGCTCTATTTTCTATATATCAGACTTGCATAATGGCTGCTGATGTTAGACCATCAACACGACATGTTAGCAGTTCAGCCAGCGTTTTACTGAGAGAAACATCACACAGAAAATACTTATTTGTCATTTTAAAAATATCAATAAAAGTTCCTCATTCAACAGCAACATGAACCCTTAATGATTTTGTTCTTTCTCACGTAATTTTGAGATAATTTCCTCAATTTTAAACATAAATTTACATTTTTATTACAGGACGACTGACAAGACACCACTGACAGCAATAATGACACCAGTTTAAAAGGCCATTACGCCAAAATTCAAGAACAGAAAGGGCGTCTTAGCGGCGGGAGACAAATAACAGGTTTTTGAGATAAGGAGAAGGCTTGCTTTTGAGGTGGGATGAAGCAATCGTGTTATTTATTAAATAACAGTGTTAACAAGGAAAAAAGTAAAATAAATATGTCACGTTTGGCTTTGTGTAAAGCCATTAGTGGACGGGTTTGATTTTTTTTCTCTTTTTTTAAATAAAACAAATTATTACATTCACTGCTACTGAAAATAAGGAGTGGGATGTTATGAATCTTTTAAATGTCCAGGTGATCGTATATCAAAAATATATTATGGGCAGTTTTTTAGAATTCCTAATCCAAAAATCCAACATCAACTAAGCTAAAATGACCACAGCATTTCCAGCTAAACTCCTGGCTTAGAGAAAGCAGTCAGGGAAGAGACCTGACTTTTTTTTCCTTAAAAAAAAAAAAAAAAACTCTAAAGAAGTGTCATTTTGAGTCTAAAAGCTATCAAGAAAAGTAAGGTTTTTTTTAATTGAATATTAGTACAGTACTTAACTGTAACACATAAATCTGAAACATAAGCATAAAAAAGTTGACACAAAACCACTTTTAAAGAGAATGAAAAAAAGAAAAGAAAAGACACTGATAAATAAACAAATACTGCAAATACTCACACAATTACAGAGTCCCTAGAACTGTACTTGTGAAGGCTCAGAAACATTTTTTATGGAATGGGATCAAGAATTACGTCTAAAATTACAACAAAATGGATTTGAGATATGAGATCCATCCTGGGACACTGAGGGTGGAGGAGGCCGTAGACAATTAAAGGTGAAACTGAAGGTGTGAGCTGATGAAAAAATGTGGAATTAAAAAAAAACAAAAGAGGTAAAATAGCTGGAGCCAATGTGACATTGAAACCAGATTCACACCAATGGAAGACAAAAGGGTCAAAATCACAGGACGGCACTCGGGTGGTCGGGAGGAATGTAATAGTTATATAGTTTTTTCCTCACAGTTTTCAAATCCCTGCGGCTAAAGCGGCGACTCTCAGCGGGGCGGTGGCCATAGCCAGCTGCGTAACCATAGCGACCACGGCTGCCGTGACGGCCGAGGCGAGAGGGGGAGTTCCCTTCGCTGAGAGATCGACCGCTTTCATCGCAGCCGGTGAGCAGATAGGGGGAGGAGCAGCGCTACACACAGGAAAGGGTTAGAGTGGCATGTGTTTGTTTTTGTTGTTACTGTTACAAGCTTTTATTTTGAAGATCCTTAAAGCTGACAGTGTCATTTTAAAATGTGGATGAAGCCTGAAGAATGTGGAGTGTACAGCATTGCAGGAATGGTATATTTAAGTGAAATGCACCTTTAAAGATATTGAAAATATTTGACCAGAATTTGCTTTATTTATTGCGGAAATTTGATTTAAAACTATAAAGTATATAAGTTTGAATGAAATAAGAGTATCTTAATATCACTGATGTACAGTATATGGCTAGAAATCAATGGACAGCCCCAAATGCTACACTTGTGATTTCTGGGCATTAATCTGCTGCTAACATTTGCCCACATTTGTTCCCATTCAGCCAGAAAGGTTTTAAAGTCCAACAATGAGGTTGGGGGATCTGGCCTAAAGCTGAGCGCACACACACAACTGTCAGGCTGATTTTAAATGCACTTTGGAAGCGTCGGCCATAAGCTATTTAAGAAAGATGGACATAACCACCGTGCCCTCAGCTATATTTTGCATTTTGAACTGTCAGTACAGCATTTTTGGTGCTGCCATTTTACATATATACACCTTTTTTAGCCAAATGTTAAAATATTTGGACAAGAGGATGAAGTGATTCTCTGTTAACGTTAGCAAGCACAGTATGGATGCAGTGCAGAAAGTTCATCTGAATTAGAAGGAAGTTGCTTTCTACAATTATATAAGAAAGATTTACCATTACTGTCCTGGAAATAAAAAAACTGAGCTAAAAGACACAGGAGTGTGTGAAAAGGGATGACCATGTACTTTTGGCCACATAGTGTACAATATATTCTTAACAGTATTTTTGAGAACAACAGAAATAAAATTGTTGTAACAAAGGTTAAAAAGTGCGTTACCTGCATGTGTAGTCCATCCACAGCACAGCTGATAGAGTCCAAAGAGGGAACATGTCTCACTGATCCTGACTGGTAGCTATGAGGCCAAGACACAGAAAATAAGAAATGAAGAAAGAAAGAAAGAAAAAAGCAGCGACTGTCTGGAATGTGAAAATCACATAATAAAGAACTTATTTAAGAATTAAAAGCCATAAACACTGCAAAACACAACAAAGTGAAAGAGGAATGAAGTTGCTGCTATAAGCTCAGTGAAAGTTTGAAATGGAGCCGAAAGCCAGTAATATAACACGCTTTGTTGTGATTGTCTGTTTACACTCTCATCCTGGACATCTCGAGTTATCACCTCTGCACAACGTGCACACTCTCATGTGCGTCAGTCATAAAAAGGCACGACTTTATGACTGTAACTGTCCAATCTGACACTTTGATTATCACAACTCAGAAAAATATGTAGTCTGAGCCTGGATTTAACTTTGACTTGCATCAACTTGCACAGAAACAAAGTTTAAGGTGTGATTTTTAAATATAGTGCAGTACACACAGTAAAGTTACAAACACTGTGACAAAACATCAAAATGAAAAGAAAGCAGCAATGCACACTGATATTATTAGAATGTGAAATGAAGTGATATGAAATACTGTATGTTGTAAACTGATATCAGCTTTGGTGTGTAACCCACCTGCTGATGCTGCTCTTCCTGGAGAGAGTGTTACTGGGAGAAGCTGGAGGTGTCTGATAGGTGTAGCTGAAATCAGAACCTTTAAGGTCCAGGATCACCTGTAATACACACAAAAGACAGCTGTGGTGTTTTTCCTTTTATTTTCCAAAGTTGGGATGTTTCTACTGAAGGCATAAAGCTCAGAAATACAGGAAGTGCTGAAGCTGGAACTATATTCAGTGGTGGATTAATACACATTTGCAACTCCAGTGGGTATTACCAGAACCAAGTTAGTTAATGACAGTGTGGGTCAAAATAAAATACAGCGTGTAGTTTTTTGGACAAAGATGGGTCTTCGCAGATAAACCATGCTTTGCATACATACACAGCACTTTCAGTAGAGCCAATCACTGTTGGTCGTAGTCTTTTTCTGACATTTGCTGAAAATAAGACAAAATAAAAAAACAAAACATCATCTGCCTTGAAATTGCTAATGTACTTGGGCGGGGCCTTCCAGGCATATTAACAGCCACCTAAATGTTTCTGGCAGCTTGAGCATTTTTTATAATCTGTCAGAGAAAACAATGTCTTCACTCTTATGTTGAAATTTAAGGTTCTTTTAATCTTTTTCATTCAAGGGGGAAAAATGAATTTTTTAATTTTTTTTTTAATGCAAATTCGTTTTTTTGTTGTTTTTTTAAATGACAAGGACCTGCTGATTAAATGGTTTGTCATGCTGGGCTACTTCTTTAGAGAAGCCCCACCTCCATGTGTTGAATTGCTTTGATCTGCAGTAAGCGGAAGAGCCACAAATCATAACCTGTTGCAAAAACTGATCTGTGTGCTGCAACATTAAGTTCACCAAGGTTGCAGAACAAGAGCTACTGTCAACTTGTCACAGCACTTGGCAATTAAAATATTTGTGGATGAGAGTCTCCCACCACAGAGAATCCAAATCTGGGGAAAACAGAGTAATAGCACTAAAAGGGTAATATTAGGCCTGCAGAGGGTGCTAGAGAAAAACTGAGAGATCAGTAAAGATGGAGAAGATGGTTAAGGTACCTGCTCGCTGGCTGGTGGAAGTTTATTGGGTTCAGCTGTCAAGTTTGTCAGATCTTCCAGAATGGTCTGCAGGTGTGTCACCTCACCCAGCATGTTGATCTCATGGTCCTACAAGACAAGCTCCTTTTATTTTACTTTGCCAGATAAAAAAAGTCTGAAAAAGTCTTGTTCTGTATCCCTCTTTCACACACAGACACACACACAACTGACCAGCACAGGCTTCAGCATGCTGACAAAACTACAGTATCGAGCTCTTTCTTCTATCAGTGCTCTGCACACAGCTCGCTTCTCGGTGTCCTCCAGCACAGCGTAGCGCACATTGACGTCCTGCAGCGCGTTGTCCAATTGTCCCCGAGCTTCATCCTTCCCTAAAACACAAACAGGAGGAACTGATGGTAGATCGGTCCAGATGATAGAAATATATGGAGACAGCAGAAATGTCTGTAGTCCAAAGCAATTCTGATATTTTAGCTTCATGATACAAATCACCAGTATTACACACACACTCCTGGAACAATGATGAGAGGACAAGAGTATGTAGAAGAAAAGGCTCATGATAGAGCCATCGTACAGACGGATGATGGCCCTAAACGTACAGCAAACGCAACTCAAGAAACCCTTAAGGTAAAGAAATTGACTTCTCCACTTCAGCTCATCTAAAAATGTTTTTCACTGCAGGAAGGAAAAACTGAGGATAAAATTACCACAAACAAGCAGAAACAGAAGGCAGCTGCAGTAAAGATCTCAAAAAGAATCCCAAGGAATGAAACAGCTGTGTGTGGAGGAAACCACACAGAAACTTTACATAGAAATTCGTGCAAATGAATGATAGGCATCGTTTTAGTTTTCCAAACACTTTTAAACCTGTGAAAAATGCTATGTTTAAAAACCATCTGTAATTTTGTAACAGTATATACATTTATTTTGTGTAAAACCCATCAAATGAAAGCTGTGAGTCTGCACTTAATTACATTATCACCACAATGTTTCCCACTGTTTAATTTTAATTTGATTCGGCGTTAATTTGTTTTTTGAAAAATGAGGATATTATGCAAATGTCCTGATGCTTGATTACACAACAGTGAAAAAATTCCCACCACGCCATCTGTGGTAAAAACTTTCACAAATCCATCCTTAACTTTTTGATCAACTTTCTACTGCAATATAACAACCAGCTAATGTTAAATCTAAAAATATTTGCTTTTGGTGTATTCATGGTGTGGAGGCAGTTAACCAAAGCAAGTATCACAGTTCTTATAAACAACATTAACATTAACATCTCTTCCTTATAATGAGCAATACTGTGTGTGAAGGAAACCACACAGGCTCACAATGTGTTACCCATATGCTACCACCAGAGGGTAGAACAGCACCACATAAAAGCAGTGAAGAGACACATGCAAACACACGCACACACGCAGTCAGCTGTTTGTCACACACCCTGCCCGGCCTTATGTTCAGCGCACACAGAAGGATAAGTGCCTAAAATGTGAAAATTAGTATGGCAATGTAGGATTTCCCAGCTCAGATTAAGAAGACTGAGCGTTTTGTCGTTAACAGGCATCTTGCATGCTTAGAATTCCTTCAATAACGTGTCAGTAAAAGGCTCTGAGTAATTGAGGTGCTTTAGAGTGGGATGGAATTTGAGTTTGAGGAAGAGAAACGGACATTGGTTTCCCTTTCTCTGACTCCTTTGATTTGATTTACTACATTGTTTACTGGACTCTATGCCAGCATGTGAACCATACCAGGCTTGTCACATGAGTCATGAGAAGCCCTGAAACCCAGCTCACCACTGCAACAACCTCGAGTCTTTGTTAGACAATAATAGCCTTCACAAAGCTAGCCATGGGACAGTTCAGGAGTGATCTGCCTTGAAGATGATATTTTACAGTTCTGTCATCACCATTTTAGCTCTTATTCCTCCCTGTAAAGCAGACTGGGTATTATGCTTAGCTGATGCCTAAACCCTGAAACCTTTCTAATGGCCATTAGGGAATAACTCCTTGTTAGTCCATGACAAAATTACCCTATTGCTCTATAAACTTAGGAAACACTTTCCAGGTGAAACTCTGATCTCAAATGCTGGTTTCGAGTGTTATTAAAACCAAATTATATATATTTTTTACATTATGGTCCTCATTTGACTCACAAAGTAAGATAAAGCAGCTGGCCTCTTATGAGTGTGTAGTATCCCCTAGTTTCTCAATTAGAAAACACCAAGATGGCAACTGTAAAAAAAAAAAAAAAAAAGTCTGCTTAAAGTTTCACAACAAAACTTCGGTAACTAATGGGTGGCATCATCTTGTCTTAATCTTTGATACAGAGTCTATTCTTTTACACCGCCAGCCATTAGACCTGAAGAGGGCACATTAACTGAGATAAAGTGAGCAAAGGCTTATATATGAACAACTGAATTCAAATATGACACACAAAGTGCTGAATTGTGTTAAATGCCAAGTATTTGGTAGACTGAAATCCTAACGTCCTGGATCCTTGATTCAAAAAGCATCAACTTTTCTCCAAATTTATTCAGTCTGGTGCACTCCAAGGTTCCAATATAAAGATTACATACAAAAAACAATCCATTTAAATGCTGCATCAGCTTTCAGCTAGCTTACAATGTGCCAACTGCATCCTGCACCAGCACACACGGTCATGGCTGTTTTTATGAATATGGACTCGTCACTGACAATCATCAAAATGTAATTTTTGCCATTAAAAAAACCCCAAAAACCAAAACACTCCTGAATACACACTTTTGAGTCAAAGAACTTTTTTTTTTTTTTCTCACCAGCTCACAGAAGGCTCTGTCTCTTCAGTGAACTGTGATCAAATCCGTTCCCTCATTTCTTTCTTTTCCACTCCAAACTAACAGTCTTCATGCCACACTGACAGGCTGTAGTATAAGGTCAAAGCTGCATAACTAACAGATATTTCCACGCAAGATTCTCAGCGTCTCTCCACTGGAGCCCACAAGTTTCCACATCACACTTCTGTAAGCTGCACACTGGACCTGCTTGTACCTACATGTGCTAAACTCATTTAAGGTGAGTGCAAAGAAACTTTCCCCTTTTCAGCAGACAAACGTAAAAACAGCCTTCTGGTGTCAGAACCGGCACATACGTCATTCTGCTGCGAAGTTCAAACATCCAAGTGGAGAAACAAAAAGCAAAGCACATTTTTGAGACCAAATTCTTCAGGATAATTTTCAGGATTCCCTTAAGAATCTGACCGATTTGTTGCACTAGAAAGATTCTGAAACTGAAGTTAAGCTAAAATCACTTCAGGCAATCTGAAATGGTGTGTAAAAGACATGACTTAAATGTTTTATGGCATTTATAACACATGCTCCATGTGTCGCCACTGTGAGCACAAAGAAAGTCAATGTCAGTGCAAACTGCTCCTCCACAAAATTCAACAGATGTTTGATGTCACCAAAGCAATAAGGATTATTTCTGAACTGTGAATCATTCAATGTTACTGGAGGAGGAGAATGTTACAAAAACATTTCAAAGGATATGGGGGAGAATGTGACAGAGCAGAGATGTAACCAAATGAATTTTAGAAGCAAGTCTTGTCAGTCCAAAGCTCCTGGGTGGATTATTTATTTATTTCTTTGTTAAAGGCAAAGGGTCAGTTTAAAAACCTTTTCCACTATAGTCTAGATTTCTACTAGAGATATGTGAAGTCACAGTATGGCTGCATTAAAAGCTCAGTACAAGTGACAACACAATCAGTATCTGTGGCTCATCCCCACAACGCAATGATCTCAAGCCTTTAAATACCCTCAAATTAAGAGGCAACCCCCTACACTGAAAATTGAAGCGGGAAGTCTGCCTCCACAGACTTGAAACTTGTATTAAGCTCTACTTTCCACATGCTTCAGCACAACACACTCTTTGAGAGGAGAGGGAGGTTAACTACCAGGTTTAGTGGTACAGAAAGTCTCTCATAGATTTCCCTTCAGGAATAATTAAGTGCCACTGAGGAATAACAGAGTCTGTAGGTGTAACTGTTTGGTACAGTGTTGTCTGGTCTGAGTCTGGCGGTTCAGACCCACAGGTAGAGAGGACAAACAGAGTTCTGACCTGCAGACCACCCAACTGTGGAAACAACCACTGGATATAAAAATGAAGCCCAGAGGCGGTGAAAGAAGTTTTCAAAGAATTCAAAGTATCATGTTTTGCAAAGCAGCAGCTTTCATGTTTCATACACAGTTTCTTCATTTTATTTTAACTTGATATTGCTCAAAGAATATCTATATAGTCTCTGACACTTTTATCTGTCAGCCTTAGATGAATTTTAGTTTGAGAACCTAAATGCAGGTAAGTTAACAAACACTATCAGTTAGGATAGATGCCACTGGGCTATATGATATAGTGAGTATTTTCATACTGACTACATTTTATTTGCAATATTTTCTTACTGAACTCCATCACTTGCAAGCAGATGATTGTTTCAAATGAAGAATTACAGCCATCTAACATCTCATATTACAGCTCACAGCCACCTGCAAAATCCCACAAACTGATCCCCGGGCTTATCTGTTCACCAGATTTCTGTTCAACTGTTCTTTAACAAAGCTTGAAATATTTTTCCAGCAAACATGGTGCAAACAAGACCTCTTTCAAACTTCAACAGCGAGAAGTAGGAAAAACAGAGACGGGGACAGCAAGTCCTGTGAAAAACAGTGAGAAGCAATTTCCACAGCCAAACACAAACCCACACACACACTGAAGACTCTGTGCAGACGTTAAGCTCAACCTAAACACAGCCTGTTCCCTCAGGTGTGTGTGAGAGCATGGAGAAGACTGAGGATAATTTCACGTTGCTAACAGAAGCTCAGTGTCCGCGTGTGCTGTTAGTCTGACTTCTAGGCTCTGTGGAAACACACACAGGCTGCTGTTTCTACAAGGCTCCAGCTCAACACCCACAAAAACACAAAGACCTGAACTCAGAAGCTCCATCCTGCAAATTCATGTCGTTAAAGGTGAAACACAGTTCACGCAAAGCTAATTCTCACCAGCTGGGAGACATAATGTAAAAACACCTCATGGATGCTTCCAAATGTAGCTCCAGCTTACCTCAATGCATTTGAGAATTTGTTCCTGTGGCCATTTTGACATTAATTTTCTCAATCTCTAGATTTTTATGGCTTAACAATGTATAACACACAAACGAAAATGCCTCAGGCAAGCCAAAATCTAACAGAGCTAAATCTAAATTAATTCTACTCAAGTCACACACATGTAACCTGAGAAGTTAATGAGAGGAATCTTTTTCCTCTGGACTGCACTTCCCTGTAATCATCTGTCAGTCAAACAGTATGAGGAAAGAGGTCACTTATCAGTGTGTGGAGCTGCTTCCACACAAGCTGCAGTGAATATTGTCTTTGTAAACTGCAACAGCATGGCTGAATAGTGCATTTTTATTTTTGTACAACAATAAGACTTAATGACACAAAAGAATAGACTAAATCAGGCCCCGAATACATATATAATGCACAGTGGTGGTGCAGCGGTTGCAGTAAATGCAAGGTTAAATAATGAATGATCAGGCCCCATCATATCTTATAGTATCATATTATCTCTGGAGCACTTAACTCTCTAAGTGCAGCCTTGTGGCTCTTATAGTTTGCAAAGTAGAACTAGTTGCAGAGCTTCAGCTATCAGACACCTCTCCTGTGGAACCAGGTCCAAGTCTGGCTTCAGGAGACAGACACCCGATCTACTTCTGAAAATAGGCTTCAAACTTTCCTTTTAATTTACAGATAAAGTTGGATCAGGAGACCTTGAACCATCCCTTAGTTATGCTGCTATAGGCTCAGACTACTACTCTTTTCACCGCCCGTGTGTTTATATGCTGTTAATGCATGTCATTAACTTTTGTCTCCTCTTTCCTTTAATTTGTATTTTGGCCTCATCGCTCCATGATCCCATTTCTTTATCTTTCCTCTTACCCCCAAAACCAGCCGTTGCACAACACTCCCCCTTTACTGTGCCTGGTTCTGAAGTGTCTACTTATGTCTACTTACTAAGTAAGATCGTGTGACCATTGGGGTTTTCTCACTAATATTGTAGGGTATTTATCTTCCCATATGTTAAGTGCATTGATGTAACTGTTGCTCTAAACTGCTGCTATAAAGATCAAAAATATAAATACAAATACAAAAGTGTGAAAAGGTAAATGCAGATGTGGAAGATATTCGTATTACTGTATACAACTTTACTAATTGTAAAAAATACAGAATCCCAAAAGGAAAAAGCAGCTGTGGGCAGCTATAAAATGAATTATTCTTTGTATTAAATGCAATTATTGTGTCTAAAATATGGTTAACCAGATTCCACATCAAACTTAAAAAACGAACATTTCTTTGCTCTGTGTCACTTGCAGTTTTGTTAGACTTTAGAATCTAAAAATCTAACAAAACTGAAAATTGAAAATAAAAAAGGACATGACTGTCATTTAACTTAATGTTTAAGATTTCTCCTAATCAAACTTTGCTATTATCATTTGTTAGTGGAGTTCATCTGAAAAATTCCTCATAGTGACAACAGTAACTCAGCTCAAGTATGAATTCAAAAACCTCCCAGCCACCACTACATCTTCCATGGACCAAAAATGTAACACAATCTGAAATGAACTCCTAAAAACATACCCAACTACACACCCAAGGAATTAGACTTGAGCCAAAATATGATCTGTTCACTCAGAGAAAGCAAATCCAACCTGGTTCTTGGGTACTGGAGGCTTAGCAGATCAATTAAGACCTCTTTAATTATATCCATATATTGATACCATCTCTCATTATTTAGTGCAAGGTTATTATAGCTAACTAGAACTAAAACTAGTGTAAAAACATCCATGCTTTTTAAAAAAAAAAAAAAGAAAAAAGAAAGGGCCCGGGGAATAACCAAAATGACTTTCTCTGCACACAAAGGTAAAATAAAAAAAATATAGAGGGCAAGTATTTAGTTTTATGAAGACTGTTCAATTTCAACAGCTTGCAATGCCAAATGATGCCTGCAAAATAATTTTGAAGCACAATGACTAATTTTGATGCTGATGTCCAGCTGCTTTTAAAAGCTTACTCATTAAACAGTCTAGACCATCTGCGTCACATGCTGATGATGTCTTTGGTGTGAGACAGGTGGTTAGGCAGTTTTAGGTGATGTCAAAGGTTTCTGCAGCACTCTCCAAGGCAGGTTGAAACCAGCACAAGCTGTATGCAAAAACTGTCTGGATATTCAAATGAGGACATTTAACGTCCTTTAACCTCCCTGCTCTTAATCTCTTAAATCAACTCGCCTCCTTTTTACCTCATTGTTCTTGCTGTCCTTTTACCTTACTCTGCTTTCCAGCTCTATCAACCTCTCATCTTTATTATATTCTTCCTTTGTCCTCACTATTTTCCACCATCAAATACTTCTCTTCACTTCTTCGACATCTTCAGCCATGAAGCTTCGCTCGATTCTCTTACACTCTGGATTTTTTTTTTAACTCTTTCTTGCCTTTTAGAGCAAAGCAACAATACTGCTTCCTCCTCCTGCTCCTCACTATGAACGTCGTCATCCCCAGCGTCTGATGGCATCAGTTATTCTTTCCACCTCCATCCATCCATCCATCCATTCGCTTCCGCTTATCCTTTTCAGGGTCGCGGGGGGCGCTGGAGCCTATCCCAGCTGTCATAGGGCGAGAGGCGGGGTACGCTCTGGACAGGTCGCCAGTCTGTCACAGAGCCAACACACAGGGACAGACAACCATTCGCACTCACATTCATTCACACATTCACACCTAGTGGCAATTTGGATTATCCAATTAACCTATCCCCACAAGCTGCATGTCTTTGGACGGTGGGAGGAAGCCGGAGTACCCGGAGGGAACCCACGCAAACACGGGGAGAACATGCAAACTCCACACAGAAAGACCCCGGCCTGATGGTGGAATTGAACTCAGGACCTTCTTGCTGTGCGGCAACGGTGCTAACCACCGTGCCACCGTGCTGCCCTTTTTCCACCTTTTATCTTTTATTTTTATTCCATTTCCAGAGTTTACACGTCACATTTTCTGTCTCAACTGTCTTCTCTTTACAAATCTCTCTACTTCTCCTCTTAATGCATTTTTCCATTATCCATCTTTTTTTAAATACAGTAAACACAGCTGAGTCATAGAGATGATGACTTTAATCCATCACTCTCATGCTCTTCCTCCTCCTCTATTACCAGAGCAACACAAGGATGTTTAAGTTTATCAACCACGCAAGATTTGTTTAATCTCCCTTCATTTCCTACCCTCTTCTGTATCTACATTTTGTTATAAATTAAGTTTATATTTCTCGTGTTAAAGAAAGCATAAACACAAAGCAAGTATAAAATGTATAAATATAAGGCTGGTGAGGTGGCAGAGGCAAACGTTAGAGGGCAGAACGTTGAACCAATAATAAAATAACATAATAATTTCCTAAAATTAACTATTAAAGTCTAGTTAACAATCACTGATTACAATGCATTATGGAAAATAAATGGTACAGAAATAAAAGATGAGACTACCTTTTAGAAACTGAAGTAACTTCTACTATCCTGATTTGCATCTGTATAGCTCACAGAATGGCTATTTACATGTAAAAACCTCCTCTAGGCCTAAGGGGCTGAGGCAGTGACCTTCTTGTGCTTGGAAAATTACCAGAAATTCAAATTTCATGGCAATATCTGACATTTCCTCGACATCTTCTGCGCTGCCAACAAACGCCCGTGAAAAACAGCAATTTGAAAGTGCTGTTTACTGATGAAAACACTTGTAATGCAGTGAATCATTGCAACTTCTACAACTTAACCTCTACTCAACCGAACATGTTTTTAGGTAGTAGATGACATGTAGTGCAACTTTTAAAATGTGAAAACAAGTAAAACTCGAGCTATGAACTAGTGTTGACAATAAAAGACATGACATCAATTTTCTAAAACACTTAAAATCACCTTTATGTCTTATTTATGTTTCCCCAATACTCTTCCCATCATCTGCCTCTCTCCCACACGCACGCACGCACACCAGTTGTAGATTCCCTATCCGAAAGTGGTTAAGCACCACATAATGATAGACTGTACACATTCACACACAGAGAATCATATGGGATGAGATGATTAGTGAAGGAACAGATGTTTACCGTTATGAGGTCTTCCTTTAATTCAAACATACATCAGCAAAAACAGACTACAAAAATGAGCCTGTGAGGAGGAGGAGGAGGCAAAAGATGATTGCACAGCGAGGAAAACTGCTAAAAATACAGGAGTTCAACATAGTTTCATGTAGGTGTAACTATGATACAACAATATCAATGTCTGGACTATGATCGTGCAGAAAAAATCCAATACTGCAAAGCTTCACTGGGAACAAGATTGAACAAAAACAACATCTTCAATACAGCTAATCCATAAAATGACAAAACGCAGTGGGCTTTATTTCTGTTTAAGACTCCTTGTACCAACAAATGGCTCAGCAGTTAGTCTCTCAGTCTGTCCCTACTTATTATATGGTGTCTACACACACAGAGAGCACTGTACAGCAGGATAATTATAATGTGAAGCCCTGATTGGTGACTGTTTTGGTGCATTGTGCAGGGGAGGGGAAAAAAAATGCTCTCATGTGCGTGTGTGTGTGCTCTGTGATTACGTGGTGACAACATGTGAAGCTGTGGTTCAGTCTCTGTCTTTGAGTTGCTTTTGCTTACTTGTTTACTTATGGTCTCTCACAGCTTTGCAATTCTCATAGAGAGCGTACAGTTCATTCAAACCTCAATTTCAATTTTTGCAGCCTTGTCCATCATTTCTATAAACAATTACTGCATTGGACAAGCTTATTTCAAAGAGAACTTTATAATACTTTCAGTGTTACAGTAAAACATGGGATGATTAGAAACACTGCCAGCCTTGTCTATATGCTTGTCACTTTCAAACTGACCTACATTCAGAGAAGCTACATTTTTAGCATCAACTTGATTAAAGCTTTTTAGCTTTAGATAAAAATTTCCCGCATAACAGCACCAGCTCAGGGCGGATACGTGAGATCTGTAACTTTACATATTCAGCACAGCGTTATCATTACAAGTAGAAAGCACAGCTGAAACCATAGACCCAAGCTGTAATTAACCCAAACTTTTCTTCAAATGCTCTGACTTTCTACTGATCTTTTAGACTGCCTGAAACTAATGTGGTCAGTCATTTTGAGCTCAGAAGTCAGAATAAAGGGAATGTTGCAGAAAAAAGACAGAAAACAGAATTAAGGACCAAAAAGGAATAGGAGTAGCAGAAACGTGTTCAGGGATGTTAAATTCACAGGCATCACTGTTTACCCTGGGCGGGTCTGCACTTGTGATGTGTGCTCAAACTATTTTTCTATCTTTGCATTTGCCCATTGGATTTTGTAGAGCCACAGGACAGAGAAGATATTTGTATAGAGGCCTTGAGGTTGCATTTCAATCTCCGTGTATGCATGTATGTTTATGAATGCAAGCGTGTGCATTTGTGGCATTTCTGTTTTGTTTTGTTTTTTAAATTTATTTCTTTCTAGCATACAAGGCCTTCTGCAGTCCTTCCTAGCAAGCTTTCAGTTTGTTTGGTAATGGGATGTCAAGGCTAGCTGCAACCATTGCAACTGCAGGGTGTGTTACTTTGATAACCGGGGAGGGAGTGGCACAGGTATCTGCCTGCCAGTATGCCTGGTTTCTGGCACAAGTCCAACTGACAAGCCTGGAGTCAGACCTCAGACCTCACTGTACAGAGGCTGCTCTCACAGTATTTATTCAGTGAAAAAATATTGGCAGATTTAAAATAATGATCAATTACAAAATTACTATAAGCACAATAGCTGACTATACCCCTCCATTTTGGGTAGGGAAGACATTTAATCTCATATTGACTGTGCTAAAAGTGGCCAAGCCCCAAATCAAACACAAGCAGTCCAAGAAGCACAAAGTAAGTGGAAACAAATCCACGTAATTCTAAAGTCAAGACCAACAAGACCAAACAAGATTAACAAGCCCGAAGGAGATACACCCTGAGATAAGATCAAACAGTCGCAAGGTAGCAACAACAAGCCCCATGTCAACAAGTCATTATTTACCCCAAAGTCCGAACACAATTTAAGGAACAACAAGTTCCATCGCCATACAGGTCAGGTCAATGAGAATTTCTAGTGCAAAACTAACAGTGCAGTTTTAGTACTACAGATTATTTCTAAACCCAATAAAGTTAGGTGTATCACATTTGATAGATGAGTTTTTGAGACCACTATTTCTCCAGATGCTCCAAATTAGTACAAAGAAATAAGCAAGGGTGACTGTTTACTATTGATATTTGCGGGGTGAGACAGTATTTGAGTTAAAATGTCAAAACTTTGAAAGAGCTAATTTTTTTATATACTTAAAACCAAAGTGGTGCATAGTTGTTCTTTTAATACATAAATATGTTTTAAGATTGGGTTTTTCTTGGGGCACAGATGACAGAAGGATGGCCATGAAATAATCCGTCAAAGAGCTGAAAACACTCATGTTAACACAATGAAGGCAGGATCGAAAACATTCATGTTGTTACTACAGAGATTAGCTCACTGTGGAAGATGGCTTACATATATAGAAGGTGGAGCCTTCTATGAATAAGCTGTAATATCTCCATGTTTTACAACTTGTATATACACATGGGGAAAAAACTGTTTTGTCCTTTTCTTGTTTTCTGTTGTCTGAGTGCAGCTGAAAACCTGCTGGAGGTGAAATGAAGGTGGTGATTCTTACCTTTCTTCACCTTCTTCTGCAGTTTGATGGTGTCTGAAGATTTCTTCTTGATGTCTGCTCTGGCCTTCTTGTACTCTGAACCACAGGAAAAAGCAGAAAGTGAGGAAGCTTTTGTCTTTGCCTAAGTGTCTGTGAGTGCGTGCTAGCCTGTTGACATACCTTTGGCGTGGTCTTTATCCAGCTGACTGGCCACTTTTTTCCACTCCTCCATTTTCAACTCAAGAGGTGTGATGAGACCTTCTGAGAGGGACCTGAGGGCAAAAAGAGATATAGACTCACTTTATAAAACACTGTGCCGAAACATTTTTTTAAAAATAATTAACACTGTAAATCAAAAGAGCACTTTAGTGAAGTTCCAATAAGGGCCTAAGGGTACATCTTTCGCCATCTTACAATGCTGTGATTGCAGCCATTCCCCAACTACCTGTGAATGGTACTCATGGTCATTGATCAGTGGGTTTTGGTCAGTGGTTGTTGATCAATGGTCATGAGAATTTGCATAATTATGATTAAGGAACTGACCTCCCAGCCCATTGTTCCTTCAGTGGGCTGTTTTCAGTCATTATGCAAATGTACTGTTTATAAGATTTGGGGAAACCTGCAGTCAGCTGAGACTGAAGAAGTCACTTGGATGAGTGACGAAACGTTTCTTCCACAAAACGCTACGTCCAGATGAACAGAATCAACTTTTGGAGATTTACTTTCCTGGATGATTGAGAATGAATCAAGATACTTATAAATTGACTTTTGTCCATCCGTTTACAGTAACTAAAGGAATAGTAAACAAAACTTTAATTACATGTTGACCAGTGCTCTATCAATTTTAAAAATACCAGCAATTGTAGGTTCTACTACTCAGCCTCCTAGTAGATACACCTATGGTATCAATTTTAAAATCCTACATCATCTTGTTCTTGAGTTAGCGCATTCATAAGGTTTTCAGAAAACGTAACCTCTAACCAGAGGTCAGAAGTCACTGAGATCCAAAATGTTTAGTAGATGCACCCATGGTATCAATTTGAAGCGCCCATATCATCTTGTTCTTGAGTTATCGCATTCACAAACTCAGTGTGAGAATTCAATGCTTTTATACGCTCATGTTACTGTGGATATCTGGAGGAGAGAAACTGCACCAAACGTCTTTGTGATGAAATTGTATCGATCTTTATTGATTTACTCTTTATTTACTCATGGTTCACACATTTTATTGAGTAAGACTGGCAACAAGTCATCAATTAAAACCTTAAAATCAATTCTAAAATTACATGGTAATAAGAATGATAGGAATAAGCTGTACTTTATGTAGACTTACATGTATAACAGCTTTCAAAATAAAAGAGGAAATAAAAGCATCCATGACCATCTCTAGATCTCCTTTTTGTATAAAACTGAGCTGACCTTACTGAGTCTCCGGAGCTGCCTAAAACATGACTGAACATCTGAGCTGACAAGCTTTTTGTGACTGAAGTGATCAAAAATGACACCAAGGTTTTTACAATACGGCCCCATATTTAGTGAATGAGAGCCCAAATGTGTTTTGGTATATGTGTTAGGTGCTTCCATTGTACTGTTTTTCATAATTTAAACAAACTGGCCACACCCTACAAAAGCAGTTTACAACAAACAATCTGAATAGTAACTTTAATCTAGACTTCTTTTTCTTCAAATGAGTGGTTCAAATAACTGAACTGGGAATCTGTGCCTGCGTGCACTTGATGCTAAATTATGTGCTGCTGCTGTGTCTTTACTATGAAGCTGCTGAGTTAAATATTAAATAAGGCTGTAAAAGCACAACTTTATTACTCAGTAAGGGACAGAATAATTTAACCTGAGCATTACCTCAGCAGGCTGGAAAGAGACAACTTTACAATTTAATAATGCAGCTGTTATAGCAGATATCTGCTACCTTTAAATAAGATGTTTTCTTTAACATTCTCATTTATATAGATGAAAGAAGATGGAAGAACAAAACTTGTAGGGGACTCCAGACAGGCAGCACAGGTACACCTAATAATGTGGCTTCTGAGTGCATGTGCCGTGATCCGCATGAGACACAATATATGCGTCACTGACTGACACCTCTGCTAATGACAGCAGACAGTAATGACAGGACAGCTGTAATGTTGCAGTGACAGTGATAATGGGTGAAATCAGGATAGCATACAAGTCCAGCTTTCTCACACTCCCTCACACACACACACACACACACACACACAGTTGGTGTTAACATATGTCTGTTGGAAATAATTACCCAATTCCCACACTGCCTGATAAATGGTGTCACCGCACCATCATTCAAACCTTCACCTGCCTTACCTCCTTCCTACATAAAGATTATATTCAAAGCTGTGTGTGAGTGGAGGGTGAGAATTAGTGTCTTACGTGGTAAACAGCTTAAGTTTGGACTCGATGCTCCGGTGTCTCATACACATCCTGGTTAGCGCTGAGCCTATCTCCTTGGTGGCACCTGGAACAATCAGAAAATAACTTATTTTTAAAAAGAAAAAAAAAAAAAAAATCAGAATAGAGTTAATTTTAAAGTGCTCACAAAATTTAATAATAAAATGTAAATAAATTACATTCCGGTATTTGGCATTACGGTATATAGCTTATATAGTTGTTTTCTATGAGATTAACTGTACAAATGGATACAGAGAACCACAGGAGTTATCAGTCACGGCTCTATTGATCTATAATTCCTAACAAGTGTTAGTGTTGTTTTTTTAAGGGTCCAACACTGCTGATCAAAAAACACAAGAGGAGAAGAGCAATCTTCCTTTCAGGACATGATTCCTGCACCAAGGAATTCTTTTCCTTTTTTTTAATCCACATAAAAACAAAAAGCTTCAACCAGACCTGACGGAAAATGAATTAAAATAACACAGAACAACATGTTTTTACAGTTTTTAATAAAAACAGTAAAGATATCTTCACCCAAGCATTTATTAATTTATTTTTTTAATCTGAGAAATAGTACTTTGTGTGAGAAGCACAGTCAGTGGCTTTACTGCCTGGGACTGATCATTGTTACGGATGGAGTCCACCCCCACGCTTAAGTTTCCTGTCCGAGTCAGGAAAAACCCATCTTAGCTAACTAGCTAGTCCAGCTCTGTGGTCTTCAAACATTTTTGTTCAGAGGCTGATCATTAAGGAAAACCAGGATTTGCCAGTAATGCAAAAAATCTGTGTGTTCATCAATACGCACACCTGTTGCTATGCATGCTCTTAGCATGAATTAAATAAATTGACATGTAATCCACATTATTAGAGAGATTTGGTTGGATTTTGTTGGTATTTGCTGACTGTATATTTGTGAAAGACATCAAAGGAGCTGCTGAAAGGCCAGACATAAGACAGAGTCAACACCTCTGTCAGTTTAAAAGGAGCTCTTATCACTGCGATTTTACCCAGATGACTATCATCAATGTGGCGACTCTTATTTATTTATTTTTTTAAAGCTTTTTGCTGCTGCTGCTGAAAAACCAGTGAAGGAAATCTAGATCATAACCTAGATCATTATGAGCAGATGACAGGATATCTGTCAGGTTTTTGTATAACACACCACCTTAAACTTTCTATACTTCAAAACAACGTAAGGGCTCCAAAAATCTAAAGGTTTCTGAGCTCGGCTGATCTAAATGATATCTCTACATGGAACTAAACAGAATTTCCACATCATGATTTTGAGTGTCTGGCAACCCTTGCAGCAGCAATTTATGTCTAATTGTCCAGATTTATATTAACATACGTAGTGAAGACATAGAAGGACTTTGACAAGCGGTATTAAGTGTATTTATGTTTCGCCAGTAGAGCTGAATTTGCTCATTAAGTTGCAGTCATGACAACAGACAAAAACTAATCAATGAAAATTATCAACAAAATCGAACATGTCATAAAAAAGCTAAATGAAGTTTAAAAAGTCTAGTAAAGAGCTTGAAACATACAAAAGCTAAATAAAATAAAAATGGTGAATAGAGTAAAACTGTAGTAGAAAAAAATTCTGAGATGAGTAAATGAGTTGTTGCCCGTAGCCTGCATGATCTGTAAAACACAAAAACAGGAGCTGAACTGAAGCTCTTGAACATTGTAGCAGTTTGTGTGAGGTTGTTGCTTCATTAGAGGCTATTTGGAAATCAATCGGATTAAAATCTTATGATGAGTGGTGTAATGTGTGTTGAAATAATAGGTGTGTGTCTCATTTTGTTAAAAAATTATGTAAGAAAGACACCACCTCCTTTAATAACCAGTTTGGGTTTATATGATGTTACAATGTTAGCTTCATGCTGAAATGCCCACAAAAGCATGACAAATGCAAACACAGCCAGGACACATTTAAACACACTGACTAATACACATTTGATAATGAGCTTGTGTGCATATCAGGAGGTTAGCTCTCTCAGTCTCTTTCTCCATCTTTATATCATTTATAAAAGGTATTCCCCATTTTGCTCCCACTTTAAAGAACAATGATCTGAGTGGGTGAAAGCCCAGAGCTGTGATTTTTTCATGTTATGAATCAAGACATCATATATGAACACATCCATTACAATCTCCAAACCAGAAATAGAGAGAAGTGTTTGCATCTGTTAGTTTGATTGTATATTTAGGCTTGATGTAACACTATGTTTGCAGTAGGGATAAATACTAGAATAAATACCAATAGATGCCAAAATACTGAAAAGGCAGTGGTACTTGTTTTTCTTTGTTACCATAGTACCAAATGTACTGAGGTGACAGTTCTTCTAGAAATGAAACAGGCAGCGTACAGCTACAAGTGTTGTAGTCCAACTTTACTTGACGAAAAATAAAAAGATACCCCACAAGAACAGTAAAAAGTACACGTAGAAAATGGTGATTGGTGCAGCTGCCACGACAGCTCTGCTGCGACACACTGATAAAATTGATAAGGAAGGTTGAGCTGGCTAGGGAAGTAATTTGCATTTTAGGGGGAATGACCAAAGGGGTGAAACTGATTTGCAAAAGGAAATATGCAAATGATTTTATCGTGTATTTTGGATCAAGGGAGGAAATACTTACAATTTAGCAAAGCACCTAAAAGACCGACATCCAATATATATGTTTTCCTGAAAAACATGTTATCATTTTGTTTGAGACAGCTGGCACTGCCGCTGTGAAATCAACTCTGCTCCATAGGCTAAATGTTTGCAATGCCTAGTATTAGATGCTTATGATAATGTAATGCAACTATAATATTAGCAAACTATCCTAACATTTCCATTAAAGCCTCTCCAACAAAATGTAATTAAAGATCTGCCACTGCGTCTATGTTTTAAAACAAGCTTTTAATAAAGGAGTTTTGTATGTGGGATGATCACTTTGTTTTGGTATCAAGTTTGAGTGTCATGATTGAGGATCATGTAATTCTGGTGGAATTGATACTGACTACAAAATTTCTGGTGTTAAGACATCCCTAGTTTGGAGAGACTTTTTTTATTTTATTTTATTTCACCGGGATTGTTTTCGTCAGTAAAATGGTGAGGTCTGTGGGGACGCCACGGTGAGCCAATTTACACACAAAAACCAGACTAAAAGAGTTAGAACTACAGGCCCAAAAAAGAAAAAAAAGTGAGGAGAAAAACCCACACAATTCAGGCAAGTTTTATGATTTAATAACATTTTAGCTGATCAGCTGAAATTAATTCAGTAGCCTAATGGTCACTAATTACAGTAGGCCTATTCATTCAAGGTTAAAAAACAAACAACAAACAAAGCTCTCCTGCTGATATAGCTTCCTTTCCTTTCCTTTGTAAAGTAAGTAGGAAATAAAGTTCTCAGTGTGTGTCCATCTCTCTGTGGTTACACATTTTGCTTTTAGGCCACCCAGGACGCAGTATGAAAGATGGATAGCACTGCCATTAGTGCAGTTTGATGGCATCTCTTGTCCAACTCTGGCAACTATTTGTGTATTTCACCAGGGATGACAGAATGACTAGACAATGAAGAAGCTTACGTAACCTTAGGACCACTTCAGAACATTTTAATAACACCATAGAAAACGCGTGAACGTAACACATCAAGTCAGTGTAACAGGACCAGTTTCTATACCAAGTGTTTCTTAGTACAGAAATTACATGAGTTCACCAGGGGCTTTTAAAAGCCCCTGGTGAACTCATGTTTAAGAAACCAGCTTGAGATGATATGAGTGTTGTGGTATCCTGTTCAAAGCCGCCATTAAGAGATGAGTTCACTGTGGTCATATAGGGACAGACATGGTCAGCAACAACACTGTGAAAGGCTATGATGACTAAATCTTGCTCAGCTGCCACCATGAGGCTAAAAACCACAGCAGCATGAGATGTTAATGCAATCATGACAGGTACCATTCTTTACTGTTTACACCAAATTGTGACGCTGTCATCTAAATGATACAGCAAAAATGTATACAGAGATGCTTATATGCATATGCTTGTATTATTAAAAGGAATATCTAAGGTTCATCCAGGTTGCACTGTGTTGAGCCTATTGATATCTATCATACATGCCCAGTTTTTTTACAGTCTGTATTGTTTCTTAAGACTTTCTGTAACTGTATTATGGAGAGATAGGTAGATATCTATAGATAGATATACATGTCAGATATGTGAAGCCTAACGGTGAGTACGCATTCAATTCCTTGTGGATGAGCAGTTTCTGAAAAAGACACTCATGCTGTTTCAACTACCTTTCCCAATGCTACACTTTATCTCCAGCAGTAGTCTTGACCATGTCTACATTCTTTAAAGCAGTGAGATTCTGCCACGTGACTAGCCGATTAGGTATTTGCTATAAAGAGCAGTTGGGCATAAAGTGGCTGGTGGGTGTATGGGATCTTTATTCAGATTTGTTCCACATTTCGGAGGTCACATAAATGTTGAGGCAGAAGAACTAGAGTGGGGACAGAAATGCCTCTTCATTTCAACAGTGAGTCCTCTGTCGTCCTCTGCTCATCATAAAGGTTTCTTTGTGTGACTCAGTGTGTCTGTGGACACAACACTTCCTGTTAAACTGTTAATGTTTTAGCGTCTGAGACAAACAAACAGAACCGTTACTTCCACAGCCCGTTTTCCTTTTGTTGTGTTTTGTTTGCGTTTTTGTACAACAAAAATGACAACTTTTGACAAAGCAATCCTGTTAGTTCATTCAAATTAAAAAAAAAACAAAAAAAACAAAGGCAGTTACATTCCTAAACTGGTTACAATCCTAAGCACCAGAGGTATGTGGAAGTTGCTTTGGTTTTTTTTTAGATTGATCTGGTCGGTCAATCATCCTTTTCCATCCACCTACTTTCTTAACTGTTTATTCGATTAACTTAAGATCCCTGGGTCTATCTTATTTCTCAAAGAACAAGAGGCTGGGTATACCCTGGATGAGTCGGCAATATACTATATGACCCAGAGTCAGGCATACAGCAATTTACATTCTGACCAACAGGATTCATCAATAAACCGGACCTAACATGTATGTCTGGAACCTGGAGTACTCAGTGAAAACTGGATATAAATTCATTTGAAGAACTGAAAAGTGCCTTTCCAAGCTATTTGCAGCAGCTGATTAGAAGTGCTAAACAGTTGATAAGAAGTCTAAAAGATATAAATGGCACAAAGTCATCAAGGCTAAAATTAGGTTAATTATGATGCAAGTGAAAGTACGTAGCTGTTGTCTCAAGGTCCTTTGTTTTCATTTGATAAGACATTTAACTGGCATTTTTGGCACACCCATTCTACTTACACTGACTAATACTACCAGACTGCAATTTTTTAAATATAAAGCAGGCCTCAAGCAGGTCTGTATCGGCTGCATATCCAAAAACAAAACAGACACTACTATGGAACCATTAATTCTACCTATAAAAGAGAGGAGTTTGCAATGGTGTTGAGGAGCAAGATTGTCCTTTCTCTTTTAAAACAAATGTGGACGTGCTTTCAATGTTTTTCAGGCCTCTAGCAAAGGTCTTTTGATGATTTGTGACTGTGTGGGTATGTTCTGTGATTTCAGCTCTCCTACTCTGACACTGAATCGAACAATTAGTGACATCCACTTTACTCAGCTCTAGTGTGATGAAAGTGATACAGCAGATTTTCAGCAAAGAGACCGAGCTGTGTGAGCTCACACTGACTCATTTTGTGTCGTTTGAATATCTAAATCAGAGACCTGCACAGGGAGGAAGCAGGAAGGCTCACATAGGCTGCAAAGCTGACTCATAACTGACACGTTTAAAACAAAAGGACAATTACACTGGCAGATCAGGTGTGTCTGCTCATCCACTCAAAGAGCAATTTAAGAGTAAAACTGAACTGACTATCACATTAACACTCACTCAATCGTCCATCATTTCATCTGCCTCTATAGATCCTCTTTCTTTCTCTCTTATCCATCCTCAGTGCCCCTCCCCCTCCTCCAGACTTCTGTTATCCCCTTTACTTCCTTTCAACCTCCTCTCTGCTGTAACTAAACAAAATAATTATGAGCCCAACATGTGCAGCAACATGGTGGACAGCATGTGTAACATTCATAAACATGTACTCTCAGGTATGAAGTTTAGGTTCATTTCATGGGTGGGGCGAGGTGTGTTTATTTGCCTATTGCACTTCAAGTTCTCAGCTCAGGTATCAATTAAATCTTAAATGTTACAGTCATATCATCATTATCTTAATACAGCTACAGCAGATGTTCCAACAGGCCTAAAAATATATATTTTTTAAGTCTTTAAATACATTTTAAATCTCTATTTAAAATTCTAAGACATAACGATGGCTAATGAGCTTACAGTAGACAGAAAATGAACACCGTCTGGGCTGGTCCCTCAGTTCTAAGATTTTCTGGGCTTTTTTAGATAAATTTAGTTTCGTGTCATGGTTCAAGTTAAGCTCAAATAACCCTTGCTGTATAAACCAGATCATTCAAAAACTTCACACAGGTTTGAATGTCTTGAACATGTTTTAAACATGTCATACATACCGGTACCTGCACAGAATGAAATAGGTCATAGTTAAGTACATTCACATAAAGAAAAATAATTACCTTTCCATCAAAACAGCTGCGGTCAATGACGCTTCTATCATGAGCTAATTGATAAAGATTTTTTCAATCTGTTCAGTCAGTGCAGTTCAAGTTCTACATTTTTGCCATCCTGTGTTCAACATCCAAAGTATTTCCAAAGAAGAGTTTAATCATTCTCTCTTCAACTATACATACTTGTATACAGAGCTTTGATCAATTAACCACCAGCCTAGCATGCATGTCTTTGGGCAATGGGAAGAAGCCATAGTACTTGTGGGGAGCCCACATAGCTACAGGGAAAACATGCCAACTCCAAAGAAATGCCTCACCTGGGGTTCAAACCAGGAGACGCGTTGGTGTGAGGTGACCGTGCTAACTACTGTACTACCATGATGCATATACAGTGCACTTATTGGTACTATTAACAGTTAAATATTTGTCAAGTGAATATTCATTTCTTTTGAAATATTAATTTATAAAATTTGATTTATATATTTTTGTTATTGTTGACAGCCCTAAATGTACAACTGTAGCAGAGGTAAAAAAAAAAAAAAAAAAAAAAAGGACAGCTTGAGCCAGATGTTAAAGTGTAACATTCTGTCATTTAGATATGGATCACTTTAAGGTAACGTTCCTCACAGCATCGTTCAGACGTTCCCATATTTACCATTTTTATTTATTTATTTTGTTTTCTTTTTACATTTCCATTTGGCAGTTTCAGGTCTCCAAAGTTTAAAGCAACAATGTAGATAGCTTTCATTTTGTTTTCCAAATAACCCAGTGCTTCCATCATTTCCTAGAAATTACAGTTATCAGAATCAGAATACTTTATTGATCCCTGGGGGAAATTATTTTTTGTTACAGTGCTCCATTTTAAACCAACATTAAGACATTAAGTTATGACACCCTCCCATTATTTTGCCTCCATATAAGACAACAATCAAAGACCTTTAACCCTAACACATGGTGTGAACATTTATTTAATAAGACATGAATCACACATGGTGTGAAAAGGCTGTGAAAAGGTTGGGATTAGGCAATCAGCTCTCATGGATCATTTTAGTGTAAAGGTCAAATGCAATATATCAACAAGAATACCCACAGGGCTAGTGAAACAAAAGTGTGCAACCAGGTATTGAACAGTGTGGGCGGTTCTTGTGATTGTGTTCAGACATGTCTAACAGAGCTCCGTGTGGCGTGGAGATGACTTCAGAGAAAAATGTAACCTGACAAGATCAGTGTGGGAGTGAGTTTGTTTTTGATTCTCACATTTTGTTGTGTTCTGAATTTGACATAATGCAGATTTAAAGCTCTGAAGCAGTTTAGAAATTGCATTTATGAATTTGAAGTCTTTTTTAAATACACCAAAAGGTCAGACGTATTTGGTTACCAGTAAATCATGCTTGACCATGGGTATCATACAACGCTGTGTCTTTGTGAGGCCTGATATATGCCATTTGTGGTCCATTTCTAATATTTTTGCCAGGAGCATTTCTTTCTTAAATTAAATCCTGCTCAACTTGTGATGTTCTTTGCTGAATTTTCTGGCACAGAAAGCCAACACACAGACAGCATATTGCTGCCATCTGTGTGCCAGCAGATTTGTGTGAAGCCATTAGCTGGAATGTGTATTACATCAGCTGACATAATAACGTTAATACTGCCACTATTGTTTGAAAACACCACCCTAAATGTGGTTCTGTAACTTCCACTTTACAGAAGATCCTTAATGACCTCCAACACCGATTTCCACATCCTTTTGGCGAAACACCAGTAGTTAAACTTCACATGCCCATAGACGAAGCAGGAATCGTATATAGAGGTTGTTTATTTTAGGCTTCAATCACACAAGCTTAGAGCCCATCAGCAACCCCTGAAAACTATAGGTTGCTGAGGAAAAAATGTTTACTGCCTGACTAGTTAGCAAGTAGTTGCTAGACACTCCTTGCTGTTGCTAGGTGAAATCAGTCACAAACAGGGTTCTGCAATAAAAATAAATAAATAAAATTTTAAAAACTCTTTTGTCACTAGCAGATTGCTAAGGTTCCCTGTAGCCTACGTGGAACACACTGACGTCTGCAAACACTCACCAACTGCTTGCTGAGTGATAATGAAACCATGAAAAACACAAACTGGAAACAAACTGGCATTGTGGCCGACTGTGGCAATCTATTAGAGATCTAAACAATCACGAGGAGGAGGAGGGGTACAGTACTTTATACCTATTTGCAACTTATGTCACTTTTAGCAATTACTCGCCAACTGGCTGGGGAATACCAATTTTTCCTTAGTAACCTGTGATCACCAAGGGATCACTGACCAGTCTCTGGGACTGACTTTCTTTAAACTATCAGAAGCCATAAATAATAACTGAAAAGAATATTTGATCAACTGCCCAGCCATACTTAAAGGACACACTCCAAAATTTTGACAGGAAACCACATCAGACAAATTAATACTCAAAGCATTGGCATCAAACTGTTTTGATCTTATTTTTGTCTAATTTAGGATTATTATTTAGGATTTTTTTACCACAGACATAGACACAGAGTTCTAAAAATATTGAAATATAATTCACCAAAACAAGATATATGTAAGTAAATAAGAATTACATGACTACAATCAGTCTTAAGTGGAAAAAAAAGGAAAAACAAAACTCCAGTCACTGATAATTTCCCTCCATTTTCCAATGACGACGCCAGAGAAACAGTGCAAGGGCTGTTTGTCCTTCTCCTAAACCCAGATTTTCCAGCTTCACTCTCCTCCTCACTGCTCATAATGTGGCCCTTTCAGAAAAGCCTGTAAGTGTGTATGTGTGAATTAATTCCTGTCATTTTTTTTTATGCTCCTGAGTTGTTCCACCAAGACTAGCCGCCAGTGTTTTCTTTTCCTCCAAACCTACTGTGATTGTGGCCATCAGGAGAAGAAAAAAAACCCTATGTATCATGAGTTTACATAGTTGATCAGTTTAGACTCAAAGGCCTTTCAATTTCTGCATGCACTGTGGCTCATTTAACCTTTCCCCTTCTATTGATCCACTTGTTATTGATTAACTGACCAGCTGACCAGTCAATATAGAGAAAACTGCATGTTTACCTCTGCAATACTTGAGCAAGCAAACATGCAGAGAAAGCTGACCTTAGGAAACCTCTGGTGGAATTAGTCAGGACTCAGTAGGTCGTCTTGTGATCTCTGTGTGTGTAACTGTGTGTGTGCTTTGAAAGCCCCATGATGCTAAAGACGTCAACAGTTCCTTGGTTACTGAGGAAACCAGTCATGTGGAATCAAGAGAGGAGGGGAACCTGCTTTGAAAATCAGCTGATTGTGATGAGATTTATTGAACTCTAGTGCTGTTCTTATTGTCACACTTTAAAATTAACATTAATAAATACTGGCATTCATTTACTCATAGAAATTAGAAGAGGAAGACACTCAAAGACTTTAAATCAATGCAGGAATTAGTTAGTTCTCAGTTAAAGCCATGAGAAAGAGGAGAGCCTTTATCATTGTTTACTGAAATATAACAGAATTAAATCACATGTGATTTAATTGGATAACCCATCCTATCCCCCACTAGTACTGCCACAAACGATTATTTTGATAGTCGACTAGTCAGATCATCATCCATTGGACGTAAAACGTACAGCTTATTGCACTAGCATGCATCTGCTCTTATATAACTATCATTAGCTTACAGCTTTAAGTGTTTAAGGTATGTGCTAACTAAAAATAAAGACAAGATGATAGTTTATTAAATTTAAATGAAATTTGCAGATTGTTTCGGTGGTGTTTAATAAACTCCTTGCTATCTAAAATATAACAGGACACCGGAGTATATTCTCGAGCACCTTTAATCTCTTTTCAACTTTAATCTCAGCCAAACAGATTTACTCAGGAACAAATAAAATACTAAAAAAGCCAAACAATAACATTTTTAAGTTATCTAAGTGACTCATATATCATGTTTAACCTGAGTAGCGAAAGACGGCGGTGGGTTTGAAGACGATTTGCCGGGAGTCCGGTGTTCTCACGGGCTCTAGTGAGCCTTGCCCCGGGCTCGCTATCGAGCTAGTGGGTAACAGACGTCTCCGAAAACGTCGGAGCTCTTTTGAAAATATGTGGTGTCTTGATAAACTGAGCAGATATTTGAGGTTTACACAGCTACATTCTTGCCTAAACGTTTATTTTGTGACCCAGAAAGAATAATGAGAGTAATATTAAAACTAACTAGCTGCCGCCATTGTTGTAAACTGCGCTGGGCCGCGCTATGAATTCTGGGACACAGCTTCTTCTTCTTCGGGGTTTAACGGCAGCTGGCATCCTTGTACATGCAGTGCTGCCATCTTCTGTTTCAGTCCGTTATTACACTCTTAAATCCTACTACCGTATTTCCCGGACTACAAAGCGCACCTGAATATTAGCCGCACAAGCTAAAATCAGGGGAAAATCCTGTTTTGTACATACATTAGCCGCACCTGACCAAAAGCCGCAGGTGTTTCAATGTTGACTTATCATATGTAAGAGAATGTGCACAAAGGGAATTGTCAGGAAAGAGATGGCTGTTTGGAGACACACCCCTTTTATTAATATTTTGAAAAACAAGTTATGGGTACATATTTGCATAACTTTTTAGGTATATGTACAAGTAGCGGTAATTACAAGTACGAAACATGTACTGTGCTTCATAAATGAGTAACAAATGTAGTACATAACAATAACCTACAGCACACCAGAAAAATAGATTCAGACTACCTTTTAGGCTCAGGTGCAGTGACACGGCTTTAACAAGAAGAAAAGTCAGTCATTCACCACCATCTTCCTGCGCACTAAAACCACCAAAGTCCTCTTCTCCAGTGTCGGATACGAACAGGCTCAGGATGGCTACGTCATCCACTCTCCGCTTCTCTCCTTCGTTGTCACTTATAAAACCAAAGAAATCCTCGTTGTCAGTGTCAGAGTCAAACACCCTCAGAAGGGCCGTGGCGGTGTCCTCCTCTCCATCATGCAGCAGTGCAGCCCTTCAAAATCCGTTGGTGATCGTGGATGTTTTCACACTTTTCCACGCTGTCAGGTTCCACCGGTGGAGTTGAGCATAACTTGCTTTTCGCAAGTTTATCGCCGCTCGTCATCCACGACTCCCGCTGAACGCGTAGCGTTAATTTGAAGTTTGTTTTTCGCGCTACTTGTACGGCACTATGTTGCCTGGCGGATGGACACGTGACCAACATACCACTCTTGAACCCAGATACTGTGTGTCTGATCACATGCCCTTCCGCCAGGCAACGTAGTGCCGTACAACAGCGGAACAAACAAAACAAATCGTCTTACGATATGACAAAAATCATGGACAATCCATAGAAAAGCCGCACCTGACTAAAAGCCGCAGGGTTCAAAGCTTGTGCAAAAAGTAGCGGCTTATAGCCCGACAATTACGGTACTTATTCCTGCGTCTTTTGGGATCTTGCAAAGCTTCAAACGACGCGTCGACTATTAAATCAGTCGTCGACGATTTTGATAGTCGACGTAATCGTGACTAGTCGACTAATCGTGGCAGCCCTATCCCCCACACACACGCATCGGAAAAAGAGGTGACATTAGCCAGTCAGCAGCCTTAGACAGTATCACCTCTTCCATTTAGGGATACTCTAACCGATCAGGTGTTGATTGCTTTAAAGCAATGGCTCAATGCAATGAGTTCATAAGTGGCTTTAAAAGCTCCGACTTATTTTCTAAACCAGCTTCTTGTTGAGAATTATGGGGCCTTACATTAACACATTAACCCTGTGACAGACTGGCAACCTGTCCAGGACGTTCCCAAACGTTCACCCTGTGACACCTGGAATAGGCTCCAGCCCCCACAACTCTGAACTGGAGCGTATGAAAATGAATGCATGAATAGATATTAACACACCACCTTAAGGTCTGAAGTAGCTGCAGCTCAGTAAGAAAAGATGCCTCATAGTTCTGTGGATTTAGCAATAATCTGCCAGTTTCAATTGTAATCATGCCAAAGTGCTCAGTTTGGTAAGCAACAACAAAAGCAGATAAAGGAGGATGAAATGTCTCACAGGACAACGATTTTCTGGCTTTGCTGATTTGTGAGGTCACCTATTAGAATATTTTTTTAAAACTGGATGTTTACTAAAGTGTGCCAATGCCTGTAACAGGAACCTATGACAAAAAAATCAACACATGAGAATCAGCTGCCATCAATCAAACGGCATCCTATGGCATAAATGTGACTTTATGACGTTTGGAGGGAGAGACAGTTTCATATTTTTTTGATAGTTGCATATGTGGGAAGCAGACTTTAAATAAAGCTATACTGTCCAGTCAAAAAAATAAAATCTTCAATTACAACAGTTTACCTGTGTGGTTTTATTTCGCATGCCTTTTCTGGCTGTATTCAACAACTGATGTTACAGGTATTGACACAACACAAGGATGCTGTCAGCGTCTATGAAGCATGAAAGTGGATAACGAACAATTAAAGTCAGCTGTCACTGAAAGTTGTCCTGACACGTTTCCACATTGAGAAACAGCAACATGGGGTGTTCAGCAATGCTGAACAATGCCACCTTTGACCAAGACACCAACTGATACCTGTCACTCATGTCTGTCTGTCTGTCCTGGTAGAAAAAAAAATTCAAATGCACAACTTCTCCGTTTCCCATACCACAAAACTATGACATCATGAGTATTACCATGAAAAGCAAACAAAGTGCCTACACATAGACCCGCCAAACCAGTTCTGACATACATGTAGTCCCCTGCAGGCAATTCAAGGGGCTGAAAAGGAGAAAACAATTAGGGAATTTACAAGATGCCAGGACTTGCCAGTGTTAAAAGTGAACATGTGTAGGAGTGTGTGTTAAATGCATTGGCCCTGCTTAAAGTCAGCTGTTCCTTTTTCTTTTGTCTGCCTTTTCTCTCACACACTGGACAGCTGAGTTGAGACTGCAGAGAATGAGGGGGATGAGGCAGCTGTCAAAACACTATGCAGATGCGCGCGCATGCACAACAGAGGAATGTGTCTCATCAACGCGCAGTGTGTGAAGGCTATATCAGCTTCACATTGAACTAAGTGCCAACAGATGGTAACCTTCCTACATCCACCGCTGTGCCAAACAAGAACCAAGGTTTGATTACGGCACAAAATATAATTAATTTTTATAATTTGGATAGTAATTATAATTTCATTTATTTAGCATGACTACTCATTAAATTAACACTTTCCTTTGGGAGGTGTGACCATGCACAAAAGCATGAAAGGGTGCGTGGTCAATATAGTTAAAACAGGGGGTCTGACTTGGATGTTTAGTATGTCCATTTTCTTGATGAACAAAGTGCAAGTGAATTAAATACCATTTGTTTTAATTACACTTATGGTGACATTCCTAAAGCCCTTGAGGTGAGCTCCGAATTATTTTATATTTAGGAATTATAAGACATTTTAGAAGAAATTTAAATATAAATATAGCCCATTTTAATTGAAAAACAAACATAAAATAGCAAAAAAAAAAAACAGGTGGATGATTTGATGAGGGATACACAGGAGTCTGGCACAAAGTATTGGATGTAAAGTCCATCTTAAAAGGGCAACAGCTGGTCCCTGCCTTCCCTCCTGACAACATATAGATTGGGAAACAACAGGAAAAGACATTCTTTGGAGATCTCCACAGCAGCCAAACAGAGGCTGATTGACTGCAAACAAGGCAACCTAGGGCTGTGCGATATGACCAAAATCTCATATCCCAATATAAGACATTTTTCATCCCGATAACGATATATTTCATACAATAGTGCATTTTCTGTAAATTCTGTGAAACTCGGGCAACTCGACTTGCGTGAAGTGTTTTCATCTGGGCGTCGTTTATCTGGAGTCGAGTGTTTTGACCGATGCATGAAAGTATATATTTAGAAGTTGCAATAGCTGTCATTTTCTTTGTGAGTATTTATTACATGGCGTGCTGCGGGGGAAAAGCCTGTTCTAACATTTGAGTCTAAGGTTTATTTTGAGCACCTGACCACTCTTATTTGCTTCTCATCCATAAACTCTCTTTATACACTTTCACGCGATTCTCACGTGGGTGGTAGAAGAGGTTTGTCATGTTTGAGTCTGTGGTGTTGACCGGTTTGCGGCATAATTTGCATAGTAGTTTTCTGGTCCATGTCAGACTTTTCATAACCAAACCATGTCAATGCTACAGAGGTAGCCCCTTGCTTAGGAATAAGGTCCTCGATTTCTTTTGACTGGTCCTTCTGTTTGGAGCTACCTGGTTCTGCCTCATCTTCACTGGCCATGCTGTTATTCTCTGTATGGTGACCAAACAATGAAAGAAAATATTGCCGTAAACAGTGTATTTTGCGACGCCACTAAACAAACGATAGCATGTAACATGAAACGATAGATGTTTTAATTTTGGCATCTAGTATATTTCGTTATATCACACAGCCCTAAGGCAACCCAACCCTCAGTCATGTGGCACCAAATGCAGACTGGGTGATAGACCCTTACAGATCCAGAGACAACTATTATAGCTATAAACAGTAAAAACATTTCTACAGATTCACATTTTAAAACTTTTTACAAAATCTATTTCTTCTAGATAGATTTTGCTGAGTAATGTCCTTCTTCTAGGGCTGCATTAAACAGCACGTGATTTCGGGTGCCGGTTAAGTTGGTGAGCAGGTGACCATCTGCTTCTTACATCATACATCATTAGCAGTTTCCGAGTCCAGACACCTCTTCAGTTTCCAGACTCAAACAAACACTGCGGCATCACTAACAGTTAAAAACTCTAAATTCTTTAGTCTGAAATAATAAACAAAACACAAGCTTTGTAGTGAAAATGAATATAAAATATATAAATATATAAAATAACTATGACTACCCTCCGATTATGTCATTCATATAATTGTTGCAAGTTCAGAAATACCAAGATACAGATTATACAAGGCAGAACAGACTTCTGATGTTGTACCAAACAGGTTCTGATTAACAATTCTCTCAACCTGAACTGAAACATTTTGTGCCTTCTTAAACAAACTTGAATGAGTTGGCAGGCTGTATGAAGTCTTCTTGTAAACTAAAATTATGCTTCAACGTTGCTCACTGGGGGATCAATGAATTGCACTATTTTCTAGGCCATAAGCCACCTGCAAAGGTCTTACAAAAAGAAAAAAAATGAAAACCTACAGCATCCATGTTTACTAGCTTGCAATCAAGCCCCGACTTCTTGGCACACTGCAGTTTCTCTTGGCATGTTAGGGTCTACCACTGAATGACTGTAGTGTGACACTACTGGAAAAACTGAATATGCAAGTCAAGAGGAATGTATCTAAAACCTTCCACATTTTCACCACTCTACTAATCTGTATGCAAGTTTATCTTCTGTAATTCATGATGCTGTAATTTCTGTTTAAGTGACCGTTCTCCAACATCTACAAGTCAGACATGATACTAACGCTGGTATTGGTACTGGATCCATACCATCATGACAGGATCGATACTTTACTTTTTTCCTCTAAGTACAGCATGTAGCCCACTGAATTGTGTTAAATAAATTATTTTTTAGGAAATGAAAAAATATACCTTAAACATGCACCAAAAAAAGATCTGAACGTTTTGAGTTGACTGTATATTTTATTTAAATCCATTAGCACATTTAAGGAACAGAAGATGACCCAAAGTGCTTTATTAACAGGCACATTTACATTCCAGGTCTCAAAGAACCCCAACTTCAAAATACAGAAGCTGAAAGTTGTGTTTTGTTGTGTTAACTTATTAATGTGGAAATTGTAAATCGTAGTGATTTAGTGGTCGATTATGATTCACCCTATAAATCATTACACACTGCCCTCCCCTACATATGCTGCCTTTATAAGTTAAAAGTATTGGTATTGGCAATACTGGCTCTGTATTTTTTTTGGGTATTGGATCGATACCAAAATCTGCAGTATTGCACACCAATACTAAACACAGCAACATAACCCTCCCACCAACAAGCATGTGGGAGGTGGAACACTAGTTACAACACTATTGGTAAGCATATTTGAATAATGTTTATATGGAATTAATTTGTACAAGTAATTCCTTCTAGTAGCCTATCACACTTTATTTTATTTTTTTTAATTTAGACTGACAAAAAGTCCTGTAATCTGCTGCCAATTTAGAGAAAACACAAAAGTTTATTTATTCTGACTCATTCTTTTTTGAACAGATTTTGGAATTTCCAACAGACAAACGTCATTGATTGGTTATGGTGGCAATGACAGTTCTTACAAAGAAAATCAGTTTAAATAAACTAAAAATAAATAAATAAATAATAGGACTTTCGTATAGCGAAGATCAGAACTAGCCAAGAAAATTGTGTGATGTTTTAAAAAGTTATTCAATTTCCCATTCTCTGAACCAAAGAAAAGCAAAAAACAACATTTGGGAAATTCCAACCATTAATCCAATCTTAATGGATTCAGAGTTGCTGAGGTCTGGGGCCTATGCCAGCTGGGTGAGTATATGAAAAACCGTAAACCTTATATGTTGGAGATTTTGATCGATTCAGAACGCAAAAATGTTCGTTCATTTTTTATTTTTTTTTTGCTACTTGGATTCAAGTAGCAGGAACTACAGTTTATCTGTGACCTATGAAGGAAACATGTGATGAGGCAGTTTACAAATTTTGTCTACAGATTGTATCCTAAAGGCTGTTAATCAATTCACTGTCAACCCTCTCACTTATACACACACACACATTTTCTTTAGCACTCCCTGATTCAATATTTCCAATAATAACCAGAACTACAAGAAATCATTTCAAAATCTTGGCTGAGACTAAACAGAGAATCCCACATTAAAATGTGTCATGGTCTTAACCATGACACAGAGCCTTTTACAGCCTTAGTTACAGACAAATTTGCATTTCTTCTATACATTTTCAACAAAATTATTAGACTTCTCAGATGACCTGAGATGTTACCTGAGGACATGCAAACCGAAAAGCACCCACAGGCTACAGTAGGATTTGAATTAGTGACTGCTTTTTGTTCAAGTTTTTGTTGAGTATGTCCAGCAGACTAATCACAGCCCTTAAAAATGTTTAATTAACTGTTCATTATTTATTAACATCAACAGCATAATCTTCATTAGTTGAAGTAAACAAAAATAGCATTAGATTAAACCTGATATGTAAAAAGCTTTTTCTGGTGAACTAGAGCACTTTATGGCATTTGCCTGATAGAACGCAATCGAAGGTTCTTTAACACACAAAATTAGCCATGTTGTCACTTAGCCCGACTTATGGTGAGGAGGTATACCCTGGACAGGTTGCCACTCAATCACTGGGCCATCAAAGAAAGGCAGATAGAACGAGCAATGTACTGACAATTAGCTAGGGGCTTGTCCTGCCACATACCATCCTTTAGTAGCACAATGGTTAATGGTTTTTACTTGATATTCTATCCCACCCACATACTGTCCACGGAGAGTTAACAGCGCTAATTAGCTCCCTCATGATGTTACTATTTATAATAAAAAGAGAAACAGTGAAAGATCACATTGTGAGGAGAAAGAAAGAGAGAAAACATTTATCTTGATTTGCTGTGAGTCACATAAAAACACAGAGCAAGATGATAACAACTGGGCCACAGACAGTAACGTGTCAACTGTGTGTGTGTGTGTGTGTGTGTGTGTGTGTGTGTGTGTGTGTGTGTGTGTGTGTGTGTGTGTGTGTGTGTGTGTGGTTACCTCTGGTTCCGGTCGCCATGTCTGCCACCTTCTGAAAAGCATCCAGGAAGGCTCCGGTCACCACGATGGTCGTTCTGAAACAAACAACACGTGTTACCTGTCGTGCTTAATGTACACATAATATCATTCCATCATGCTATCATTTGTTCAGGTTTAGAAAGCAAAAGACGCCACTGCATTAACTCCTCCAAGAAAAGCCCAACACACAGTGTCATGGCAACATGCGTAGGTAGACGATCAACTGGTTGAAAGCACAAGCATGACATTGTAAAGAACCAACAACTCTTTAGATGGATTAAGTTAAATACCACACAAAAACCTCCTTTTTAGATTTTTACTAGCTTTAGTAAATATGCTCTATCGCACTGATGAGGTGTCTTGCAGAGCTTATTTGTGCTTCGGGTCTCAATCAAGTTTCAAAGAGACACAGGCTCACAATTTAATGGGCATTGCGTCCACACTTCCGTTGGATGGTAACGTTTAAAACGAAAAAAGTCTCTCACTCTCTGATGAACATTTGCATGAGGCTGGAACTGTGGTCACGCTCAGACTCACTGAGGACCACGAAGCCGCCAACGCAAACAAATTAGATGTGACGAGAAGGACAAAATCTTAAATGAGTTCACACTTGAGCAGTGTTTATCAGAAGTTCCCATTTCAGAGGGTGCACACTGGTATCAGGCATGGCTTATTTGATACAGAATCATAAACAAAGTGACTACAGCATACAGTATGTACCTTTGGGGTTTGGACAAACTGTTAAAATCTGCAACAGTGGGAATAAATAGGTCAGGTAATCAGACACATAAGTGCCACCATAAGAACTTTTTCTAAATCTGAAAGACACACACACACACACACACACACAAAATCAGAAGATGCATCCCGAACAAGCCTCTGCACTACTCGAGGAAAAAAAAACCAACCCCCCCCCCCCCCCCCCCCCCCCCCCCCCCCCCCCCACTTTTATTATGAAAGTCAGTCTGGTGAAGATAAATGAGTCCAATCACCTGCAAAGGCCAGTGTTAGGAGTGCAACTGGAGACCTTGAGAGGCGCACATCAGCTACATCAATGGATCTTTTGTCTGTGTATGTGTGTCAATTACCAGTCAGGTCTATGCTTCTATAGCTGCGCAAGTGCATGTATGCACACACACGCACACACAGTCATTATCTCTGAAAGCCAAACTAAGAAGATCATATGACACTCCTGTCTCTAGTTTGTGCATCTGACCTCAGTGGAAATTCTCTTTCATATTAAGACCAAAGAGTTCTTTCTCTCTCTCTCTCTCACACACACACACACACACACACACACACACACTTAACAATGCAGTTCACAAACAGGATAGGCTGAAGACAACAATCCAATTTACAACAACTTTTTAGAAAATATGGAAGAATAAAAGTGTAAACATTAAAAAATAAATAGTCAAATGACTCAACAAATTAATGAACCAATTACAATAATAATAATAATAATGATAATAATAACAGCAACAACAACAACAATAGTAAATGCTATACAAGCACTGCTCAGTGGTTATTTGATAAGCTGGAAATATAAAGCTCACATCTAAGTCCTCATGTTTTTAAATCAGATATTGGGTTTGTATCTGTGACATTATGTTTTTTCCTATACAAACTGAGACAGACTAATTTTGTTATTTAAAGATTGCATTAAACACTCTGCAGGTTAGTGCAGGATACAGGTTAGTTTGCTGTACTGTGATGGATTTAAAGTAAACAACAGTGTATTGAACTGGTGCACAGTGGCTGTGGTTTCATGGTCAGAGTTAGGTTACATCAAGTGTAGCAGAGATTGGTTTAATTTTAGTTGATGATGCTTAGATCCACTTAATGAATTCCATCTTCATACCAACTTTATACCATCTTGAAAAAAGACAGCATGAACTGGAGTCGTGTTTTCTTAACTGTCTGTGCTCAAGTGCCTTTAAATACATTTTATTATACCACACTGTTTAAATCGTATTTACCAATTTGCTGTGCCCATATGATTTTGCATGTTGTCCTATCAATGCACCAGCAGTAGACTTATAAAGGTAGGAATAAATCTGGTGCATTAACCAGAGAACATGTTAATTGGTGCACACTGTCCATAATTATATATAATAACTGAACAGAAGTAACTAACAATAATTTAATTTAATAACTTTCCAAAAAACACCTAATAACAGTCCCAGCATTGACAATAATGTGTTGTAGCACATAGACACACAGTCAGACTACAAGAAACATATAATATAATTAAACACGCTCTTGAAGCTCTGTATGTGCAAATATGTATTTGATCTTCTCCATCTAAATCCCTCACTGAATGAACACTCTGGTGGTGCTGCAGAAAAACACAGAGTCCCAAATACTTTAGCAAGACTGAAAACCCCACTGGAGCCTAAGAGAGGCTTCAGCTTGTCTTTTCAGCTTGTAACTGCTGCTTTAAAGTTAAACTACAGATCTACAGACCAGAGTCTGACTGTTTTGTTTGTTTGTTTTTTTTAGCTGAAATCTCTAATTAGCCCAACTGCAGAAACATATTTTTTGCTATTAAAAATGGTGCAGCAATGAGCCATCACTGATAAAAGATGTCAAGTGAAACGGACTTGTTATATTTATTATAACTGTAAACTCATTTGAATCTTTCATTTTTAAAGAAGTGTTATGTCATCATGTCTGTTATCAGCAAAATTTCTCTGCTAGTCAAGCTTAACAGTTCATGCATGAAAAGAGACAGGAAAAATGGAGTTAACTGTTTCATCACCCTCGATGATCAGCCTGAAAGTTAAACTTTATTTTGTCAATTCTGTACTACAAGGAAATACGTTTATGCGAATTCCAGTGAATATTTATATTTACACATATATCCTAAATGTGTGCCCAGTATGCAGAAGAGTCCAACTCTTCTGCATGCCTCAAGCTATTTGTTGTCAAAACTTCCTCCTTTTGACTACGATTACAGCATTTTACCAGCTCAACTGCATCAGACAATGTTCCATTTTGAGGCCTTTGGACCTCTTGCAAATCATGACATGCCTGTATTTTGTGTTTTCATAATTCAAGCTATGAAATACTACCTGGTGAAGTTTTAGTGTTAATGAGGCTAGAAGGTATCGAGAAAAAGTGAATTAATAAACAAACAAACAAACAAACAAACAAACAAACAAACAAACAAACAATCTTTATTGGTGGCTGTATGAATAAATATAACTGTGAAGTTAATGTGAGAAATAAAGCTTTGTGTGTGCAAATTATCCACAGCTGATCTTTTAAGTAGCATTAAACATTAGAGCAAAGTGGATGCCCTTTATTTATGCCTGTATCTGTAGCTTTGTGTGTGCATAGCTGGCTGACTGGCAGGGCTAATGGACTGTGACTGGCTACAGCAAGCAGAGCGATGCTTATCAAAGTAAACTGGCCTACTGGGAAATTCAGCAATTATACTGTCATTAAACCAAGCCAGCTACTGGACAGAATTAGCCTGGGTCAGAACATGTGCAGCTTTCATGTAAAACGACAGAATACAACAATGACCAGTAGGGCTGTTTGATATAACGATATATATCGGATGACGATATAAAAACCTCTATAGTTTCATTTTACGCTATCGTTTGTTTCGTGGTGTCGCAAAATAAACTGTTTACGGCAATATTTTTTCACCCTTTTGATCATGGTTTTGATGGTCACTGTAGTGGCTATATTAATTTCTTAAAGTTCTCTCTTTCTCTTATATTTAATATAACCACACTACAGACGGACAAGCGCCTGTTTTTATGCGTTGTGGTTAGCAACAACAACGGTAACAGCATTGCGTGTCCGCTTGTTTATGTTCCACATAAACCTTTCACAATAAAGCTCAAGATCCTTTTGAGACTTTTCAAAATAAACTGAATCACATGAAAGAGCAGATTATTTACGGATGAGAAGTAAAAAAAAAAAAAAAAAAGAGCCGCCGGGTGCTAAAAATAAACCTTAGACTCAAACGTTAGAACAGGCTTTTCTCCGCAGCACGCCGTGTAATAAATACTCAAAGAAAACGGCGGCCGTTACAACTTATGTCTAAAAATGTATAGTTTCATGCATCGGTTAAAACATCGGTCTCCAACCTTTTTTGCGCCACGGACCGGTTTATGGCCGACAATATTTTCACGGACTGGCCTTTAATGTGTGGAAATTACGGAGGCTATCACTTATCACCTGACCAAAGATATGGCTCCCATCAACACTGTGCAAAACGAGGGATTTAGGAAAATGATCAACACCCTAGACAAACGCTACACAGTGCTGTCCCGCAACTATTTTTCTATTGTTGCACTACCTGCTCTAAACACGCAGTGTCGAGCAACGGTGGAGACGGAATTTCAAGCAGTACAACATTTTGCGGCAACAACAAAACGTGAGACATTTGTTGTTTTTATGTTTATTTTATGTTCAGTCTCAACTGTTACGAAGTTGATGAGCAGTTAATAAGTGCAATAAATATTTATACTGGAAAAGAAAATCGTGAGAGAATCGTGATCTCAATTCTAAGCCAAAAAAATCGTGATTCTCATTTTATGCAAAATCGTGCAGCCCTACCTTACACTCTAAAAATCTCTTAGTCTCTTAATCTCTAAAAGCCCAAATCTCTTAGTGTTTCATCTGCGACCTAAAACTGATGTCACAACGACACAAGACAGGATGCGGTTGATTTGTCATCGTGGGCAAATATTTTCTATGGAAAAACGAACTGAAAAAACATGACTAAGTATTTGGCAACATGCCATCCAATTATAGTTCAGGGAAACTGACAATGTTCTGCTGAGTTGCAGGATGATCAACAAGATTTTCTGACTGATAAAAGATATCAAACAGTCACATTCCTATTTTAAATAGGGATGGTCATGACCTTCATATATTTAAACTATGAAGTTATTAAAAAAAAATTCTGGTTCATTTAGCAATTTTTTCCCTTTTAAGATAAATAATTTCCCTTACTAATAGGGGTGGGCAGTAGAAACTGTATACGGTAGAAACGATATGAATTTGGCCAACGGTAGAGATTTTGACTATACCGCTCTACCGCGAAAGTGCATGTTGATAGTGTCATCAAGCTGCGCCTGCTTTGGTCGAAAGCATCGCAGCAGCTGCAAGCAGTATCATCTGCAAATTATGCTGGGCGACAGTAATAGTGAAGAGAGGAAGCACGTTTTGGAATTTGAAGAAAGCCAAAAACTGCGCTTGAATGTTGAATTCTCTCGCAGCTGCTCTATTCCCATGTTGTTGCAGTATATTAATAACTAACCTCGTATTGTGGATGGATTATCTCAGTTGTTGTCCTGACTGAAGTTTGGTTCGTTTACAGCATCCTGCCATGCGATTGCATTTGACCCTCACATTAACTTTTATCGAGTGGAAAGAAGTTAGCGTTCATCCTCTAGCTTCACTGTTTATGTTATGCTAACATAGCTGTGTCACTAGCAATCACGTAGCACATCATTATATATTATATACTGAGGCTCCTGACTACGGAAGCCGTAATGCTCCGGCAATCCATCAAGTGGTGTGGCTTCGTAGTTCACCAAAGTGGTACTAAAACATTTTTGATAGATTTTTGAGGGCCGTGTCACACATAAAATCGGTTCAAGGTCAGTAAGCACAACCAGAATTCATACATAAGGCACACCGGATTATAAGGCGCACTTTCGATTTTCGAGAAAATTAAAGGATTTTAATTCCACCTTTATGGTGCAGAAAATACGGAAGAAAAAATATATTGCGATATATATCATTACTGCAAATGCTTCAAATTATACCGCGATATGGATTTTAGGCCATATCGCCCAGCCCTACTTACCAACACCAAAAACAGTTTGCAAGTCACTATTAACTCATTCACTGCCAGCCATTGGCAGTGAATGAGTTAAACCCATTGACTCATTCACTGCAACTGACGGCTAGAGACGTCAATGGCAGTGAATGAGTTAAACAACAAAAATATAACACTCGGTAGTGAGAGAATAAATAGAGGAGAAACATGCAAAACTGTTAAAACTAACATGTCACTGTGACACACTTATGACATGTTCAACAGCTTGTCTTTGATGATTTGATGAGTGGTTGAAAACAGTATCGTTGCGTGAAACGGCAATATCTGGTTTTATACAATAGGTTATGACCAAAAATTTGTGATACAGTTAGGAGACCTCATCTATGGGCTCAAAATGTGGTCATAAATATTTTGTACTTGTAAATCGGTTTTGTACTTGTAAAAACAAATTTGTGTGTGCATAAAAAAGATTTGTATGTGTAAAAAAAATTTGTGTGTGCGTAAAAAAGATTTGTATGTGTAAAAAAAATTTGTGCGTGCGTAAAAAAGATTTGTGTGTGGACTTAGCCCAAAAAAACCCCTGCAAGTTACAAGTACGAATTTTGACCCTATTTTTCTTCCTTTAAGCTGATTGGTCAATGTCATGTCAATCACAAATTAAACAATCCAATCAGAGAACAGATGGGTTTGGCTGTCGGAGGGGCACTTTTTTGAACTGCAGGTCCTTGAAGGGTAATCTCTATATAAATATCCGATAGCAGCTAGGTCCCCTTACTTTCAGCAGCTGTTGAAAGGATAAAGTTGTGGTATGTCAGTGGTTAGAAATACCATTATTACTTTAGGATTAGTTTAACACAACGTCAGGGCTGACCCGGGACCATTGCTGTGAGTCACAGTGCGCAGCATAAAAGTCCTTTCACATCGGACGCAGGATGTGCTGCTAATGCTAACTGCTAACTAAAAGCAAAGGATCCAGAATTTGTTGCTGGCTGCTGGGCTCTGTGGGTTTTTGCAGCAGCTCTACCTGTACTAGATGCACCTGCTCCTTGTCGTTTTTATCTCTGACTTCATGTGAACTACAAGAGTTTGTGGGGTTTTTTTGCTAGTTCTTCAAATGTTCAATAAAAACATCTATGCTAATTCATAACGAAGAAAGCTTTGTAATGAAGACTGTCATTTCCAAAACACTGCCCCCCCCCCTGCGTCCGCAGCGCTGGTGAAAAGGCTGTGGAAGTCCCTGTATTAAACACGTAGTCCTGTGACACAAAAATCACCAAACTCGGACGACCACAGACTGTTTTACTTCGTGGTGATGAAGTAAAATGCTGGGTTGGCATGTAAAAGGGCATTTATTCCCTTCAAAGACCTGCAGTTCAAAAAAAGCGCCCCTCCGACAGCCAAACCCATCTGTTCTCTGATTGGATTGTTACATTTGTGATTGACATGACATTCACCAATCAGATGAAAGGAAGAAAAATAGGGTCAAAATTCGTAGTTGTAACTTGCAGGGTTTTTTTTTTGGCTAAGTCCACACACAAATCTATTTTACGCACACAAATTTTTTTTACAAGTACAAAACTGATTTACAAGTACAAAATATTTATGACCACATTTTGAGCCCATACTCATCTACAGGTTAATCTGCTCTACAGGTGAAAATGTTTCATGTTAATAATGAGCTGCTGATTTAAAAACACACACAAAAAAGGGGTTAAAATGTGCCTCTTACCTGAGCTGTGACTGCAGTTTATTTCCTTTGGATACAAAGTCCTCCCATGTAGGATAACTGGCCTGCGGGGGGGAAATGAGAAGACAAATGAGGGCATTAAACCTCTGTAACACAAGTCAGGATGCAACAAGATTCCTTAAGTCTAAAAGAGATGTTAACAATATTTCTTTCACAGCCATAATCCTGAAGGAGTTGTAGCCTTAACGAAGGGAGAAAGGGGCATTATTTAGGTATTAGTATTAAACTTGCCAGACATTTGTCTGCACAGGACTGGAATGTGTAGAAAACAAATCACACAAAACTGAACAGAGACGCGTAAAGCTGAAACATTTGACCTATTTGAATCCAACAGGAGCATTCAACATCAACACTCTGTGAAACAAAAACTGAAAAATTACAGTCCTAAGGGGAGTTCATATTCCAACAAACTATGTTAAGAGAAAGAAAGGTGCTACAGAAAATATGTTGTCAGTGCTTTAGCAGAGCATTACAGCTGCAGTATTAAATCCAGTGAGGATTAATGGACTCCACTTAAATGAATTTGGGATTTAATCAAAATGAAAATCAGGATGACAGAAAGAGAACAGAGGTCTGAAATGTACAAATGCGGGGGGGGGGGGGGGGGGCAGCATGAAGGTATTAAAGAAAGTAAAACATTTAGGTCAAATGAGATGGAAAATCTAAAAATAAATACTGAATATAAGTGAAAGGTTTGACAAAAACCTTGTTTTCTATTTTACTGGATAGTTTATTGCCAGTTTTCAGTTAACTAATGACAGATTTAAGCAATAAATGCAGCTCTTAACTGAATCCTAGGGGATCTAACATTCACATATATTTAGAGTTCTCCAGATTTTCTCTAACATAACAAAAAAAAAACAAAGCAATTATCAGCTGTTCGGCATGTTACTTTTTGCTTCTAGATGCGTGTTATGACAGGGGATGGGGATTCTGAGCCTGACAACTAATGAGCAGAAACACCCGAGTGGCGCTAAACATGAGCAAACTAATGTTCTTATGCAGATGTCGCTGATTTGCCATGAAACTGCAGTTCACACTCTGAATCCATCATAATGTTCATGATGTCAGTTTTAACCTGCACTCAAAAAAAACAAACACTGAAAACATGAGAAATTCAACTGATTAATCAATTAGTTGCCTAATCCCTAAAGCTTTAAATCTCCTTACCAATTTAACACACCCTAAGGGCTCAACAAAAACAAAAGATGGCATGAACACCAGGGATCTCAATGCAAAACTTCACATGACGTCATCAGTGCACTAACTGCTAGCTGGAAAGCCAACATATTAAAATACCAAAGTTAGAAAAATGTTAGTAGTTTGGAGACTTGTCATGGCTACTTTTTTTGTTTTGTACAAACCCCTGGCAAAAATCTTGGGAGCACCAAATGTGCTTACTTGCAACAAATAAACACATCCCACATAACAGGCAAAACTAGTTTTTTTGTGAAACATACTTCAAGCAAATCAAATTAGCTTAATTAATTGCATCTTTAAACATATATATCATAATCAGTTCTTTGGTCAACAGCCTGAACTGCTCGAGAAACTGACTTCTTTTTTGAAAGGAGTTGTATAATGCATTCCAGCTCTCTTTTTGAGGCCATGCTTACTTTCGATCAGCCAGGTCCAACTGCTTGTCAAGGTTTGCAAACATGCTCTGGTAACTGATTTACATATTCAGATTTATTCGAGTATTTGTTTTAGAAATGTGTTCATTTTCCCTCTACTCTGTCTGGAAAAAAATGTAAAACTAAAAATTTAACTGAATTTGCTTCAGGGATCTTTTACAAAGCCAGAATATTCAGCTATTAAAACAGTTGTGTGTCATATCTGTGATTTATTTACAATTTAACTTTTTGTATAATTTCTTAAAATTTTTAGTTTAATTTTTTTTGCAGTTTGTTATTTAAGTCACAAACAAATATACAAACTGTTAAAGTGTGGCAAACAAAAAAAAAAATCTCCCTGTCGACTTCATTCTCTCTGTGTCATTGTCAGTACTTTTAGTTTAAGAAGAAGAAGAAGAAAGTGTACTTTATTGGTCCCCGTGGGGAAAATCCCTCTCTGCATTTAACCCATTCACTCAGTGAAGCAGTGGGCAGCCACTGGGCGCCCGGGGAGCAGTGTGTAGGGACGGTACCTTGCTCAGGGGTACCTCAGGGTAGCTGTTCAGGGGAATCGAACCCCCGACCTTCCGATCATGGGGCCACCACTCTACCTACTGAGCTATCCCTGCCCTGTTTAACACTTATTAGGAAACTTTTATTGCATTTGCACTACCATAACATGTTGCAGTCAACTCCACTCACATCATTTCAGTTCAACCTTTTATATTTAACTTCCAAAGTTGGGAAAGTGATGTTTAAGTCTAACTTGATGTTGATTAAGACACAAGAATAATTGCTCAGGCACTTCTTCAAAGTGAGTAAAACAGCTTTTAAATTTAACACTAGTATCACAGCAGGTCTCTGTAACAAAAAAGAAAAATAAAGAGACCATTGTTTTGGAGCTGGAAAAAAGATTAATTATTAACATATCTTGTTGGCATTTACCGTTGAGGGGTCAAAGCTACTTCTTTATCTACATTTTGTAAAAGCGGCTGAATGATTATGTAATGTAACGCTGGTTCATGTAGGCTCTGACCTTGGGTTATATCTGAAGGAACAGCTGCTGGTGCAGTGTCCTGGTTATTGAATTAAAACACAGGAAAGCCCTGCTCGAACAGAGGTCCGATTCCACTTTCTCTCTCTTTATTTTCATGAACCCAGTCACCCTGTCTGTCCTCTGTCTCTGCTGGTCCACCAAGGAGAGGATAATACCGATTTAACCCCTAACACAACAACATTAGCCTCTTAGCTCTACACTGCTAAAGCCGTTAGCCAGCCCCCGCTTTACAGCTAGCCAAGTATGCACGCAGCATGGGGCTGACAGGTTTACTAGCTGCAGGGATTTAGCTGTGCATGATGAAATACTGCAGGTGGTGGGCAGAATGTCTCTGGTGAACATCTAACAGCGAGCCTGTGATGAATAGAAAATTACGAAAATTAAGAGAAAAGGAAAGACTACACTCCAAATCCATTTCTGACTTGTGGGTGGAGGAGTGATAGGATGAACTTGGAGTAAATTTGTACTGGGGTTTAAGAAAAAGCTTATATAACTTAGGATAATTAAAGTTGACTTAATTTGAAAACTTATATATACTAACATATATATTAGAGCTGGGCGATAGAACGATAACGATATGTATCGCGATATAACTTTTACTCGATAGAGAAATTAAGCTATCGCGATAGACCTCGCCGCTCTTGTCCTCTTAAAATAAAAATTAAAAAATTAAAAAAAAAGGTCAGCCAATCCAAACTAAGTAGCGCAGAGCCGAACCAATCACAGCCGCAGCGTCACGTCGCGTGACTTGTTACGTACAGCACAAGTGCCAAGCCGCACGTGTGTTTGTTTGGGAAGCAGCCAGCGGGTAATGGAGGAAATGAGTGTGCCGACTAGAAAAATCAACCGAGCGTGACCGAAGAGAAAACCGATGATGGTTCCAATGCCGGAGAGATTGTCGAACGGAAGAGCCATAAAAGTTCCGTAGTGTGAAGGTATTTCGGCTATTTCAAGTCTGACAAAAAACAGAGTAGCGTGCACTGTAAATTGTGCCGAAAGCAAGTCTGGAAATACAATAAACTGGTGCATGCGTCACGCTGTGCGCCACGTTATTGTTTCGGTGAAATGAATTTCTACAATACTGTTACTGTTAATTCTACTCTCTGCAGTGTTTAAATGCTTACATATACACACAGTTACTGTCCGTCCACACATACGACTCGGTTCTGCTTCTATGCCGCAGCTTTGTTTACTTTTTCCCACCGAGGCTTCTAGACTTCTGATTGGCCAACATTTCTGCACGGTTAGGAATCTAGCGCCACCTGCTGCTTTGGCATGTTCATAGCAGCGTTTTCCTTCATTTCTGCCTTTATGTGTGGACGGGATTATTTTTTAAAACGAAAACGGAAAATCTCCGTTTTCAAAAATACCCGTGTACGTGTGGACGTAGCCTCAGTCTCTGACTGGAAGCGCTAATTCGTCATTCGGCTTTTGTCAGACTAAAGTAACTGTTAAAACTGTTTGAAAAGCTCAGCTATACAACAAGGAGAGATTGAGAATTTCCTTTTAGTTCTCAGTTTATTTGATATTGACAAAAGTTAGTCAGTTTTGTCTGTTATTCTGTAAAACAAACTAAGATTTATTTTTAGAATTAATATTTTGTTTCTAAGTGGAATTGACAATTTAGTCTGTTTCGTTTGTTCTATTTTGAAACTTAAACGCTTTAGCGGCTGCCTTTTGTGTAGTTTGCAATATTTGCCTTTATTTATCTGAAAAAGTCTCATGTTCCTTAAGTACATCTACCCTGTTGAACTTATTATGGGAAATAAATATTTAAATAAAAACAAGCTGCTGATTATTTCACATTTTACTTGTGAGCAACGGCACATTTAAATCTTACAAATATAGTTATTTGGCTTATATCGTGATAGATATCGTTATCGCCTGAAATGAAAAAAACATATCGTGATATGAAAAAATCTCATCATCAATCTTTTATTTTATATATATATATATATATATATATATATATATATATATATATATATATATATATATATATATGCGAGTACGTTTTTAAATTAAGTCAACTTTAATTATCCTATCTCTATCAGCATTGGCATTAACACAGTACAGAGTTGATCTGTGGAGAAACAACTTGATATATTTATTTATATTAAAGTATAACAGCAGTAACCAGTTGGTTTAACAATGTTTTAATGCAGCTTTGATTAACCAGGGCTGTAGCACTGATGGGCAACCACACCCTTCCCTCTTTCAGTGATGGGAGGTTGGAAATGAACAAGGTACAAAGCAAGCAGATGGCAGCTGAGCAAAGCAGCACTGTTTCTGGAATACCTTAATGTCAAAAACAAGCAGTCGTATGTCGCCTTTGTCAAAGTAAAACGATATAACCACTTGACTGAAGTGCTGCCTAACCGTTTTCTCCATAGGCGTGGCATTGTGTGACACTCATTTCAGAGACATTTAAAACATTTTAAAACACTACAATTTTGTTATCAAATTGTTTTAAATTTAATGAAAGTTTTTTTAAGCAACAATATATATGGCCAATGTTTAAACATGTCCATTTGATTGTGCTCAGTTCTAAATGTTTTCTGAGGCTTTTCTGCTTTTATATTTTCCAAGTTTAATCAACTAATAAATTGATCATCAAGAACATCCCTAATATTTACAATAAGCTCTCCAGAAAAATGGCTCCAACTACCCTGTTGATTCCAGAGTAGTGCTGTGTCTCTCATTTTGGATATTTGTTTGAGGACATTTTCTCCAAATGGACCTCCTTAAATTTTAACTGAAGACCTATGCTCTACATTATTCAGATTTATTCCCAGTGACGATTCCCTCCACTGACTAGACAGAGTACAACAACACTGACTTGTAATAAGGCAGTAGTCCATTGCATGCTCTGGAGATACTCTGCAAATTTAGGACCAGCCTGGTCAGGCAGTCCAAAGCAATAGATTTTGAGTTTCACATGGCAAAATATTCAAAGGGAAACTTATAAATTATATTATTTGATAGTTAATTTAAGAAACGATACTAAATCTGTGGGAAACACTGAAATTGATGTGAAATTAATTTCTAACATCTAATAGCATGAGGTCTAACCTCTTGTGCCTGGGTATATGCATGTTTTGTACTGTATGGTTGTTGAATTGTGTTGCTGCAAATCTCTGATCATTTTTGGGTTCACATATGCTTACCCAGGTTTATTAGCGTTCATATAAATTTAATCTGGTCAAACTGACATTTCTTTCCCATAGATTATGTTAAAATTTGCTTGAATTTCAAAGTAGAAATTATGACCAATGTGCTGAAGTCAAATCTAGTCTTTCTTTTATACTGCCTACAAATCTTGGTAATCCGTACTAATTAAACTTGGACTCCTTTTTAAAGTTGAGCAGACACTAAGCGTCATCCTGGACAAGAACGTCAAGCTACAAACCAAGAATGCGTACCATAAAAAGCACATCCTGCTGCTTGTATTTCAGTCTGTGCAGCTCTTGGAGGCCTCTTCTTGTTCCCCTGCCACCTCTCGGCTAAACCTAAAATTCTGCCTGGCTTTGTTGTGACTGCCAGGAATGTCACAGTCGGTTGCAGACAAAATATTCCAGCACTGGTTCTGCAGCAGGCAGGGCTGAAGAGACCGCAGGCAGCCAGAGTATCAGGGTCCACTGCAGCTTGATACTAAGAGGTTTCGAGAAGTGGTTGCTAAATTAGGGTCCCAGGACCCACAAGGGTCACTGATGATGTCCAGCGGGTTCCCCGAGACAGCTGCCGATGAAACAACTGTCTACTCTCATCTGGCTGGACAGCTATTTTTACATTTTAACTCTACTACATTTCTGGAGTGTTAGTTGAAAATGCAAATGGAAATGTTAGTGGTATTTACTGTTACTCCAAAATGCCATTTGGGTCTTTTTTCAGTTTAAATCCAAATAAGAAATTGTCCATTTCTAAAACATCAAAAGAGATGCACCTATTGAAGCTCCCAAAACCTTTCCAAGAGTGGCAAATTTAATTAAACAAAATGGTAACTCTTTACACTGCTGTTGTTAAGCACATGGGAATATCACAGCGTAGAAATATGAGCCATCTGTGTGAAAGATCCTTGATTTGGAAGCTTTCTGGTTTCCATTCGTAGTCCACTTTCAGTCCAAATTGAAATGAATTACGTTGAAAACAAGGGGAACTGCATTTGACGAAATATAACATGGAAACAACAGCCCTTTGTATGCTGATTTAGCTTTTAATTAGCTTTTTACATTTATCTATCTGCTTACAAAACCAATGAGCAACATCTGGAACAGGAAATCAAGCACTGGGTAGCTGTTGTTTGCTATGTGTTTACATTTTCTTTCCTGATTTCACCAGATGTCCTGAAATATTGACTGTTTCCCCTCACATACAAATTCAGCAGATTAGCCAAAAGATTTCTTGACTGGACAAACATCTTGAGAAAGTTGAGGGTAAACAGGAATGTTTCCTCTGGATGAGTCCGACTCTACCAGAGGAAAAGGGGAAAGATGCAGAGAAGACAGAGAAGAAAAAGCTCTGATAGTTAAAACTCAAGGTACTCTTAGTAAATGTTTGTGTTTATATAAGAATCTATTTTTATATATGAATAAATATTTGTCTACAATTTTTTTTAAAGAAAATCCTAAATAAATTATTGACCTGGTTGCAGGGCTTGAATTTCAGTTCTGAATTGCAGGTATTGTAAACAATATCAACATACCTGAAAATCTAGCAGGTACAACAACTGGCAATAAGTGCTGCAAAGGTAGACTAAAAATCTCCCTTAGATGTGAATGAAACTCTTGCCAATGTACACAGATAGAATAGAAAAGAACAGAACAGAAATATCCTTCACTGTTCCTCATTGGGATAATTCAGGTGTTCCAACAGAAAAGTGGCAGACAGATGGAGCAGGTTCAAACGTGCAAACTCCAAGCCATTCAGTTAGCTAAAATGCAAATTAATCAATGAGGAAACACCTCAGCAAAAAACGACTGACTCTGGAACGATTAGTTCAAACGTAAGTCCCACTGAAGCCAACGCTTACGATGTGAATCCTCAAGAACATTATATAGGTAAAGCCAAGGTGAACCATTAGTTCAAACATACATTTCTTGGTTAAGTGGCTTATAATATGTTTATGTAAATACCGTTTAAAAAAATCTGTTCAACTTGTGACCAGTGCTGAGGTGGTGACGTGATGGGACAGAGGGGATCAAGAAAAAAAGAAAAAAAAGAAGAAAAAATAAAGACAGAAAAAAGGATGACAAAGCACAATGTGAGGTAAGAATAGGACATACTGTACTTCCAATCGGTAGTATCCCTCCCCTAAAGTCTATAAATAAGATTAAAGGAAACATTTAAAGGGGAATTCCCCCAATGTTGAAACCTAAATTTAATCCCTGAGTTGTTTTAAAATCAGTGTTAGGTTTGGTGTCTGATAATTACTATACATCTTCACTTCTTTTAATCAAACAGCTTTTATACCTGCTTTAAGCTCTGCCCAAGGAGTGGAAACTGTACGTAACCTCCACTGGCACTGACACAGTAAACTCTATTCACACAGCCTAAGCTCTCCTTGTAGAGAACACATATACATACATACATAGACAGACATACAAACACACACTGTTATCCTATCTGCTTAGTCAACCGGGCAGCATTAATAGGTATAGAATTACCTCGGTGTGTGTAGTCACCTGCCATTAGCATCTAATCCTACCACGGTAATCCTGACTTGCTCTACTGACCAACACAAAGAAATGATGCAGCGAGAGAGAGGAGAGATAGACGTGACATCTCAGGAGTATACTGCCCTGGTGACCTTCCTAGAGTCAAGGATTAACTCAGCCACTCATTCAACTAGTCAGCCAACCACTGAATTCATTGGTTCATTCATTCAATCAGCCAGACAGAGATATAACATGAGGTTCAGATACCAGTGAAAAGCACAATTACTGGTGCAACATACTAACGTCAATGGGATTATCAAAATAACAAAGCCATGTCAGAAATACTGAAAGAGGTTATGCTTCAGTGCCAAAACTATTTTGTAATCAAACCCTCCTGAAACCCTATGCCACAACTTCCCCAGAAATTAGACTACATGCCACCTCAGTGAAACCCACAATAACTGCGATTGCGTTTCCTACCTCCTATGCATTTCCAAAGAAACCGCCAATATTTGAATTGACTGGACGAGGCCAAACTCAGCACCAAGTATTGTTTTGGTGGCAAAATTGCAGAGCAATGTACACACACCACATACATAAGTATAAATAAGTATAAATGATGCTTCAACACAAAAGTGTAAATTAACCATAATGCTACCCTAAGCTATGCGAACAGTTAGTGTTTCAATTACACTTTCTGCACTTGCAAGTTCACTACGGTCTGCTCGAGTCTGACAGACCTGTGAGTCTTTGAGGTTTTGTTCGTTTTTTGCCGCAAGAATTCGGCAACAGAGATTTTACGTTACACTGCATGAACTATGCATTCTGTCCATGTGGTGGACTTCCAAGAAGTACAAGAACAGAGTATAATAACAGGAATGACTATTTGGCCGTCATGTCTCCAGCTCTCCGAGAAAGTACAATCAAGGCATCAAGTAGTCTGAGACGTTCCCAAAACAGTCTGGAAAAATAGCTAATACTTGCTAATACTTCTGCAGTGCACAGCAAAAGTGCTAGAACAACAAGAGATTAAGAAGAACAGAAGCATATATGCATATATATGCATATATATATATATATGCATATATATTGCTTGGTTTATTTACTATGTACTGTCTACTTAATAATTCAAGGAGTACTTAAAATAATCTTTAAGCTTTTCTTCTGCGCTGTGTAGCATTTTCCATTGAATTTCTTTCTGTCCATGTAACTGCATTTTGCTGCTGTACAAATATAGTTAAGTACTTTAGGTCTTACTTGCACTTGTGCAGCCATGCGTGCAGCTCACTGCATAGTTTGTGTGTGTGCTTTTTATGCTCCATCTTTTAGAAAACACAAATAAACTGATAAGAGTTTGTGTAGATGTGGGTATTACTGACAGACAGGAGCTGTTATTTTCCAGGACAAGCAGGTTTCACATGAGCTTCAGTTAACAAGCTTAACCTAATGAAAGGATGATATTAAGGCTAAACCTCACTTGTATCCATCAGTCAACATGCAAAAAAAATGCCATTAATTTATATAGGCAAAAAAGACTAATAAAAAAAAAAAAAAAGAAATTTTAAAGAGATTTTATTGAAGAGGCTTTGACCATCCTCCAAAGGAAAATCAGACAGCTGTAATAAAAAAAATTTTTAAGACGTTAAAAAAAATTAAAGTTTTTCTATTTGAGTTTCATTTTGATGAAATGGTAAGGTGACACAGACTCATTAGTTCAAATGTGGACTAATCATACTTGCATCCATATTCACTCCCTAAAAGGGCAGTTCTGTACAGGGAAAAACCCTATGTTTACCCTAGTGAAATGGATTAACAGGCATTGTTTGGTTTCCATCTTTCACATAGGAAGCTGAATCAACCAATTGTCTTGCTAAACCAGCAGGACCGAACAAAGCATTGCTGCAAACTGCCCAAACAACCCACAGTTACCTATGACCTCAGTGTCTTTGAGTACACCTAGAAGAGGTGCCACTTTCACCAAGTCTCAGATTATCGGATAAGAATGCAGAATGGTCTGTTTAAATGTTAACTTAATCATCGGAAACTAACCACTGTTTGAGTAAAGCATCAATCTACTTAAAAAAAACAAAAAACATCTGGTCACCTAATGCAAGCCTTCCCATCTTTTACTTCTAATTCCACAGTTTTATTAGTGGAAAAATCCACTCTTGACATGTGTGGGTCTATTGATACACACCTTCTCATAAATCACTGAGTGTCACACCGTGGAAAAGTTATTTACTAAAACAATATGATGGCTGAAATTCCACAGAAACCAGTTTGAAAGCGAAACCTGGCGATTACGCACCACTAAGATGTGTAAGTTTTACCTTCATTTCATCTTCATTTCATTAACAGAAAACATTGTTGTAGGCTTTTTGGTTGCATTTCATTCTCAGTATCTCACTGACCTACTGGATAATGCACACAATGTTCTAATGAGCTCTTACTTTGAGCATCATTATTTTTGTTTGTTTTATATTGTTCAATAAATCTCCAAAAATCTGTTGGATGCATGTTTAAACTTATCTAGAAAACCCAGATATACATTTTGAGTTAGACTGACCCATTTGTGAAAATTTTATACTAAAACAGCTAAAAGAAATTTTTCAAAAAAGAATTTTTGTGTTTTTCAGGTTTGAAAAAATGTATCTATGCTCAATTCTTAACCTAAAAATGTAAAACTGTATTGTATTATTTATTAGAATTACAAATGGCTAAATGCTCACTTGTAGCACATTCTTACATGATTGAACTTCTGACAAAAAAAGAAAAAAAAAAAAAAACAACTCCACTATGTTTATAAGAAACCGCTGAGCGACCACAGTCCCCACAGGTTGAAGATGGAAAAGTTACCAGCATCACAAAGGGGGCAAATTTCACTGTCTGGCGGGTTGACTGTGCGTTTTTCCCTGGTAGCTGAGACGGTCGCTGGGTGAGGATTTTAGTCAAAATAGTGCAATTTATGCAGTCTATGCAACACAAACTGTTTAATAAATTACATTTTTCGGGCATGAAAATACTTGCACACGGTGAAGTTAGGAAATTTTGAAGAGTCCAGTTGTTCTTGATTGCAATATTGCTTGGCTTCTTTTTGGACACAGCCTTTTCCTTCTGGAAAATTCAATCTGAGTTTGCAGCTAAATAAATGACATTTTAATTGCTTGAACAATTTATATCTCTGTGTGTTCTTTATAAAGAACTTGTCCCGTTTATAAATATCAACTGAACCACAGGTTTCCAAAGTAGTATGTCAAAAAGTAATCTGGCAAACCATCTGTCGATACAAAAATCAGTAGCAATAATCCGAAAGCTCACAAACTATAAAGTCCCAGGGGCAGCAGATGTTCACACCTTGGGAGATCTGCATGGTAACAACAGTGGAAGTGACGGATCGTCAAAGCCATCAGTCATGGAGGTTGAGAGACCTTGAGTAATTTGGAGAAAAATGCACCCTTCAATAATCCCACCCACATAAACCTTTAGGGTTTTACTTTCTATCGATTTGTCTTGCTGGCCACAGGCTTTCCTAGTCTTCTTGACTGGAGCCGAACTAAGATGTGAGTGAGCTTTAATTGAAGAGCAAAAACACAAAACTGTAAAGAAAGAAATGGAATGTGCTTGATTTTTTTTCTTTAAATAAAAGACTGATTCATAGCAAGCTATTGGAAATAAAAGACCATCATTCACTGGCACAACCCTATTTTGGTCGCACTTTTAAGGCACAGGAATATCAGTGTTTGTTTTTGAGATTGTTCATTCAATAATGGAAGGGTATGGCGATACTAAAAGAATTTTTTTAAATAAACTAGAACATAACCACAAAGTTTTCTCATCTGGGATAAAGCACAGCTGAAGCTTAGAAGTTAACTTAATAATTACTACGTTAGCTTAAATATATATATTTGGAAATATAAACTAGACATTTTGTCCACTGGCCTGCCAATTATGTCGGAGGCAGTCGGCGCACTCAAAGGAACTGTGCTGAAGGCATCAGAAAGCAAAGGGGAGAGAGGGTGAGACTGTTCAAACAGCACATTGATAGTTTGTTTGACGTTATGTTTGAGTAACACTGGTTGACTCAAAGACAGAAGACTAAAAAGGAGTGGGGGTTGATGGAAGGATGTGTCAACGCGAGTTAATGGTTTGTTCTATAAAGTCTACGTGGTCCACACTCGGCAGTCTGATCTTTTATCTGAATTTCTTTTTCATAATAAAATGGCAGGGGAAAAGGGACTTTCTCTTCTTTTATTATACATTCCTTGATGTCACGCAAATATTTTTTCTTTCAGTTTGCTCCCGTACACTTTGTTGTTCTCTCCTATGTTTCATGATTTTTTTCTTTGGACTGCATCTTTCCCTACTTTCTTCATATAACATTTGTAATACCATAAAGTTGCTCACGTAGTTTGCTATATTTAAGAGCCAAAAAGGTTACTCCTTAGGGTCCACAAGCACCCGCCAGGCTCAGTCAGTTGATTCCAGACTAAAAATATTATGCTGAACCGTTAGAAGTACAATAGGAACTAAAAGAGATGAGAGATAATATTTCTCTATCCATGTGCTTCCTCTTCATTTATACAACAGTGGCCATTTTGCATCAGACACTTCATCTCAACATTGAATTTTCATATCAGGTAAGCTGTGACTCCAAGATATAGCACTTCTATTTTTCCATCTCTCCAACACAGTCCATGGCCAGTTTCTTTGTGCAGAATGTATCACTCTCATTTTGGAAATGTAGAAATGTAGTGTTCTGCTTCATCCCCAAAGAATATCCTGGTTCACAGTCAGTCATACTCCAACTCTCCTCTCCATAACTGAAAAAGTTGGTACTAGATATGTCCTGGTTAGATCAATCAAACCAGGACCCATAAGGCTGCAGTGCAGAATAAGGACAACCATCTGCTTTCCAAAATTCGAAAGACTAAACCTAACCCCCCTTTGTGTATGGCTTCTCTTTTACCACAGGCGAAGTCTAATGAGAATGAGAATAAAGAGTCTAAAGAGTTCTTTAATTTTGGTGAGATGAGACCCTAAGCAGGCTGCTTTTGCTCAGATGATAACATAGCAGATCAAAATATAATTGTTGCTGTCCCCATTCAGCCCTGTTTAGTAAATGGTAAATGTACTTTTTTTTAAATTGCTAATTATAGATTTACAGAAAAGGATGAAATCCCCAGGCTCAAGAAGTCTGTTATCTACCACTTTATGAGTCAGCTTTGGTTGATATCATAGGCGTTTGTTGCAGCTGCCCTGCAACAAACAGAACATAAAACTGTGGAAAAACATTGTAGTACTTTAAACTCTTTACTATATTATTTTAGGCCCATTAGTTGATGTACTTGTAGTTTCTTTTAACTCTAGTTACAGAAATTCATTAATGCATTGTAGACAGACTGAACAGATGCCTTGAATGTTTTCTGAATATGTGGCTCCTTGTAGTTTCATGTTGAAATGCTCAATATTTCATCACTTCATGTTCTCAAACCAGCAGTTAAGTAATTTTCTTGGCTCTTTCCTTAATCTTCAGTTGTCGTTTTCCAAAGTGTTGACAGGGGTTCCCGTTAGGGTGGAGAAGAGGAAGTAAAGGACAGCAGATCTCCATGTGACCATTTCTTTGCATATGATTTGAGTATCTCTTTCTCTTCAGTCTTGCCACTTAATCTCCTTCTGATTAGGCATCCATTTCCCCACATCTCATAAAAAACATTAAGCATTACAGAGCTACAAAAACAAAAAAGATGAAAATTTCCAGTTCTTGAAAGAAACTTTCAACTCTTTTCCTGCAACTAATTAAAGGTTCTGCATCAAGAACTACCAAATAAGTATGTAATGACTACTGTTCATAGGTAATGTATGTAATGATATCCAGGTGTTTGTAAGTTAAATCCAACACCCTCTTTTAAGCTGAACTCCATGCACAGTCAAGTCTGTTGCTGTATCGTGATTCACCAGCTGGATCCTCGTGAGGTTGCGTTTCTGCACGTTAGAACAGATCAGCCTGATCTGAAAGGTTGCAGTAAAATCTGAGAAATGTAGTCTGTTTAAATGAATAAGACGGGCATGATCAGTTTGTCTTCACAGGACTTTTCCTGCTCAAATTTGCCTTCAGGGGTGATTGTATGCTTAAGCATTATTGGTTTGAATATAGTTAAGGCAATGAGGCTAGGTTAGTTTACTCAGGGTTTAAACCAGTGTATTGCAAGCTCAGCAGCCTACATGACCTAAGGTGACCTTCCACAGAGCCTAATAATCTTTCTTCTTTTTTTTTAATAGAAAAGTTATAAACTTATTATCTTACTGCTGCCTTTAACCATTTTACACATAAAACAAAACAGGAAGTTTGACAAAGAGATAATAAATAAGGTTAATGTCATACTTTAATACTGCAGCTAATATCTGTCCACTTGTAAGTTCAGTAATTAAGAAATACAATACGCTAGGCCAGAATGTTTAACACATCTTAGTGCCTCATAAAGGACAGCTTGAACAGAAGTAGACCACATGAATAAAAGCCCTGGATAATAACATTAAAACCTTTTTATTAAGGTGTATGTTTATTATTTTTAGTCAATATTTTCAATGTTGTTCATTTGTTCAGTTATTTATTAACTTCAATATCATATAATTACTGAAATTTAAAATTTACTTAACTTTTAAATTACATGTATATTTACAGTTTTAATTTTATCAAGAGGTTTTTTTAAAGGAGATAAACGACAGACGGGGGAAAGAGAGGTCTAGACTGCTCACAGGGATTCACAGGGATTTGCATGGTAGCCATGAAGACAGCAACGAAGAGCATACACCCAACCAACACTTCAGTCATGTGCTGACAAAATTAGAACAGGTAATCCTCAAGACAAAGTCAGCTGCAGACAACCTTCCTGACATTTTAGCTGAACTAGAACAGGGCACAACTGTAAAGGGATATTAAAAGAAAACATAAAAAGTATTTTTTTTTTAATCCTGATTATCTAGTTTTCATAATTGATGAAAGACCAAATTGTTCATGAAATTAAAATCTTATCAATTCCCCAGCTCAACACGCAGTTAGACATTTCTTAGTCCTGAAAAATACACTGGTTTTTGGCAAAGAAGGAAACTTGACACTACATTTAGCTTCAATTAGCTAGCTTATTCTCACATTGGCACAAAACATCATTTTACCCTTGTACTCAGGAAGCTAGCACTCTTTAATGTGTGCAGTTTGTTCATTTTCTCCTTACAGCTCCATTAAGTAATATCTGGAAAAGTTCAGAGCTGCAATGAACTCTGCACACTAATCTATCATATGCTCAGAAGAAAAATCATAACAGTGTAAAGCTGGTGAGCACTAAGCTTTTCTCAGCAGGATTTTACTGTTTTTTAATGCGCTAGAGGGCAGCTTACTGATGACAATGATCGATTTAAAAGCACCTGAATGCATGTAGCTTTACTTTGTTTGATCATTTTATCCAGGGAGGAGGCTCAGGTCTTTGTTCATTGTCTCAACTTTAAAACATCACCTGAGGCACATCTCTTCTTTCATTTACTTTTTTCTTTTTCTTCTTTGTCTTCTGTTTTCCTAATTATCCATTTCTCAACCTGTTATTTCTAATGTCCCTCCTTCAGTTCTGTATTTGCTCTCATTTTAATTATTCTTCCTCCTTCCCTCACAACATAACCACACAGATGACACACCTTTACATGTGAGTTTGTTTGGCCAGTTCTGAAGAAACGCATGCTCATTAAGAGTGTGTGTCCTCGCCCACATTCACCTGAGGCTGCCTATAATCCTGTCAACAACACTAAGACTTCCCTGAAATCAGCCGCTCCCACACACACTAAACTATGAGGAACCATAAACGTTATATGAGCAATGTGATAAATGCAGTGTGACGTCACCAATAAAGACGGGGGGGATACAGTCAGAGCATGAAAACAGAAGTACCAAGGATGTCAGGATGGAAGGATAGATGTGAGCAAAAACAGATGAGTGTGGGAGGTCGATGACTCATAACGCCACTCCTGATATAGCCGAGACAGAAATCAATAATCCGTCTGTCTCTCTCCAGGAGAACTCAAAGGTCTAATGAAGCTGCAGCAGCATGGATTTTCTTCTGATAGGTAACATGTCTTTGCATCAAAGAGGAAGTTGGAGGAGAATATAATAATGAGATGATGAGTTGAGATTAAAACACAGCTGACCACTTGTAAGCTCTATAAGATAATGTAATTATCTTATAGAGCTGTGGACTGGAGCCTCAATTTAAGACAGCACAGAAAGTCTGCTTGCTAAGGAGTCTTAAGTGAATGAACACTGAGAGCCTCTTTAGCTCTTGGACGCATTTCCACACATGCTGTTAAGACAGTCCGTGTGTTAACTGATGATGTAAACATTCTGCCGAGCTCTGTCAGACACAAGTTCGCAAAACTATTCAACAGTTATACTCTGACTCTCCAGCTTTTTTACTCGTGCTATTAGAACACTTCAGAAAATATTCCCCCTTCGTCAGACTAAAATTTCTAAGTGAGCATTAAACTTAGGATTGGGACTTTACTGATACCAAATAATCCAAACGACAAGGAAACACTTGAACTATTAATCTTATATCATCTCAGATGATTTCTTGGCTAAAGTTTGATCTATTTTTTTTTCCCTTTCTTTTCTATGATGCCAATTATCACTGTCCATCAAGGACCCTCAACATGGACATTTACTCAGAAAAAAAAAAATTACCCTCATCCTCCATTTCCCCTGTGCTAATTTTTTTATGTTAGCCTGGCCATAACTTGCTCAACCTCGAATCTCCCCTCCCCCCCCCCCAAATCTATGGATGTCACCTAGGGCTGCCACAATTGGTCGACTAGTCACGATTACGTCAACTATCAAAATCGTCGACGACTGATTCAATAGTCGACGCGTCGTTTGAAGCTTTGTAAGATCGCAAAAGACGCAGGAATGAGTAGTAGGATTTAAGAGTGTAATAACGGACTGAAACAGAAGATGGCAGCACTGCATGTACAAGGATGCCAGCTGCCGTTAAACCCCGAAGAGGAAGCTGTGTCCCAGAATTCATAGCGCGGCCCTGCTCAGTTTCCAACAATGGCGGCAGCTAGTTAGTTTTAATATTACTCTTATTATTCTTTCTGGGTCACAAAATAAACGTTTAACATATTTTCAGGCGAGAATGTAGCTGTGTAAACCTCAAATATCGGCTCAGTTTATCAGGACACCACATATTTTCAAAAGCGCTCCGACGTTTTCGGAGACGTCTGTTACCCACTAGCTCGATAGCTAGCCGGGGGCTAGGTCACTAGCGCCGTGAGAACACCGGACTCCCGGCAAATTGTTTTCAAACCCACTGCTGTCTTTCGCTACTCAGGTTAAATATATATGAGTCACTTAGATAAATTAAAAATGTTATTGTTTGGCTTTTTTTTTTTTTTTTTTTTTAGTATTTTATTTGTTCCTGAGTAAATCTGTTTGGCTGAGATTAAAGTTATAGTTTTTACACAGCTGAATAAACGTCAAGCAGACAGCTGATTATCAGAAGTGTGAGATGCTTGAGAATATTCTCCGGTGTCCTGTTATATTTTAGATAGCAAGGAGTTTATTAAACTTTACCGAAACAATCTGCAAATTTCATTAAAATTGAATAAACTATCATCTTGTCTTTATTTTTAGTTAGCACCTTAAAAGCTTAAAGCTGTAAGCTAATGATAGTTATATAAGAGCAGATGCTGCTGGTGCAATAAGCTGTACGTTTTAAGTTCAATGGATGATGATCTGATTAGTCGACTAATCGCATAAATAATCGGTGACTAGTCGACTATCAAAATAATCGTTTGTGGCAGCCCTAATGTCACCTAAACACCTAAAGAACATACACCGTTTATTTTATTGGAGGTGAGAGAGAAAGACACTTTAACTCTCAGCAGCGTCTCGGTGTTCGTTTACCAATGGGAACTGAAGGAGCATTCGGATCTAAAAGTTCATTATGCTTGATTCAGCATTGTAATAATGTGGGGAAAACGCACAATCCAACACACTTTTTGAGATGATGGTGAAACATCAACCACATATTTCACTGCAATCCATAGTCCATTTAAATTAGGCAACATCCGGTCCTGGGTGTGGGTGTGCATGTTAGTCAAAGCTTCCAATGCTGCAGCCCTTGCTCTCTCTCTCTTAATTTTAAACGATGATGGCCAAATGTAAAGCAGATAACAATGCCACTACCTAGCACAGTTAAGCTGTATTTAAATATAGAAATTAAATTGCTGTATGCAAGTTTGTGCTGTGCAATTTTTTAACTCTAACTTTCATGACACCCTTTCCTTTGCTTTTGCTATTCTGTGGAGGTCAAAGTTAACGCCCTGGCAGACAAATTTAATTAAGCTTATATTCATTTATTTTCTCGTTTTCATAAAAATTATAAATAAACTTCAAGGAAATCCACTTAAATGCAATGAAGAGTTCAATCAATCCACAATTTCTCCAAAGTCAGTGAGTAATTAATATCAATCAAATAATCCATAACCCAATATTTCGCAAAATAATTGTGTTTAAGATTTTTGCTGTAAGAAAGAAGAATAAGTGTAAGAATAACCACTCCACTGGAGCAACGCATAACCACATCAGGACATGTGTGGACAATAGCCTGGAAGAAAAGAGGGCTGTTGGTGCTATTATGATTCACTCTGCTGGGCTATGTCATGACACACCCATCACCTTTTTCTGAGGAGTCCATGGGGGGGAAAAATGAAGTTATATTTACCATTAATATCTACTTAATAATCCAGACTGTAACTAGATTAACTGAACTGGTTTTTCCTTTCCATTATGTAATTTTTTTCCTGGCCACCATGAGTTGAAGCACTGTCACTTTTTTTCCTAGCCGTCCAATGGGGAGAGGAAATGCAGGACTACTACTGCACCAATCAACTCTTAAGTCCCATTTGTACAAGTGCCGAAGAAGGAGAGAAGTTTCGTCTAAACACATAAGTGAGATGTGCTAACATTAAATGACAACAGCATCCAGTATAAAACTCTCACACAGAGCTGAATTGACACTAGTGTAAATAAATTAGGTAAATAATGTAAATACGCGGTTATATTTGTTTTTATTTAATCCATCCTGGTCCTGCTAGTTCCTGATTTATTCTCTTACACAGGAAATAATATTCTCATGTTCTTCCTTAAAGTCTGATGAAAAGCATAATCTACATAGGGATAATCCTGACTATTAACACCGGTACTGGATCAGTACTTAGTAACAGAACTGGAAGAAGTTGGATCAGTGCATCACAAAATGACCTACAATCTGCTAAAAGCATCTGTGCCTCCCTGCCTATTGGTTAATTCAGAAGTGTGAAATCTTCACAGGCACGTTATGATGCCCGGAGGAGAGATTTATCTGAAGAGAGACTCTACTTAATTAGACATGACTCTGTGTGTGTGTGTGTGTGTGTGTGTGTGTGTGTGTGTGTGTGTGTGTGTGTGTGTGTGTGTCAGATGGTAGCAGTGCCCCTATTGGGTCTGTGCCATGTTGGTGAACCAGGATATGATGCCACACACGCACATACACTCGATCATAACCATTCCTCTTCCTTGTTATCTGACAGCAGAAGTGACTCATGTGTACTGCTTGCTGTTCTCACCACAGGACGTCTGCAAGTTCCATCATGTTACGCGCAAAACGTTTAACTAATTTTCCTCAGACTCTTCATCACACAGAGATCCAGTAACAGACAACAAACACTCACTCACTACAGCAACATGACCCCTCTATTAGAGATGAAGGTCTGCTTCAATCAGAGGTGTATTATTCAGTCCAAGAATGTGCATTACAATGTTGAGAAAAATAAAAACAGCTCAAAGTAGAGCTGCTATAGCTTCCGTGAGTCACCCGAAGATCCATTGTTACACAATATCGCTGTATTTCTGAAGACTGACTCATCTGCTGTAGGTTGTTTTCGTAACAGGACACCAGAAAAGCGTACAATGAAGGAATCCCAACAAGTTGCTTCTGTTCATCTGCACGTAGCGAAGAAGTCACTTGGATGAGTTATCTGGATGATTGAGCACGCATAAAGATACAGTGAAGCAAGTTCAACACAAACAACCTTCTTTTGCATTACCAGGCTTGACAAAAGCTAAAACCCCCAGTTGGAGATGGCAGGTAACACAACGGTGGTTTTCAACTTCCTCTGTTAAGCATCTGCTTCAGGCTCTGTGCGCGCTCACATGTCATATAACAAAATGATCCCTATGAGTGCCACCTACCACAATATTATCTACATAATGATGACCTATAAGAAACATAAAAATGTATAACAATAAAATGCAACGCTGTTACAAATAAGACAAGCTACTGGAGAAAATCAATACTCTAGTAAAACGTTTCAGTTTTCATTATTATTTTATGGCTGAGTATGTGCTTTTAACAAGATGGTGGCGCATTAGAGTTCCGGTACATTAACCAGACACATTTAAACATTAAATGTTACTGTCCCATAGAATAATAAAGTAGACAATTAATTAATTTGACCGACTGACTTGGTATTCTTGCTGTTTGTTCTGTGTTCTAGCACCTGCAGAATGAAGTATTAAAATATGTACACATTTTTTGCATCACCAGCTGAATCCTGCACATCACAGTGAGAATACAAAGCAGTCTTTATTCATCAGGCTGCACATTTTAACATTTCCCCAACAAACAATCTATATTGCACACAAAACGTGCTATGAATAAAGGAAACAGTGAAAACCTGGAGCTTGCATGCGATTTCAAACCAGACTGAACATAACCTGCTCTGGTTATATGTTCAGCAGAAGTTATGATGGTGATTTAGCCAGGTAAGGAGAGAGCAACTTCCATGACACAGAAAACTCTGACTTTAAGCTTTAGAATACCTTGCTAACCTATTAATCTTACTTCTTACCACCCCCTCTGACAATACATAATAGCAAATACTGACAAAGAAAAAAAAAAGTTGTTATTGAAGAAATATATCAAGAACAAGGACATTTGGGCTTAAAAATAAATAATTAATAACAGGTACACTCAAGTACACAGCCATGCTCAAAAGTACAGAGATCATCCCTATAAAAACCAAGAACAGGACTGAATATACATCCATTACTCCCTTCATGGTCACCTCCTGGTCCAACAACATGGCTCAATATGCCTCCCAGTATACAGTTCCATCTTTTAATCTGTAATTCTATGGTAAAAATGTAAATGAGAAACATAAACTGCTCTAGAAGACTGCCAAAGTTACCTTACTTAACAGTAAGCTATGGATTTTTCTGTAAATTAAAGGTCACTTAAAAAAAGTTAGAAAAATCTTGGTGATTTGGTAAACAGACTGGTACTTATATAATGGTACTCCTTTCTACAGGAAGAGCTAGGGATCGATCAGCTGACCTTCCCATTGGTAGACAACCCACTGTACTCAACCCAACCTTACCCAAATATAGACATTTTGGCACACCAATCGGACCGGACACCTTTTTTTTCTTAAACATAGCACAATGGTATTATCCTATGTTTTTAATGCATTGCATACATTACCTTCATTTTGGCATGACCTAAAAGCCCAAACAAGCACAGCAGGCTGAGTTTACTTCAGATCATATTTATGCATCTATTTTTATAAGCTGAGTTTAAAGGAAATCCACAGTGAAAAGTAAAATTTAAAAACTCCCAAAGTCTGATTAACTGATTCCAAAATGTCAACAAATGGCTAAACCTGATCAGTAAAAATCACCCATGCCCATGCCAGTGCCAGTACGTGAAAGGCCAGTAGAACCAGAGCCATTTGCTGCCTATTCTGGACCAAGGGGGGGAAGGAAAAAAAAGAGATGAGATTGGAAAAGAGAAGCTGCTAACTATGAACATCTGAGAGCAGTGGAACTCAGACAGACAGGCAGCAAAAGGGCAGAGTGCTTGACAAACATCAAAGGGTGCACAGCTGGTAAAATCCACCCCCATCCAGCTCTCTTACCCTCTCAGATGGCCCACTTCCAGTTTTAACCTCTGCTCATTCATTACCTAATCAACATCAGCAGCACTGCACATCCAGAAATCCCATGTCAAGCCTTTAATAACCTAAATTTCAAGCTTACTCGTGCTTTCCTGAGACTCTATATTTTAAATTCCACTTTGTTTATGCATTTTTTAGATGTTATGTCCAAATCTGTCCCAATCAAATAGTTCATGACAGTCATAATTATATATATATATATATATATATATATATATATATATATATATATTTTTTTTTTTTTTTTTTTTTTAAAGTGTAAGTCTCACGGAGAATAAATAGAACTGCCAAATCAGCATTGCAAGGGTCAAATCTTCAATACAATATTATAACAGGCTTACAATATTACAGGCTGCTGCCATGAAGTTACTTAATATGAAGCAGATATGACTTTTGAAGTCTGATATTACAGGTAACCCAATATATTGGGATAAGTATGCAAAAAATAAAGGGGAAAAAACAGCTTGATTAAAAAAAAAAGATGTAGCGACATGTAATGAGATGACTTGTATGTCCGTTTTTTTTTACCTTCATGTCGTTCATGATGAGCTGGAAGAGCCCTCCCAAGGCGCTGCATTCTTTCTCTATTCCCGCATCCATTTTTTCCACAGGCTTGGAAAAATCCTTCTCAACTTCACAACAACTTTTTTTTACCTCCTCCTTGAAGAGAAAGAAATAAAAACTTCCAGCAAAGTGTTGAGAAACTCCAAAAGAAGAATCAATTGAGGCTTTTATTTAATATAGGGAGCGGAGTTACAACACCCCGAGGGCAAAGTCCGCTTTTTTAAAAAAAAAAAAACTGTTTAAAAACAGCAGTGGAAAAGGAAGAAGCGGGGAACACACATGAGTCCAATCCGAGGTACTAATGCTGGGCTTCAGTCAGCCAATGCTACCAGCCGGCCAACTTGACAAACCTCCGAAAAACCCACACATCATGCCTGAACCAGCAGCCTTCTGTCTGGAAAATGTCGGGCACTGTTTCTAAACTTTAACCCCGCTCTGCGTTCACTCCCTGCGGACGGAAAGCCCAGCTAACCACAGCGAGCTAGCAAACCCGGCTAACTCCGCTAGCAACCTGTGTGACTGCGCGCGCGTGTTTGTGTGTGTATGTGCATCCAAAGGAAAACACGCGCGCGCACACAGTCCGGGATCAATCCGTTGGCCCAAAAATAAACCGACGCGGCTTTCAGCTGATGTGCTGCTCAGGTTTAACGTTCTGAAAGTCGTTGTTTCCAGGAGTGTATCCGAGTGATTTACGTTTTCCTCCTGCGAGTTTTAACGACAGACGCTGCCCCGTCCTTCTCTCCTTACTCCAGTGGGAGTCCTAACCTGAAGTGAATGAGCGCGTCCGCGAACTGCGCATCAAGGTAGCCGAAGTGACAGCGCCCACATCCCGTCAAGAGTTTCACAATAAAAGCCATCAATCTAAAATTTCAGTCACTGTAGTTTTTTTTATTAGTTTTAATTTTTCTGTCATTTCGAAATTGCGTTTTCACGTTTCGGCGAGTTATAATAAAAAAAGGACCAAACTCACAAAGCACTTGCTGTTTTCTTATTTGCTTCTTTCATGTTTTTACTGGCTGGGGAACATGTGCTCAAAATTTTGAGATGGACATTTCCAGTTCCCATTGAAATCTATACATGTAACGTTAAACAGTATATTTAATAAATTCTAAAAGGCACTTTTTGTTTCTTATTTTACAGGAAATTTATACATTAAAGCAAGGTAAGTTTTTCAGCTCTGCGCAGCTTTACTTGATTAAAATTACCTGCCTGTTCCTGTGTGGAAATGAGACTTTAAAACAAAATGCATTTGAAATACAAAAATATTGTACATGGAGGATAATAGCATACAATCTCTTCTCATATTACTAATTGCCTAACCACACGCCAGCAAGCACCTGAAGCCCACTGAACTAGTTTGTGAACTGGTAATTTGAGATGAAATTACTTTTAATTTAAGATGACTTCTCTTAGATAGTAAAATTTTAAATAGAGCGCTCCATCAGTACTTTAGGAGTTTGTGACTGCATCTACAGATTGACTCATGTGGTCAGTTTTAACCGCTAATTGTTGCATATTATTATGGATACCAATTTTTTTGCCAATCAGCACTCTCATCTCAAGCAGTTCTTGCCTGGAATTTATTACCTCCAAATATGAATATGTTGCCTTAAAATGTTTCCTGTTGAACAATCAATTAGGTCACATGATCTGACAACAACAGCAACAACATTTATTTGTTTGGGATAACTTTTATAAATTTATTTTGGGGTTTTTTTTTTTGTTTTGTTTTGTTTTTTGCTATTTTATTCTAATAAAACTCTTTCCTGGCTGGGGACTCCAAGTGAAAATTAGTCTTCTTGGCTAAATGTGATAAATGGATATTTTGCCTCTGTGTGAAGTTTATTAAACCATTATACTTTTACCAAAGTTCCAGTGGCGGCAATTCATTTTTATTTTGTAAGCAAACAAATAAAATAACTCACTTTATTTTTGTCCTTAACATCTTGCACAATCCCTTATTTTATATACAAGAAATTATCTTGAAAAGTTGCATTTGAAATGCATTGATAAGTAGACCTGAGTCAAAATGTGTTTTTAAAGGTTTACTTTGTTGGGGCTTTTTATTTGTAGTGCTACGTAATTTCCTGTCGAAGCAGCGTTCGGCTCACTTGAAGCTGCTGCCTCTGTGCATAGTGGAGGTTTGTTGTGTGTTGAAGACGCGGCAGTCTGCCGGGGCGGAGCTACAAGCTGTGACTTTAATGTGACTTTACTGGGAGATGACAATAAGAGCTAAACTGGTCATCAGCCAGTTTAACACGAATGGAGTCTTTGCAGAAAACGTACTTGTGTCTGTTTATTCATCACTTCTGCCAAAACTGACTTGTAGCAAGTTGTCTCTAAAAATCTGAGAATCGCACTGTGTAACGAGGTATTTACTCTCAAGGCTTTACCTTAGCCTCCACTGACACTGTGAGGAACCTTGGAGTGAGTTTGGAGCAGTGTAGGTCCTTTAACTTGCATATTAAACAAATATCTAGGAATACCTTCTAGAGCAGGACAATATGGCCAAAAATATTTATCACAATATATATTTGAACATTTGCGATAATGATATAATTGACGCGAGACAAAATACTTTACAGGCTTTACACACTTCACAACTTTATTAGTGCAAAAAAACCCATCAATATATTTTCAATTAAACAAGCAGTTATTTTTTATGTGCATTAAAGCTGTATAAAATTTTAACAGCGCAAATGCAAATTCCTTGCTGACGTTTTAACCAAAAATAATTTCCAGTGGAAATTGGCCGACATATCCTGAGCATAACCATGTATAATATCCACAAAACTTAAAAAGAGGTTATACACACACGCCAAACCGTAATATTATGTTGAAGCACAGTACCTATCACTCCGCAAGGCTCCTGAAATGGTAGCCGTAATGCTCCGACTGTCATGGTCCTGGGCCATGTGGGCCCAGTATTCTTAGTTTCTTATATTTTTGTATTTCGTTCCTTATTTAGGCCATGTTTCCTAAGTTGTCCTGTTGTGTTGTTCCTTATTTGACTTCCCCTTGTGACTTTTATCCCCTGTGTGCCCCTCTATGTATCTGTGAGCCCTCATCTCCCCTCCTTGTTTCATTCCATGTTTCCCCAGCCCACTATGCCCGCGCTCTCTCTCTCCTCCTGTTTGCACCTGTGTACTTCCTGTTTTACTTTGACAGTCTCCCGTCAGTGTTGTTTACTCCTGCCATGTCTTATTATGTTTATCTGTGTCAGCTGTGTTCCCATGTGTGGCCACTTCCCCTGATCATCCCTCTTGTGTATTTAGTCTCTGTGTTTCATGTAGTCTGTGTCGCGTCGTCTGTGTTACCACCCCCTGTGTTCCGTATCTCCAGCCATAGCTGTTCCTTAGTTTATGTCCAGTTTAGGTTTCTGTTTGAACTATTACTCTTATGCTGCCCTCACTGTTTTGTTCCTTTCATCAGCCAGAATAAAAGGCTCGCTTTTGTTTAACTCCACTCCTGCATCCTCGCTTGTGTTCGCTCCTGGGTCCACCACACACATTTCCGCACGGTCTGCCTCCGCAGACCGTGACACCGACAATGAATCAAGCCATGCGGCTTTGTAGCTTATCAAAGTCGTATTAAAACTAGTGCTGTCAGCGTTAATCTTGTTAAAATGACATTAAAGCCATAACCGCGTTAACCCGGATGCCCAGTGTGTGGCCAGGTTTTTTGGCTGCTTAGATGTTCTACCAAAAATTGTGCTTTGGTGTGTATCTGACAGACAAAAACCAAACCAGTTCCACACCACTGAAGTTGGCACCATTTTTACAAACCAATTCGGGTTTATCTGTTTCAATCAACGATCCGCTTTCGCCCTTCTAATTCTCTGTCGCCGCCATGCTTTTTCCACCATGTGTGTATGAAAACAAAGGCACTGCGCACTCGTTTTACCCATATTCTATCGCGATATTTCATTTTCTTATCATTGCCTAACATTATACCGGTGTTACCGTGAACGGTATGATATGGCCCAGCCCTAATACCTTCTATCATCTGCACATTATTGTTAAAACAGCATTAAATTAAAATGATGCAGAAAAATAAGTGCATTTGTTACTTTTAGGGTGGACTCTTGTAATTCTTTATTGTCAGGCTGCCTTAACAGCTCACTGAAGAGCCTTCAGTTGATCAAAAACATGTAAGTGAGAGTACTAAAGAAAAGATATATCATATTTTTTCTCATATTAGCTCATTTTCATTGGCTCCTTATTAAACCCACAATTGAATTTAAAAATCTCTTTCTCACAATCAGATCCCATCATATCTTAGAGAACTGATAGTAATAGTGTGATAGTATAGTATAGTAATAATATTAACATAATCGCTGCATAATCGCTACCAGACTGCAGGCTTACTTGTGGTTCCTAGAGAATTGAAAAGTAGGATGGGAGGCAGATCCTGTGGAACCAGCACCGAGTCTGGATTTGGAAGATAGACACCATTTTTACTTTTAAGATCAGGCTTAAAACTTCCTTTTTGATAAAACTTGTATTTAAGGCTGAACCAGGTGACCCTGAACCAACTTTTAGCGATGCTGAAATAGACTCAGCAAGCTGGGGGACTTCCCGTGATGTAATCAACACTTTTCTCCACTCCCTTCTTTTCACTTCCCATGTGTTTATATGCCTCTGTTTGAGGTGTCTTCCTGTTTATAAACAAGGTTCTGTCTTCCCACTACCACCAAGTGCTTGCTCATAGTGGATTACGAGATTGTTTTAGTTTTTCTCAAATATTGAAAGATCTTTATTTATTGTATTAAGCACCTGAAGACGACTGTTGTGAAGTGGCGCTGCATATGAAATTAAATGAAGTGAAATTAAAAAAGAGGAAATAGTTACAGTTTCCAACACCTGGTTTGCAGTTCAGTGAGGGCCACCTGATGATTTGCTACCAGGTTTTGCTTATATTATTCTCTAACGCTTCGCCTCTGAGCTGTCTTTTCCACATTTGTCCTGATGATTATTTAAAAATTTGGGAGTTGTGTGAGTTGGATTACATTTATAGCACTCTTGTCCGTGAGGAGCCACAGATGCATTTGGCTTCAGAAATCCTTGTCTCTGAACGGTTTAGTGTGCTCAAACCATAATGCCTGCACAGGAAAAAGGCGTCTCAAGGGTCATGTTATCTTACAGGCCACACTTGCTGTTTTTAATTCTTAAAAAAATTGAAATTAATCATTTGGAGTCATTTGTTTTCTTGTAATTATAGTGGTGTCCAGCTGTTTCCTCTTTATTGTCTGCAGCTGAGTGAGACTTTTTTTTTAGATTGCAGCTTTAAGAAACAAATAACCCAACAGTCACATCCAAGCCATGGACCAATTAGCCAGATGTGAAAGTAGGTGACTGACCTCTGTTTTTTCATTCTTGACGCAGGTCTTTTGACTGAGAACAGTCCAGAGGAAAGCACCATAAATGCTTTAGAGGAGAGACTTTCTGAAAATGTGGCTCTTATTGCCATTTATGGCAGGCAGGATTTTTGTTTATAAGTGCAGAACAACATTTAATAAATGCTAATATTTATAAATGGAACCTATTATGGTTTTCAGTATTTTTATATTGTCATGTTGGACGTTCGTATTATGCACAAAGTTTCACATACTAAGATCATCACGCACACAAGTAAATATGGTAATTACAAATTCACTTCAGACCAGTCCAGCTCTATCTTAGAAAGAGCAAAGAGCTCTTTTCTACTCTTTGTTCTTGATGATGTCACAGAGGCCATCTTCTCAGGACATTTTTGCTGTGAGGCAACAGTGATAACCACTACCCCACCTTGCTGCCCCTGCAGAAGAGTCCAATGATAAAAAAAAAATATCGAGATTGAAATGAGCATAAAAAGCATTAAAAGCATAAAAAAGCATTGCAATGTTACTATAACTGGATATAAGTAAATAGTGCATTGATTTTTTTGTAAATCCAAACTCAGTCATTCAGCTCAAAAGTTTATTGCGAACAGCTCTCACAAAACCTTTACTTATGTAGGGTTATGAATAAGTTTGAGTGCATCTTGTTGCCGTGTTTTGTTTTTTTAATGTGGTTGCTGTTGTTAGTATGAGACAACAGAAAAGCCACACAAATATTGTTTTATTACCTACTAAAAATAAGCCTCATGAGCAATGCATGCTTGGCTAGTGAACTTGAACAAAGCTGTATAAACCTTAAAACCTTAGCTGACTTCACATAGGAAATAAAGTCAGGGTTGTGTGGGATGTGAGTAAAGATTAAGCTCTGATGTCATGTTGTTCTTTTTCAGCATTTTGGTCATCCGAACTTTTTTGAGCATTTTCCCTTTTGTGAGTATAAGATTTTGCTCCCCATGCCCAATGGAGGGTTAATATGACTTCTTAAAATGACTTCTTTTAGTGTTACCTTTGCCCCCAGGGCTAGGGGGTTGGGGTCATTCTGTGTGGAGTTTGTATGACTTTAGTTGTAGGAAATGCTAAAAATACAGTCTCCTCCCAGATTCAAAATTAGCTTTGGATGTGGGGCAGATAAAATCCATAGAACAAAACATGCTATTAATGTGCAAATGTGGCTCATAGACTAAAGAGCTTTGAATATTCAGAATCACTTATCTTTAATACATGATGTTCTTCCATCTCGTATAGTCAAGGATTGTTTTAATGTAATTGGACCCTGTCTATTGTCTATATTGAACCTCTCCTTGCTTTCTGGTTATGTACCTTCAGTTCTTAAACATGCTTTTATTCAACCCGTTTTAAAGAAAAATAACCTGGATCATAGTGATTTTGCCAACTATAGACCGATTTCCAAGCTTCCTTTCTTGGCTAAAATCCTTGAGAAGGTGGTTCTACTTCAACTGCAGACCTACCTGGACGAGAATAATATAAATGATAAATTCCAATCAGCCTTTAAACAACATCATAGCACTGAATCAGCGCTGCTTCGTGTTTTTAATGATCTTTTACTTATGGCTGATAATGGTCGTCCTTCTGTTTTAGTTCTATTGGATCTTTCATCTGCATTTGATATGGTTGACCATAACATCCTAGTCGCAAGATTAGAGCACTCTGTTGGCATAAAGGGCACTGCCTTGGACTGGTTCAAATCTTACCTCTCCAATCGGCTTTCTTCGGTACATCTGGCCTCATCTTCCTCTTCCCCTGTACCTGTTTGCTGTGGTGTCCCCCAGGGTTCTGTGTTAGGCCCGACCCTTTTCTCACTGTATATGCTTCCTTTAAGCGCTATCTTTGAGAAATACCACATTGCTTTTCACTATTATGCGGATGACATCCAGATTTATTTTGAGTTACATGATGATCTCGCTTTATCTTTAAATAACTTTCGTGAGTGCATGAGTGAGGTCAAGAAATGGCTGTTGGCAAATACTCTTATTCTCAATGAAAAAAAGACTGAAATCATGATTTTTGGCAGTAATGCCCTTCGCGCCAAACTTCAAGATTCCTTTGGCTTTCTTACTAGTTCTTTCTCTGATACTGTCAGGAATCTGGGTGTCTTGTTTGACAGCTCCTTTAAACTTGATAAACAGGTGTCTGCTGTTGTCAGATCTAGTTTTTATCAGCTTCGTCTCATCTCCAGGGCCAGACACTATATCCCGTATAATGACTTAGAAAAGCTCATTCATGCTTTTGTAACGTCAAGACTAGATTACTGTAACTCACTCTATTCTGGTCTCCATGTTACCCTTCTACATAGATTACAGACAGTTCAGAATGCTGCGGCACGTATTCTAACTAAAACCAAGAAGTTTGACCATATTACTCCGGTTCTTGCTGAGCTGCATTGGCTGCCTATCAAATACCGTATTCAATTTAAAATTTTGCTGCTTACTTTTAAAATTATCAATAATACTGCACCAACCTATCTTAAGGAACTTTTAAACCCTTATGTCCCTGCCAGGGCTTTAAGGTCATCCTCGCAGTTATTGTTAGTTCAGCCCAGATCTCGGTTGAAATCTAGAGGCGATCGATCGTTTGCCTTTGCTGCACCTGAGTTATGGAACAGCCTCCCGATTGGCATTCGGGAGTCTGATTCTATTTTTTCTTTTAAAGCACGCCTTAAAACTTATCTTTTTGAACTTGCCTTTTCTACCCGTTAAATGCTGACTGTTAACTGCGACCTATTGCATTAACTTTTTACTATTCCTTCATTTTTGGTGTTCTCTATCATGCGGCACTGGGTCTGCTATAATCTATGTGCTGCAGTCCATTTTATTAGTGGCTTTCTCCTGTGAACATTGTCTGCTGTTCTTATTATATTTGATATTAATGCTCTTAACTGTATTATTTTATTGTTTTTTTGTAAAGCACTTTGGTATGCCTAGGCTTTTAATGTGCTCTATAAATAAAGGTTGTTGTTGTTGTTGTTAATAGTAAAACTATAGTTGATACTTGTGTTTATGATGTGGTGGCTGCATATTTTGTACTATGTACACATGTACTGTTTTTGCATGTCTCAAAGATGACCCAAATTTCAAGTAGTCTGCGTAATGAAGGAAAATGCTCCCATTTCCCAATGGAGACAGGTGTTGTAACATAAAAGAGGTCTTCATAGAAGACTTTTTGGCTGTAGCTCAGGTGGCAGAGCAGGTCAGCCACTAATCAGAAGGTCGGTGGTTCGATCCCAGGCTGCCTCCTGGCTGCATGCCAAATATCCTTGGGCAAGATACTAACCCCGTGTTTGCCTACTGGTGGTGGTCAGAGGGCCCGGTGGCGCCAGTGTCCGGCAGCCTCGCCTCTGTCAGTGCACCCCAGGGCAGCTGTGGCTACAACGTGGCTTGCCATCGCCAGTGTGTGAATGTGTGTGTGAATGGGTGAATGACTGAATGTAGTGTGAAGCGCTTTGGGGTCCTTAGGGACTAGAAAAGCGCTATACAAATGCAGGCCATTTACTTTTTTTACATTAATGAGCATTTAAAAATGTCCATATATGTGCTTGGGTATTGTTGATAAATGCTAAAGCCTTCTCAGATGTCCCATTTAGTTCTTTTGTGTTGGTCTGTTCCGGTTTTAAGCACCACTGTAAGCGACAGGAAACCACCATTAAATGACTCACTAGCGATTATGCGCTGTCAGTTCACTTAATCAAACATGCAGGCTGTTCACATTCACTCCATATTTATTATGTGGCAACGAGTACATAATAAACACAAAGTGTGTACGAATGTTTGTGTGTGCGTGCATCTGTGTGTGTCTCAGTGTATTTTCCTGATTCACCCGGCAACAAGCTGAGTCACCACTACACCAGCCTTACTACCAATCTTGTTCCCATGGCTACCAGCATGCCACAATGGTATGTGCTCATGTTTGAAAGTAAGTAAGTAAGTGTGTGTGTGTGTGTGTGTGTGTGTGTGTGTGTGTGTGTGTGTGTGTGTGTGTGTGTGTGTGTGTGTGTGTGTGTGTGTGTGTGTGCCTAATCACTGACTACCATATACCAAACACAAATGTGGTTTACATGGAGACCAAAACATCTGCTCAGAATAATGTAACAACAATAAAGCAGCAATTGTTCTATTTTTAAACCAGAGAGAAGGTTCACTTAGAAATTTGATCAAACATCTGCAAACACTGAACATCATTGTGCCTTTTTTAAAAATAAAGTTAGACTTTTCAGAGGTAGCACATGAGTTACACAGAACAAAAAAAATAGTTGTGGAGAAAGAGATCAGATTCTGTACTCAAGTAAAATAATCAGAGAAACAAGGAAAAACATTCAAAAATGAATTTTAGGTTGAAGTATAAATGTGTTGCATTATATTTTAAGGCGTTTTTTAAACCAGTTATTCATATCAAATGATTTTTTTGCTGTTTTAATTGTACGAATGAATACATCAACACATAAGGTGGAATACTACGACATACTAAACCACTATTGTTGAACTGACAGTTTTTCTAATGAGCTAAAAAAATATCCTTTAGGAGGATAACCAGCAGCAGATTTACTCTAATTATAACCACTTGAAGTGATGCTGCAGGAAACATTTGTTTGTTCTCCACTGCAATGCCTGAAACATATTTTTACATAAACTCATTTGATGTGTGTATTTTATATCTATAGTCTAAACCGATTAATCGACAGGGTTCAATGTTTCCTTTGTCAAATGTCATGTAAGAAAATTATTGTTAAATTTAATCTACAGGGTGGCCCATTTATATGGATACACCGTAATAACATGGGAATGGCTGGTGTTATTAAAGTCCTGTTTGTGGCACATTAGCATATGTGAGGGGGCAAACTCCTCAAGATGTGTGGTGACCATGGTGGCCATTTAGAAGTCGGCCATCTTGGATACAACTTTTGTTTTTTCAATAGGAAGAGGGCCATGTGACACATCAAACTTATTGGTAATTTCACAAGAAAAACAATGGTGTGCTTGGTTACAACCACAAACTGCTGGCTGTTCATCTCTGGTTGCATCTTTAAGTTAGTTTGTGTTTGTCTCCACCTTGTGGTCAATTTATTTTACTGCAAACCAGTTCACTCTTCAACAGAAAAATGTTCTGACAATAAAACAATAAAATGGGTGAGTTAGAGTTTCAAGAGTTTGTCTTTTTTTTTTTAGTATTACCTGATGATGACATCAGTTGCTGTCTCTATAGACTGTATAGAGTAATGCCATGAGACTGAACATGGAGAAGAAATCACTCAGTTGTTGGTGAAGAAATAGCACCAGGAAATTATTTCCCAGGTGGCTCATTCTAACTTGATGGCTGGTTAAATGAGATATGATAAAACTCAGGATAGAATAATGACCTGGGCTGTGTCGTATTGTGCTAATATGTCCCGAATTACAACTAGTTAATAAGCTGTCAATTCCAAAAGATCCTTTACCTTAAATAGAGGTCTCACCAAAGTGTGCAAAAAAAGATGTTTTGTGATGGTTTGCTGTGCAACGGAATGTGCTAAAGCAATGCCTTTACACGACATCTCTGCAAAGGTAGTGACCCAAGTATGAACTGCTGAATATTAGACAAAGCATATAAAATGTATGACTTGTAGGTTCATACACAATGATGAATGCAGTGGCTCAACTTTATGTTGTTTGCAGTGCAGGAGTTGTTGGTGGGCTCCATGGGAAAAGAAACACTTGTTTAGGAAAACTGGTAGGGAGGGCGGGGGGGGGGGGGGGGGGGGGGGGGGGGGGGGGGAATTAAATTCAGTATGTTCTGGCTCTGAGAGTTATCAAGGTAGTTTACACTGCATAATTTGCTCCAGGGCAAGAAACAGCAACATTACAATACCAAGCTTAGAAAACTTGCAAGGGGAGATAGTTATATTGCTTTCATCTTTAGCTCTAAATTGCTCACCAAGTGGGACACACCTTCTGTGGTGTCACAGCGAATGAAACAAAAATCATAAACAGTGAGGCTGGGGGAGTGAGACTCATCTGTATGTGTCAGTGCAATCAACATGCTACCAGTTCTTGCAGAAAATTAAAAAAAGAACTGAAAGCTAGTCTGAAAATGCAAGATGGGTTGTTATGATATTCTTATCTAGCCTCATTGTTCTTGTGGTTAAGAAGATTTGGTCTGTACAGTTCTGTATGGATTTTGTCAAGTGAATGGCTCAGGATTCAGATTAATCCCCAGGTTTTTCAGAGCCCAAAGGGACATCCAGACAGGAGCTGATTTGCTCATCATCCATCACTTTGTCCCTTTGGCGGTTGGTTGCTAGAGTTGATTGAAGACTGCAGTTGCCTAGGTAACCCTGTAATATATTAACATATCTATCATATGTCAGTCAGTTGTATCCTTTGTTTTCATTGGTAGTCGCTCAGTCACTTGCCTCAAAGTTAAACTTGGGATATGCCTACTTTCTATCACCAACCTTTTCTTCACCCATCATTGGTCGACTTTCTGTGGTCTGTGGTGATGTGATCACCTCATCTCTGCACACTTCCTGTGTGAACTCCCTTTAGGAAAAAAAAACTTACGAGCTCATGACACTTAAATTTAGGTTTCCATTTAGGGCTACAACCACCTTCAATTGCTTCATGAACCAAGTGCCTCCAAACTCCATATGCAGCCACCTATTTGGATGATGTCATCATTCATAGCAACAGCCTGGAGGAGTGGGGATGAAGTCTTTGAAGCAACATGGGCTCAAGGCCAAAGTACAGAAAGGTGCAGTTAGAAAGAAATACAAATGGAAATCTGGATTAAATCAGTAACATACTAATGTTTACGGTAATAAAAGGTGGCAGCAGTAATTTCACAGCATAAGTGTACTGTCTTTTTCTAATTTGCTCCTATTTATAAATCACAGACTACCAAACAGCCAACTTTGAAGAAATGAAAAGACTGACCCAACAAACATGCTCTGATAAATCAAATGTACACCTTAAAATGAAACGCATCTCTGCTGTGATGATCCACACAAAATAGATAAAACTCAGGTCTGAGAGCTCTTCTTCTGAGAAACGTTTCAGGGGACCATGAGAAGATTCATCTAAATAAATACAGAAAATCACAAATTCGGCTGATAGATGAAGTACTGGTATGCTGAATGAAAATTACCACTTCCACCTTCGGCAGGCATTAAGCAACATTTTTTAAATACCCAACTAAAAGTTTCGTGTGTTTTCAGCCTCACTTGGAGAAAAGATCTCTTTCCATTCTGGGGAGGAGGGAGTCTCTAAAGAACTGGTGGGAAGAGGAGAAACAATGGGAGTTGCCAGTTTATAAAAAAAAAAAAAAAACCTTCAACGACCTGATCCACATTCTTGGTCAGACTTGGTCTTGAGGAACCTAGCTGAGGCCATCAGGAGTCAGCATGTATCATCTGCTGAGATTCAAGAGCACCCATCAACCACAAATTCCCAGACCCATCAAGGAGGCTGCACAGGATCACAGAAAGAAGCTTCAGAAAACCCTGAACACATTACAGTAGGATCTGAAATCCTCTCAAATAAGTTAAAGAAAATTGTGCTAAAAGAGCACAACACATTAAGGCCCAGCAGGCAGCGAAGGAGATAAATAAACAGTTTTAAAAGCTTCTTTGGTTTCTAGAAGGCTAGGCTTGAGTGAGGGAAAATGATTTAAAAGTACAAAGATTTGGGATCTGAGCAGAGAGACGCTCAGATTTGCTCTAGTGCTTGTTAACAGCCTAACTGGCCCACAGGAAGAAGTTTTTTGTGAGTCTGGAGATGTGGGACCTGATTGACCTGGCAGGTCCTGGCAGGTCAATCAGGCAGGTCAATCAGCAAGCGGGTCAAATAGGTAGTGGGTGGGGTGTAAGGGGTCACCTGGGATGGCCCTGGCTTTTCTGACACAGGAGGATCTGATGATGGCCTCCAGGGTTGGCAGAGGTGGATCCATGGGTCCAGGTGGGATCAGCAGACATGTGGGTGCCCAGAAACCTGGACTTGTAATGTGTTTATTTTACACATCATCATCATCATTCAGTGTGTGAATGGGTGAATGACTGGTTGTGTAAAGCGCCTTGGGGTCCTTAGGGACTAGTAAAGCGCTATACAAATACAGGCCATTTACTTCTGAGTCGAAAATTTCAAAAAACAAAAAAATCTGTTAACCATCCAGTAAATATACTCACTGACTGTACTTTTAACTTCTCCATCTAGTGGTTGATGAGATTTACTGCAAACGTTATCAAGTTGCAGAAACAGGTTCAATATTCAATTTTATTTTCCAGTTAAGAACTGACTCACCAGTTTAGAGTTTCCAGCTGAACAGTGTGTTTCTGGAAAGGGGTGGGGGTGGGGGTGTACCTCTCAGAATGGGAAGAACATGGAAATTCTTCACGGAAAGAAGCTGATGCTGCAAAAAGTACCCCAGCCTGACTCCTGTGAGACCACACTGAGCCACTGTGCTGCCTTCTTTTACAACTCTGTTTCCAAAAACCTGGTAGAGATTTAATTTAGATTACCACCAAGATTCAGCAAAGCAACTGCTTTCTAACACTACTGCTGTTTGACCAATCAAAGTTTAAAAAAACCCTGTGAGTGATTTTTTTAATATATTTGATGTGTCAAGTTATCAAATCATTGCAATATTACAGATTTTTTAAACCAGGGTTGTCATCATTGCTGACTGTATAAAGTAAAGATGCTTTTTAGCTTTACTTCAACTCAATTCTAGGATGCAAATTTCAGAGTTCATATTTGATGCATTCAAGAGAATATGGGGCTGAAACATGAGTGGAGGACTGCATGACAGCAGACACTTTATAAGTTTCTACATTATGGTTCTCTTCCTTTCCAAGATTTTTCTAGATTTCCTAACAGCCATGAATAAATGAGTTTGTTGGATTTCATTTTAAATGGCACAAAATGAAACACTCCTCAGTTATCAGAATCAACTCCTCATTCTAGTTTTGGAGAGCCTTTACTAATATTTTGCTGTGGCAAGGACAAAACTCTCTTTTGACAGGAGGAAACCTTTGGAAGAACCAGGCTGACGGAGGTGCATCCATCTATTGCGCCCTGTTGGGGGAAGGTGATTGCTGATAATAAAATGCATTTAATTAGCATCACATGGTATCTGGCACTTCCCCTCCTGATTATTTTTTAATATGACTAATATACTAAAGTCATTGTACAGAAATAATTTTAGTAAAATTATATTGGATTGATTGTGGAATGATTTATTCTTTTTTTTTTCTGTTGTCTTTCTTTATTCTTGCCTATTTCCAACAACAAAAAGCTTTTAACAGAAAAACTCAATTGCCAAAACACATGTGTGAGACTTATTTTGAAAGGCAGGGCCTCCCATTTGCTCAACATTTGCCAAAAATTTAGCTTGTGACTAAAGAAAAATTATCAGTCAGAAACTTGTGAGGAATTTTATTAGTTGATATTAGTGCCCACAGTGGTATCTATTTGCAAACACACAGGTATGTAGGAGTTGAAAAACAGGGAGTGTCGTGTTTCCTGGCGTTCCCCAGCGTTATCTGATCCACAGCTCATTTCCACAGTGAGAAACTGATCCTGCACAGCTCGGCATTGAACAAAAGGTAAACTATATTATATCTAACAATTATCTTTTGCCATTTGTTTATACTATAAAAATATAATCTGCCGTTTTATAACTCTGGTAGGATATGTTGTTGTGACTTTTTCATTGACTGTTCTTATGGCCAGTTTGTGATGGCTGTTGTGTTGTTTCTGTGGAGCTGCTGTTTAAATAAAAGGGACTCAGAGCTTCAGAGCTAGCTCCAGCTTAAGAAGGATCAAAAAATGGACACAAGATAATTAAATTAAAATGCACAATTATTTGTAAGTATGAAAAGTTGTCCAGACAGTGACATTTGTGATTTATTTGCATCTTACAGATGTTTGGTATTGTGATTCTGCTCTTTAAAACTCAAAATTAGGGCATAAACATTATCTGAGATGGCTTCTTCTAGTTCTATGTGTTAACTATTAATCTTTCAGAAAAACAATGTCGAAAGCAACTTGTGCGTCTGTGTTAGCTGTTCTCACACTAAATTTGGCTTTCCGGGCAGGAAATGCGCGACCTGCTGACGACTCAGAGCCAGAACTCTTACAGGGAGCAGATCAAGAAGGAGATGTTGACCCGTTTAACCTGGAGGAGCCGCTATGCCAAACTCTACCCATCCTGCTACAATCCCTGGAACAACAGCAAAGAGCCCACACAGCTGCCACAGCTGCCAAAGATACCTGCTGACCCTCAGTGAGCCCCTTCATTTATTTTAAAGTGGAAGAGTGAAGATTTAAAACCTTAGTTGTCTTGAGTATCCACATGTGCTCAGCTATCATTTGTTTTCATGGTCTGGGTAAAAGCAGATTTATCTGATGTTACTGAGACCCACATAATTAGACTAAACCTACTGGGGGTAGCTAGGCATGAATGTGACACTAATATTAACCAACATTGTAGATGATTGCTGTGCAGCACTTTGGTCAGCGTCTGTTGGCCTTAAATGTGGGACATAAATAAACGTGACTTGATTTAATATTAACCAAGAGTCCAAACCTCAGAAACATGACAGATTCCAGCGACCATGACATTACACACGCATGAAAATAAACATTAACTTTCTGTTTATCTTCCATCAGGGCTGTTGTGCCTCTTGTTGCCAGGACTACTGAGAAGCAGAGCGACCTTCTTCCTCGTCGCCCTTCTCCTCCTCCTGTGTGCTCTGTGGGAGGTGAACAGCAGCTCAGTGTGCCTCCTCTAATGAGGCCGGTTTCGCCCCACACCAGAGAGGCTCTGTATCAGGACTCCTCTCACCATGTAAGAATCACTTTGACAGTCAAACTCTCTTTCATAAAATTAACATTTAAACATTTAAATATAAATATCATCACTTTTGCTTTCAGCGGAAAGCTCCTGAAGCTTTTGAAGTGTCGGAATATGGAAAGCTAACAACATCCCTCTTACCAGTAGGCTAAGTTATTTTTAGCCAATTACAAGTTGAATCTGGTAGTTGGGGTTATTAGCTAAGATACCGTCATTAAGAAGCGGCACAACTAATGTGCCTATGCAAGCTGATTTGCGATGTGCACCGCTGGCGCGGCCATTTATTTTTTGATGCACCTTCTCAGATTAATTCACTGCGTGTCGTGCCCAGGGCTGGACTGGGACAAAAAAACAGCCCGGGCTTGACTAAAGACCGGCCCACCAGGTATTAAAGCCATTAAGCCTTTGAATGAAAACAAACGTTGTTGTGACAGTGATGTACAGTCTTGTTGGTATATGTATGATTTCCATACATTTTATGTCAGATAAAAACTTTGGTTGTAAGCTTCAGATAATTATTTAATAGCAGCCCGACATTTTAAAAGAGAATAAGAAAGTATTTCTTTGTGCCCCCCTCTCCCTGTTAATGCCCTACCTGGCCCCCCTGGCAAAACTTTGCGAGATCCGCCCCTGCACAGTTACCAGCTGTCAGCTACATAAAAAAGGATCCTGGTGTTATTTGTCTCTCAGAAACAGTTCATAACTTCCCTTCAACTCACTCATGTAACCTAAAAGGTAAACCTGTTTCTCCATCACCTGTTCAGCTCTGATGATTCAGTAAGGACATCTCCTGGTTTCATCTTCATGTTTCCCTCTCACCAGATATACAAACCGACATCATGACCAGCAGCTTTTACAGCTGTGGCTCCAGCAAACATCAACTGATACTAGAAATTAATATTAAATACATTCTAACAACAGCTGATAAAGCTTAAACGTGCTGCTGTTTAGCGCGACAACCGGCAGTTTCCTCTTTCTGGCGCAAAGTGGGTGATAAACAAACAAGAGAGAAAAGCCGATCAGCTGCTCATTGATCAGTTTCATGATTAAAGTAGCAACAGGAGAGGGAGGGGGAGATAATGAGAGAAGAAGAGGCAGCTGTGCAGCATAACGACAGAATAAATCCACCTTTGTGTCTTTGTGTCTTTTTCCATCCTAGACAAACTAGCCCTTCTCAGCTCAACACGAAACGCGCAATAATTTCTCTGAATGCGGGACGATTCCGTTTGTACGGGACGGTTGGCAACTCCACTAACTAACCTTATGAATAAAATAAAGTTCACTATCAGTAACATCATAGCACCCACCCAGCTGTATAGAAACTGTCATGCTAGCTCACGCAGTATGAGTTATTGTAACTGACTGTAAAAAGTCAGCACAACGAAAATAAACTCCACCTAAACTTGGTTTATATCTGACCCAGATAGATTGCAGGTCATAACTTCTTACCTGAAGTTCAGTTCACACTCGGACCATCGGCTGCCTCGGGTCTCTCCTCTTCGGGTCTCCCCTCTCCCTCATCCACCTGCTGGCCTCCACTTGTTAATTTTACTGAATCTGTGGAAGCTCCGCCAAAGCCACCACCAAACAACTGAGTTATTTTTACACAGCGGCCAGCATCTGGCCAATCCACCACCTTTCATTGTTTATACCGTTACAAAAAAAATCATCGGCCCACCGAGCAAATGCCTGGTATGCCCGATGGCCAGTCCAGCTATGGTCGTGCCATCAGTTAACCCTTTGCGTGCCAACTGTGGCACACGTGCCTAGGGTTGCCGACCTCTGTGCTAGAGGGTGTGGGGAGCCACAGCCCCGTCCTCCAGGGCATGAAGCAGGTATGGAGGAGATCAAAACTCCAGACATCCAGAGGCCCTCAGAACACAAGAGACCAAGGAAGACCAACAGAGGGGCAGCCGCGCCACTGTCCCAGAAAGAGCTGTGGAGAGCCCCAGATGAGGGGTCACTCAGCAGCCACGGAGCAGAAGCCGGGGGGGTTGCAGTGACGGTAGGCCAGCCAGCTGTGCCAGAGTGACCGAGCCCCAGGCCGAGAGGCTGAGGGCACCCCACCCCCGAAGTGGCCCGAGCGAGCCCCAGGCTCCAGGCCATAAGCAGCCACCAAGGAGTGAGCCGGTGTGTACCCGGACGCCCATCCCCGGACACAAAGAACCACCAACGCACCGATGTCTGAGGCCGTCTGCCACTGGCAGGGGAAGTGGTGGGGGGAGATAGGCCTCCATACCTTGGAGGACCTGAGATGTCCCCAGAGAGGTGGCGTCTGATACCCAACCTGACATATAGACACAGACATGCAGGCACACACAGATACAAACATCCATTCCCACCCTCATGCTCTCATATGCAATTACTCAACACTCACCCAACGTGGAGACAGACATAAAGAGACACTGTACACACGATCATACTCCCCAAGCGTACTCTAAGCTCCAGGTCTAGGTACCCTTGCCCCTGGAGGGCGAAACTGCACCCAGACCCAGGTGGTGTTACCCTTTTCCCTGCGGTGGGGAGAGGCAGACCACCCCGACTCCGTAGCAGCAGGCAGGCCCCACACTCCAGACTGCAGTCGGACGGCCAACTCCACCTAGCCCTCCCGCTCCAGCAGGCCGCAGAGAATGGGGGTGGGAGAAGACTCCAAACCTCCCTCCACCCGCTCATTGTAGTGTTGATGCATGTGTGTTCTAAGGTGCAATTAAAACCCAGGAGGGCATGGAGCTACCTGCCAAGGAGCAGCAGGTAAGCGCATAGTCCCTCCTGATAGCCCTCAATGTCTACGTGTATTTAAAATTGAGAGGTGGGCAACGACGCCAGGGGTGAGGTGTACACCCTGATGGTAATTTGGACTCCGTGATTGTGCCCACCCCCAAGATCCTATATGTATGTGTAATGAGAGTGTGAGTAATGTGAATGTCTAAATTGTGAGATAAAATTGGGGCACAGGCAGCCAGAAGGGGACAGAGGGGGGGATGCCTCCCCTGCACCCTGGTGACACATCTTTACCCCAAGGCCCTGCATGTGTGGGTGATTGTGGTGGAGCGGGAAGAGGGAGGCAGCTGGAGATGGGGAGGGAAGGAAGGGAGGGGCAAGTGACCCATCCCTGGGGCCAGCTTCCCCACTGACCCCAGTAGGCACCCCCACACGTGGGTTTTGATGAAGCTTTTCACCGTAGTCTCCGCGGCTTCTCCAGCGGTTTCTGGAATACCAGAAAATACAAGATTATCACGCATGCCACGAGCTTGTAGATCAATAACTGTCTCTTTTATGTTTTTTATTTTCTCTATTTAGCTGGGTAACATTGTCTGTGAGACATTTCACCGACTCCCTTAGCGTGGCATTTTCAGCAGCGAGCGTTTCCACCTGCTGCTGGCTGAACTCCAGGGATTCTTGCAAGGGCTTAAATTCCCAGTGAGGAATCTCCACCAAGGACAGCCTTGCATCGAAACTGGACTTGCAGTTTGTCGTTTGTCGACTGACTCCAGTATGTCGGCAATATCTTTGCCGGCTGGCGATGTTATGCCGGGGGAATCTGCCGGGCGACATCTTTTCGACGACACTGTCTCCGATTTGGCCGGGGAAGGTGCACTCTGGGCCTTCTTCGTTACCAGATCCTGGAAGCACCGATTGATGTAATCTTGGAGAGCCTCTAAACTCTCCCCGTTGTTCTCCAGGGTGTTGGAGATGATTTAGACAAATGTTGTTAGTTATAAGACAATTGATAAGTGTATTTGGTAATACTGAAGCTTAAAGGAATTTGTTCAATTCTAAATTCTAAACTACCATTCGCTTTAATTTTCCACAAAAATCTCCGGGGTCTGACATCAGTTACAACATGATTCGCTTACCTTGTCCGTCACTTACCTCTCTCTGTTCCACTTACCTCTCTCTGTTGGACTGACTCCATCTTGCTGACAACACATAGAAGATAGCAACTCATAAGTGGTCACAGACCTGTCCCTGTGCTCAAATCAACCATTTCAAAGGCAATCAGACTGCAAGTTCACGATATTTTGGTTGTGCCACAATTTCCAGTTTTCTACAGTGTGACTGTAGCATAACTGAGTGAAGTGAGCTGCAAGTATCTGCTGTGGCAGGAGCCATGATGAATGTCCTCTTTAATCCTTTGAGATACTTGGAAAGATAATTAGTAGGGGTGCAACGATACTCGTATCGATATTGAACCGTTCGATACAGTGCTTTCAGTTTGGTACGCATATGTATCGAACAATACAAACATTTTTATTTATTTTATCAACTTTTCTTCTGACGATGCTGTCTGTGTTGAGCGCTCAGTGGATCTACTCCGCCTAGGCTGCACTGTCGAGTGCAGATCCACTGAGCGCAGTGCAAGCTAACAAGACAGAAGCTAAGCTCGTTGCAACATGGCAACTGCCTCAACGCTACCCGAAATTGAACCTCCCCCACCCTCATTCAGATCTGGTGTTTGGAACTATTTTGGTTTTCATGTGAAGTATGACCCTGATGGTAAGCGCGTCATGGACAAAAGTAAAACAGTATGTCGGATGTGCCACGCAATGCTCAATTACATTGGTGGAAACTAGTGCGTTAGCACAGTTAGCTTGTTAACGTGTTGGCCGTCCAGCCCCACGCACGGGGCGATCTGCGGTAACTTGTTAACGGAGATTTGCCGCGTTATGGCGTTAATGTCATTTTAACGAGATTAACGCTGACAGCACTAGTGGGAACACAACGAATATGACTGCACATTTACGCCGACATCATCCTAGTGCAAAGACAAGTGGAAGCAGACAAAAACAACAAGCACGCTGCTGCAAACTTTACCCGAGTCATTTAGACAGCCGTTAGCACATGATTCTCCTTATGGGGACCTGATATGTTTAATATGCTGCTGAGAATATACCCCAGAAGAAGCGTATAGTATAGCTTTTATTTTGGAAAGAGCCATTTCTCTGTAATAAACTCTCTTTTCCAAAGATGAGTGATTCCTCGATCAGATAGATCTATTTTTTTTATTATTTTGTTGTTTCAGCAACATTAAATTTAAAAACTATACTTTTAGGTTAAAATGTATATTTATAATTTTAATAAATGACAAATTAAAAAAAGCATGAACATTTTTTGTATCGAAAAAATATCGAACCGTGACACCAAAGTATCGAACCGAACCGAACCGTGAATTTTGTGTATCGTTGCACCCCTAATAATTAGCTATAATAAAATAAACCCTGCCATTTTATCATTTTAGTAATTTTATTCAGTATATCCCTATATTCCTACATTTTTGTAAAAGTGATGTTTTATGTAATCTATGTGTCTTTTGCAGGGCAAAGGGAGAACTCTGTACTTGCACAGACGTGGACACATTAAACCTGAGGAGAAGTTTAACTTCCCCCTGCTCTCCTCCTGGGATTATGGCTGGAGGCTTGGTACGATGGAGTCACAATCTGCCCCCTGTGGTGTGGTGACTGTAAAATGATGCATAAACTTTAGAAAGATAAACTTGTTGAATCAAAAATCACCATTAGGTACTAAATGTACTATAACATCGGTAGTAATCCTGTGTTTTAATACCAGGAGATCTTGTAACAGTGACTGATTAAACTATAGTCACTATTTGGAATTTAAATATCTTAAAGGTTACACAATGCAAGCTGTTTTTTTTTCAGTCTGATCACAGTCAGAGGTATGTGCCTCATATCAGGCATGTCCCACCTTTCTCGCAAACATCATATAGATCCAATAGGAGAGGAAAAAAGTAAATTAGAGTATTCAGAGCAGTCTGAAAGCTGAGGTTTTGATGCCGGGAGATTACATGTGCATGTGCTGAACAGATTATTTGAAACTCTGGCCGTGATTAATATGAACATCCACCACTGAAACAGTATATATGTATGATGAAAATAAAGAAAAACACATGGTCCTGCCTGACAATCCTTTCTGCACATTTTTTGCTAGCTTACCTTATCAGCTTCTACTCATACAAAATCATATTTTTCAGATTTTTGTTATTAGGTCAATTTCTTCCAGTTGTAGTAATAGAAATTGTTGAGTTTTTATTAACTAAATATTATTCAGTGCATCACTGGGTCCAGCCTGTGGAGGTCACTGGGCCAGTGTCAGACTTAGTTTAACTGAACAACATTCACACCATGACTGTGATTAACTCAGACAGGTTTTACTGTGAATGTGCTCAGTTCCTGTCTGCCACCACAGATTTGTAGATCTGTAGATGCTTTCCGCTCAAATTTGTAATTCTTCAGATTATTGTAATCTTCCTTTATCCACAGGTGACTACACGCTAGATTACAGAACTCCATCCAGTGCCAGGTCATCCTTGGTGAAGAACACCTTCTATGCAAAGAACGGGGTATTCAGCCGCCCAGCAGCCACCGATACCCTAGGCTGAGGTTCTGTTACCCCATACCAGAGGCTGCTCTTTAATGAGGATAAAGAGCACTTCAAAGGCAATCGTGCCAACAGATGTCCAACTATAACCCTAGGCTAATGTGATTTGGGGATTTCCTGGTATTATAAACTCATTTACTTAAAAAAAAATTGTATTTTTTTTCTGTTTGTTTTAGAAGTTTTCGAAGGTACGTGTTGAACTACTTAGATTATGACTTCCTATCAAACAAAAGACAAAACAAAGCTTTGATACATGAGTACACCTGTAAGTGGTCATATTTATCATGAGATAAAATGTCCTGTCAGGAATATGGTGATAGGAATAAAAAGTGCACATGCAGCCCATCAATCCATCCTGAAATCCAGTACTTCCTGTAATGCTGTCTGTTTACAATGCACATGGCTGTAGGGTTAAGTGTCTAATAACCTGATACCAAGTGTTGGATATTTAATGAGTATCTTGCCTGGAAAGAGTCCGGAAGAAGCAACTGACCTTTATACACCTGAAACCTGAGTACTAGGTGTATTCCAATGAGCCACCAGAGGAAATGTTACACAGCACAGGCTAGTATTGATTCCTAATTAAACATAATTATTTAAAGACTATATTTTCTGCTCATTTCGTGCTCCATAGTTGCTCTTGGACTGTAAAAATAGTGCATGACTCACAGTACAACATAACCCTTCTTTAATTTTTATTGGGGTTTGGTGCAGCTCCTCAGTTTATCATCTGTTTGAAACTAGTTGTCCAGCTCCTTCATCTTAAAGGAAACTTTCCTCTGATTTGCTGCTGCCTATAAACAGAATGTGAGTGGAGCTTAAGATGAACTGACCACATTAGTGGATCCTATCTGTTATGGCTCATGCTGAGCCAAAATTATAAAGAAGACTGCCTGACACCAAGCAGGCATTTAGAGCAGTCTGGCCACAATTAATGTAAGAGCATCTCCAAAAGTTGATTCTGTTCATCTGGACGTAGCGTTTTCAGTGGGAGAAACGTTTTGTCACTCATCCAAGTGACTTCTTTAGTTTCAGCTGACTGCAGGTTTCCCCAATCTTATAAACAGTACATTTGCATAATGACAGAAACTAGCACCACTGAAGGAACAATGGGCTGGGAGGTCAGTTCCTTCATTATAATTATGTAAGAGCATATATGACAGAAGAAAAAAGAATAATAGATCAGTATAATTTCAAGCTAAAGGTCCTTCTCTGAGTGTTTTGTAACTGAGGCGTTTGTGTTTCATAAGGTCAGCTGTTTATTTATGTTAATTAATCACGTACATTGTTTGATCTTACAGTGAATGTTGTAATCCTGCAACTCCTGTCACAAGTGCATTAAATCAATTTCACAAAACCACTTTCACCAGTTGTTTTGTGGAGGAAGTAGACTCTATACAGAATCTACAAAATGCAGTTTTGAAATTATGATTTCACTCATGGAGGGGGTAGGGGCGTAATTTACAGGGGGGTTAGGGGGTTATGACCCCCCCCCCCCCCCCATATTAACACCCAACCAATCTTGCATAAATAGACTGTTGATTTTATTTACTAATTTACTATTACCAGCAAAATAGCTGCATGTTTAATCATCTAGGAGTTTACCCAGATTTACCCCCCCCCCCCCCCCCAATGTTCAACACAAAGTTAAACAAACAAACAAACAAACAAACAAACAAATAATGAAATCGAGGAGGGGGGAAATATTTTTTTCACAGATAAAAGATGGATGGTGTCTAAAAAATCGACCCACTGTGACCTGCTTTCTTACTCATGGCCAGGAGGAGGCGACTTATTGGGCTGCCAAAAGAAGCCTGAGCATTTAGACGTCCATGAGGGAATGATGCTGCGGCTCAGCTGATTTATGATCTCAGTAAACACATTTCTGATGCGTTTATGGTCTCAATTTCTAGTTTTAGGTCTCACTGAATTCACTATCGTTGTTTTGTTTATCATTAGTTGTAATTATGATGCCCACGAGAGCTGGTACTCACGTTTTCATTTTAATTCAATTCAATTCAATTCAATTCAATTTTATTTATATAGCGCCAAATCACAACAAAAGTCGCCTCAAGGCGCTTCATAGATACAGAGAAAAACCCAACAATCATATGACCCCCTATGAACAAGCACTTTGGCGACAGTGGGAAGGAAAAACTCCCTTTTAACAGGAAGAAACCTCCGGCAGAACCAGGCTCAGGGAGGGGCGGCCATCTGCTGCGACCGGTTGGGGTGAGAGAAGGAAGACAGGATAGAAGACATGCTGTGGAAGAGAGACAGAGGTTAATAACAGATATGATTCAATGCAGAGAGGTCTGTTAATACATAGTGAGTGAGAAAGGTGACTGGAAAGGAAAAACTCAATGCATCATGGGAATCCCCCGGCAGCCTACGTCTATTGCAGCATAACTAAGGAAATATTCAGGGTCACCTGGTCCAGCCCTAACTATATGTTTTAGCATAAAGGAAAGATTTAAGCCTAATCTTAAAAGTAGAGATAGTGTCTGTCTCCTGAATCCAAACTGGAAGCTGGTTCCACAGAAAAGGGGCCTGAAAACTGAAGGCTCTCCCTCCCATTCTACTTTTAAATACTCTGGGAACAACAAGTAGGCCTGCAGAGCGAGAGCGAAGTGCTCTAATAGGGTGATATGGTACTACAAGGTCATTAAGATAAGATGATTATTTAAGACCTTGTATGTGAGGAGCAGGATTTTGTCTCCTGAATCCAAACTGGAAGCTGGTTCCACAGAAGAGGGGCCTGAAGTTGGCGACGTACTAAAAGTACAGCATCCCTCAGTTTCACAGAGGGATCCACCTTGAAGCTTGACTAATGCCACAAAAGCTCCATCTTATATGTAGTCAATGGCCAGAGCCTGATGTCACGAGTCATATCACTGTAATTAATATCAAGCAGCTAACCTTGAGAGATAACTTGTCAACAAACACTTACCCAGATTCAATCAGCAACAATTTACTGTTCATCGTTTACTGTCACTTATTATTATACAGTGGGGCAAAAAAGTATTTAGTCAGCCACCGATTGTGCAAGTTGTCATGTTGGAAGACCCAGCCTCGTTCCATCTTCAAAGTTCTCACTGATGGAAGGAGGTTTTGGCTCAAAATCTCACGATACATGGCCCCATTCATTCTGTCCTTAACACGGATCAGTCGTCCTGTCCCCTTGGCAGAAAAACAGCCCCATAGCATGATGTTTCCACCCCCATGCTTCACAGTAGGTATGGTGTTCTTGGGATGCAACTCAGTATTCTTCTTCCTCCAAACACGACGAGTTGAGTTTATACCAAAAAGTTCTACTTTGGTTTCATCTGACCACATGACATTCTCCCAATCCTCTGCTGTATCATCCATGTGCTCTCTGGCAAACTTCAGACGGGCCTGGACATGCACTGGCTTCAGCAGCGGAACACGTCTGGCACTGCGGGATTTGATTCCCTGCCGTTGTAGTGTGTTACTGATGGTGACCTTTGTTACTTTGGTCCCAGCTCTCTGCAGCTCATTCACCAGGTCCCCCCGTGTGGTTCTGGGATCTTTGCTCACCGTTCTCATGATCATTTTGACCCCACGGGATGAGATCTTGCGTGGAGCCCCAGATCGAGGGAGATTATCAGTGGTCTTGTATGTCTTCCATTTTCTGATGATTGCTCCCACAGTTGATTTTTTCACACCAAGCTGCTTGCCTATTGTAGATTCACTCTTCCCAGTCTGGTGCAGGTCTACAATACTTTTCCTGGTGTCCTTCGAAAGCTCTTTGGTCTTGGCCATGGCGGAGTTTGGAGTCTGACTGTTTGAGGCTGTGGACAGGTGTCTTTTATACAGATGATGAGTTCAAACAGGTGCCATTCATACAGGTAACGAGTGGGGGACAGAAAAGCTTCTTACAGAAGACGTTACAGGTCTGTGAGAGCCAGAGATTTTCCTTGTTTGAGGTGATCAAATACTTATTTTCCACCCTGATTTACGAATAAATTCTTTACAAATCCTACCATGTGAATTCATGGATTTTTTTTTCACATTCTGTCTCTCACAGTTGAAG